>NC_055961.1:30127543-30447543 GCF_018492685.1 Alosa sapidissima | reverse complement strand
AACACTCCAAATGACACTGATAGTTATTTATGTGTGCAAGTGTTAGAGTGTGTTTGTTTGAGAAAGAGACAGAGAAAGAGAGAAAGAAGATATGTGTTTTAGAGAGGGAAAGAGAGAGAGAAAGCAGGAGAAAGAGGATATGTGTTTTAGAGAGGGAGAGAGAGAGAGTGCAGGAGAAAGAGGATATGGGGAGAGAGAGAGCATGTGTAATAGGGAGGGAATGAGAGAGAGAGAGGATGCATTTTACAGAGGGAAAGAGAGAGACCCTGTGTAGTAGTGAGAGACCCTGTGTAGTAGTGAGGGAAAGAGAGAGACCCTGTGTAGTAGAGAGCAGAGGTGGGACCAAGTCACTGTTTGGCAAGTCACAAGTAAGTCCCAAGTCTTAGCAGTCAAGTCCAAGTCAAGTCCCAAGTAAATACAGAGAAGGGCAAGTCGAGTCCAAGTCCAAGTCACATCAAAGCCAAGTCGAGTCCAAGTCCAAGTCCCAATCTTTTTCAAGTCCTGAACAAGTCATCAGGTACTCTTCACTTAATAATGCCATTATTAGACTATCGATCATAATTTTAGCACTTCCATCTAATCCACAGTATTTTTTTTATAAATACAGATTAAAATATGTTCAATGTTTCTGTCTTGTAATCTTTTACGACATATGCATGTGCATACCTGTATAATATACACATGTGCATACCTGAGTAATCTGTACAAAACGGATAGCTACATGACACTCAGCACAGCTGCAAATATATATAATGTTTTTCCAAATTGCGGAGCCCACTGTAAGGATGAGTAATAATTTGACTGATGGTATTTCACTGCGCTAGGCCACAGATTTGCCTGCAAACAATTTATTAGGCTGTCTGCCAGTGGTGACTCATAAGGGAAGCCAAGATCAACACTTTTATATTATTTAAAAGATAATAATGACAGTAATTGTGTTTTAAAGTATTAATTTCTTAAGAAATACTACACATTTGATGCTGTTTATCTAATTTGTAAATGGTGCACTGTCACTTTAAGCCCATTGTGCACTGTCCACACGTTCTCCTAATGATCTTTTTTTACCAGCTCCGTTCAAATATAGCCTATGGCTAGTCCACAAACTCAAACATTGTTTGTGCCACATGTATAGCACAATATTAACAATGATAAGCATGATATTAAGTTGGCACAAACAGCTTTCATTCCTTTGGAAAGAGAAACATGTATGACATGATGCTTGCTTGACATTTTCTGTTTGCAATTAAAAGTGAATTATGAGCCTGGTAGCCAGTAGCCACCTAGCTACAGTAGCTGAGAGGAATGCGTTTCAATCGGCATATCATGTGCTTCATGTAAATAAATTATTAAATACTTCTGGACTCACCAGTTCCATTACACAAGGCAAAGACAACTCTTCATAATATTCTTGTCCACTTTCCAAATCACAGTGAGTGCAGCTATGTCATAGTGACCTGGATCTCATAGTTTATAACAGTATAGTAGACTAGTGAGAACCGGATTCACAATCTCCTCTAATCTCGTACTTGTTGCCTCCACGATTTCTTTTTATATGTTTCTTATATTTAAAAGAAGATATCAATCATCATCAACAATGACAAGCCAGCTGGAACCTACTCGTTTTCTCTCCCTCTCGTGCGTGCTTAGATGTGTTCTCAATTAAATGCAGTAGCCTAGCATAAGTTTAAGTTGGATCTTAATGGAGAGGACTCGAAAAGTATCATCTTTATGTAACATGCTGTTGGTGCTTTTTGACAAACGTTCTCTAACAAGAGTGCAAATCAATTTGCAGTAAAGACAAAGATTTGTGAGGGTAGTGGCAGTAGGCTACTGAACTGTGCTCTGTCCGCTTGTCTCCGCTATTTTTTTTTTTTTAGTCGCAGGAAAGCGTCTCTGGGTTGACTGGTACACGATCAGGAAATTTAGTTTTTGATTCGAGACATGTCAAGTCATCACAAGTCAAAGAGGCAAAGTCCGAGTCAAGTCTTGAGTGAATAGTATTCAAGTCCAAGTCGAGTCGCAAGTCATGCCGAATTTTATCAAGTCAAGTCTGAAGTCATTAAAATCATGACTCGAGTCTGACTCGAGTCCAAGTCATGTGACTCGAGTCCACATGTCTGGTAGAGAGAGACCCTGTGTAGTAGTGAGAGACCCTGTGTAGTAGTGAGAGACCCTGTGTAGTAGTGAGGGAAAGAGAGAGACCCTGTGTAGTAGAGAGAGACCCTGTGTAGTAGTGAGAGACCCTGTGTAGTAGTGAGGGAAAGAGAGAGACCCTGTGTAGTAGAGAAAGAGAGAGACCCTTGGGAAAGGCTAGACAGGGAAGGATGAAGCTGTGATACAGGAGAAACTAGATCACAGAAACCAGCTCAGCAGTCCCCACAGGAGACGTCCAGGCCGGGCCAGCTCTCATGCAAGCGCCCGCTCTTCTCATCACACCACGCTACACTACACCACACCACACCACGCCACACTGCACCGCGCTGGCTTTGTGTG
Organism: Alosa sapidissima; assembly: GCF_018492685.1. Taxonomy (NCBI): domain Eukaryota; kingdom Metazoa; phylum Chordata; class Actinopteri; order Clupeiformes; family Clupeidae; genus Alosa; species Alosa sapidissima. The sequence continues at coordinate 30,445,050 of NC_055961.1, read as the reverse complement.
GGGGACGCCAGCCAGCGGTGCAGCAGAGCCCAGCACTGCCACAACCCACTTCTGACCTTGGGCTGTTCACCGCTTCCTGCTCTTTTCAATGATGAGCACTGATCAATGTTTCCATGGTGAACGAATGCCCACTGTAGCGTTGTACAGGGCTATTGAGGCCGCGGTGACACCTTTTTCCCCGTGTCGGTGCTGCCGGCTGTTTTTGAACGTATCCTCCCTTTGAGCCGTGGAAGAGGATGCTATGGGATGGATGTGGAAAGAAGGATGTGATAGATAGATAGATAGATAGATACTTTATTGATCCCCAGGGGAAATTCAAGGTCTCAGCAGCATACAGACAACACATACGCATTCTTTAGTGATGCGGGTGGAGAGACGTGCATCACATCACACGGCCCACCGTCTTTTTGACTCAGAGGCACAAGCTTTGTTTCCCCCTGTTGCTTTCATGGTAAAGCACAGTGCCTGCTGCAAGCACCATGGAGAATTCAAATCCCCCAGCAGCAGCACGAGGAACGCTTGTGTCTTTGTTTTTTGCTCTGAGCAACTTTAGATAAAAGTGTTTTGGTACATGTGACGTAAACGAATCAAGGGAAGTGCACTGTCAGCAATGGTAAAACATAATAAAAAACACACAGCCCATAAAGGGACTCTTTCTAAGTGTCTCCAGTGAAACAGGGAAAAGCTCTCCTGCAATCGAGCAATGCAGACATTATGTTTTACTGTTTACGCATAAAGGCTAGTCATGCAGATAGTCTCACGCATAACACAGAATCTTCTATCTTCAGTATCTGTACAGTATATTCATCTGAGCAGAGCAGGCTTTGGAGGAGGTTAACCTGTGGCCGTGGCATTGAGGGAAACTGGCTGTGACTGATGACTGCCCTTGATTCCTGATTCACTTTTCGGGTCTGGCTACTGAAAGAGGCCAAGCAATGAGGGGGTGAGAGAGGGATCAGATTTGGGTGGAAATGAATGGCAGTGAGTGAGTGGGAGTGTTGGGATGGGGCATCGTTGGCAGGGACAAAGGAGCTCTCTCTCTTCTCCAAAGCTTTGTTTGTTCCTCCCTTTTTCTCTCCATCTCTCTCTCCTTCTCTCTGTGATCATCTCACCTCTTGCATCGCACTGTTTGCCCTGTCTGCTCTCCCCAGTCTGTTGCCTTCTCTTTCTGCTCTGTCGCTTTCTCTCTCTTTTCTATCTCTTTTTCTCTTCCTTCCTCTGCTCTCTTTCTCTCTCTCTCTCTCTCTCTCTCTTCCTGTGTCTCTCTCTCTCCCCCTCCCTCACTCTGGCAGACAGGGATTGATTTTCTGACTGCCTTACTGATGTCCTCCACTTTATCTCTCTAAGCAAGGGCAAAGAGAGGAAGACATTCCGATCTCTGTCTCTTTCTCTCCATCTCTGTCCATATCTCTCCTTTTGTCTATTCATTTTCTGCACTTTGCACTGCATTATCCGCATGTCGTGAATTAGTGCCCACAAATATGGAGTGGTTAGATGAGGAGGTCTTCTCAGAGAAAGCAAAAAGCTAAGGGTCACATATGTGATGGTAAGGAGAAAGGACAGATCTCTCTCTTTCTCTCTCTCTCTCTCGCTCTGGCTGTCTAACGCACACACACACACACACACACACACACACACACACACACACACACACACACACTTACACTGGCTGTCTAACACATACACACACACTCACATCACCCCCACTCCCCACACACACACACAAACACATACACACTCCGAGACCTGCATAATGATGCCAAAGCAGACAGGGGCAGATGCAGCCGGATGGAGGCTGGCTGCTTTCATCCTCTTGTATTTGTTTCCCTTTGTACACATTTTTGTCAGTGCAGCACTCAGACCTCAGAGTCAAAGAGAGCACTATCTTAGTCTGCATGGTAAATCTCTGACAGCTACATATAACCTCACCCTGGCTACTGACCAACTTAAATAATTCATCATTTAATCATTTGCAACTGCAAAAACATTTTTAATTCATTATTTTAAGCCTGAGATGTAAGGTCATAATGTAAAATCTGCATTATCAATTACTCTCTTCAGAGTAGCATAAATGCAGAGCTGAGAGAGAGAGAGATGCCTGGGACACTGTGCACGGTGCCACAGGAAGTGCTGTGCATTTAGGGCAGTGAGCAGTCACTGATTCCCCTGTTAGTGATGGATGGCTGCTCAAACAGAAGCCCTCAGTCTGAAGGGGAAGTAAAGGGCAGAGGGATCAGGCGGCCACATCACGGCTGCTCTCTGTTAGAATGCCGCCCGGCTAGCACCAGCTTGCCTCTGGTTCTCCTCTCCGCTCACTCGCTCGTCATTGCGTATGATCAGAACCACTGCTGCATATTTAGATTTGGTGTGTGTGTATGTTTAGATTTGGTGTGTGTGTATGTTTAGATTTGGTGTGTGTGTATGTTTGTCATTGTGTTTGATATTTCTTTCTTGCTACTCTTACCTTGTCTCTTGGCTCTTGTGATTGGAAATATCTGGAAATATTTTTTTTTTGCCAATCACAAAAAAACCCCATCACTGCTGTGCACAGGGACTGCCCACAGATTGGTCTTGACATGTGCAAACAAGTTGATGGCACTCTGAGCGAGACGCTCCTTTAAATGGTCTTGTTACCCCCATGGTCATTTTTGAGCCTGAGTGACTACTACACTCATTTTGTGAGAAGGGAAATATGCAGATCTGGGAAGTGTTGTGAATGCCACATAGTGTCAGGTTGTTTGGAGGGAAACACACTAAGAATATTTTGTGAATGTCACAGGTTGTTAGAGGAGTTGAGTGAATGTGAGTGGATTTAGTGAATGAAAGGTTTTGAAAAAACTTTTCTTGAATATCTCTCTTTCTCTGAGCCTTTCTGTGTGGTGTTAATAATAAGGGGAAATAATAATAGTTTTGCAGTGCAGACCCACTTTTAACTTTTGATATTGACCAATGACACACAACTGAGAAAACAAAACAAAAAAAGAACGAAACTGAAGAGCATGTGTGGCGAGATAAAACATTGAATATTTCTCTCTCCATTTGCCTCTCTCCACAGTCTGTTCACAGTTCTCGCGGGGTGTGTACGCCATCTTCGGCTTCTACGACAGGAAGTCCATGAACACGCTGACGTCGTTCTGCGGCGCCCTGCACACCTCCTTCATCACGCCCAGCTTCCCCACCGATGCAGACGTCCAGTTCGTCATCCAGATGCGGCCGGCGCTCCGAGGCGTGGTCCTTAGCCTGCTGGCCCATTACAAGTGGGAGAAGTTCGTCTACCTGTACGACACAGACAGAGGTGCGTTGGGAAGGCTGTGTTGACGTTTCTGTGAGAGAGCACTGTCCTCGCCTCTAATGCTGTACAAATGCCAACCAAAGACTTTTTCAGTGTGTGTGTGTGTGTGTGTGTGTGTGTGTGTGTGTGTGTGAGTGCGTGTTTGAGTGAATGTTTCTCTCTCCCCTCTCTGTGTGTGTGTGTGCACAAATATAGATGTTTCTCTCTCTCTGCTCTGCTCTGTTGGTGTGTGTGTGTGTATGTGTGTGTGTGTGTGTGGTGTGTGTATGTTTGAAAGAGAGAGAATCAAAGGAAAGATGAGGAAGAGAGAGAGAGATGTGTGTGTGTGTGGGTGGGTTAAATGATTTGGATATGACTGGTTTGTAATTGGATTATGTGGAGGCAAGGCTTGATGGACTGACTTTAAAACGTCCTTCATGCTCTCCTCCTCATCACCACCAACCTTCGGGCCTCTTCCCCCACCTCCCTCTCTAATGCCACTAAACCCACTTTACATTACAGACCCACTTTACATCAGACATTAAAGCCCACGGATAGAGATATACCTGAGGAGGTGCCACAACCCACTCTGTATGTGCAAAATATATGCAGAGCATATATCTACTTTATACCCACAAATTATATACCAGAGTTCCAGAGTGGAATTAAGTCTGGGGTCATGGAGTTGAATAGAGGGAAGAAAAGAAAACTGAGTCAGATAGTCCATTGCTCTGTGTTAATGTGTTTCACTTTGTGCATTAGAGATTACTTATAGTCTAGTGATGGTGGTTGTTAAGAAGTTTCATAAGACGAATGAACAGAAGTGGCAGTTCATGTATAATGAGTATGTGTGTGTGTGTGCGGGTGTGTGTGAGTGTCTGTGTGTGTGTGCATGTGTGTGCATGTGTGTGCGTGCGTGTGTGTGCGTGCCTGTGTGTGTGTGTGTGTGTGTGTGTGTTAAAGCGAGAGGGGGAGAGTCAGGGATGATGCTTATACAATGCCGCTGATGGAGGGAGGGAATGTGACCTAGTTGAGAGGATGGCCTCTATGGATCCCCTGGGCTCATTGAGCCTCTGTTCGGACGTTGCGGTTCAGAGGTCGTAATTAACATCACTTTGAATAACTCACTATCAAAACAAATTGAATTAGCCTGATCCGCGGTGCTGATTGTGCTAGTAGGATTTTGTCACATCATTGTTTTGTGTGTGTGCGTGCATGCGTGTGTGCGTGCATGTGTGTGAGTTCGAGAGAGAGATAATGTCAATTGTTGTTATTATTACTATTATTTGCTCATTATTTTTATGTATTTTTTTTATGTATGTATTACTTTGGCAACATTGTAACACTTACAGTCATGCCAATAAAGCTCATTGAATTGAAATTGATATTGAAATTGAGAGGGAGAGAGAGAGAGAGAGAAAAAGGTTGGGGAGTCATGCTGTTAGTGGCCTCAGTGTTTGGTTGATTTGTTTGTGTGTTTAGTTAGTAACGGCATGTGATGTAAGGGGGTCCAGCTCATCACTGCTAAGTGCAGAGTTGTCTCTGGAGGAACAGGCCAGAACTCACTCTTCCTGCACCACACCACACAGCCTCTATATTTAGTGTGCCTGGACAGTGCAGAGCAGTGCTTTATTAGGGCATAAATGGGGTCAGATTTGGCTTTCTCTTCAAAAAGCCCTTTCATCTATATTTTACACCAGATCCTCCTCAGCTCTGTGTGTTTCTGTCCATTTTTTTCTTGATGAGTATAAAGCTCGGTCTTATCTCCGCCAAAGAGGCTCATTCCACACACACACAGCTAAAGTACACTAGCCTGACATTACACACACACACACACACACAGCTACACTAGCCTGACATTTAATCCATTCGCAAAGTGGCTCTAGCACTTGAGTCCTTTTCTCTCTGTGTTTTTGTTATTTAGCCTAGCATCCAGGCTGGAGTAACCTCTGTGTGCCCTAGCCTTCCTTTCGTGTTAGCATCATGACGTCCATGTGAAGGCCTGGCCAGTGAGCTGATGGTGATGGGTTGATGGGATGATTGAAGTGTGACATGAAGGTCAAATGGCAGCCCTCTTCCTTGAGCCAGACACTTTTACAAAGACATATGAGCTTGACTTGTGATATGAAGTACATTTAACCTGCTAAGTTGGTATTCAAAATTCTCACTTGCAATCTTTCACACTCTCATTCTCCAAATTCTCACTCTTAATACACATTACCCCCCCCCCCCACACACACACACACACACAAACACAAACAAACACACACACATACAGCATCTAACCAAATTACTCACAATTTAAATTAGGCCGCCTGTGATTTTGATGATGTAAGAATGTAACTAAACTCCATTTAGTTAACCCTTTTAATTTTATTCAGGTGTGAGTTTATTTATTTATGCATTTCGCTGGTCCTTAACCACAACACCATCACTGTTGCTTGTTGCATTAGAATGCTGAACTATTAGCAAAACAAAGCAAAAAAGAACACCAACATGGGGCAGTTAGTGGGGCAGCTCCCAGAGGTAACTAGAAATGTAATGCCAGAGGAATTACAATAGTGGATGGAAAGCTGCTGGCTTAATGTTGGTGGGGAGATTCCTGGAAAAAAAACATTGAATCACTTAATCTTTAAGTTTATACAAACCCTCCTACCAAAAAAATGGCTGTGACTTTTATTTTGACACACGGGAAACACTTAAACAGGATGTGTAGTTTTAGGGAGCGCCAGATCGTATGCATTAGAAGCTGAGACAGTTGGATTCACAGGTGACACCTGTGCCAATGTTCTGATTAGCCCGGGAACTACTCTGGGATCTTAACGAGCGCAGCTGGCTTTAGGCCATTATGACATCACAGCCATTCAAGTCTATGGGGGAAAAATGAGCTTTTTAACATTTTTAATCCCCTATTTCTCAAAAAGTATAAACTTTTAAAAAAAAATCTGAAATAATAACTCTCTTGCCCCACTCCAGACCTTCAGAACGGTTATTTCAAAATGTCTGTACGTTAAGCGGTTAGAGTCGCATTCATTCTTGAAAAGGTAAAAAGAAAAGGTTATAATAAGAAGAAGCCAGGAGATTTCAAGATAGTGGATTCCATCCACTATAATTAGTCAGACACACTTGACCGTAGCCTGACGGCCACCAGCTACCCCTCCTCTGCCACCCCACCACCCAGGGCCCCTCGTCGTGCCACTCGAGACGGGAGAACGCAGAACAGAGACAAGAGAAGGTGAAATAGGAATGTGCCCTCCAGCCATTAGAACCATTTGTCCCTTTTCCCCCAAAATACATTCACACCAAAGCCTGCTGCTGCTGTCTCTCTCCCCTCTGCTGCCGCGGTGATTGGGAGAGGTAGCAGATTCAGGTCAAGGTTTCAACACAGCCATTTCCAGACCAGACTTTCTGCATTCGGATGGCCTTGGGGTGTTTGGTCTGCCATGACACCAGATAGAACACCCTCATCCAATGAGCAGCAGCTTAGCAAAAGTACATACGGAAAACGAGAGCATTTCTAGGTATGTGGGCTCCCTCCCCACCGTGGAGAAGCTGCTGCATCCCTTAGGTCATCCTTGGGGACTAAATAATCTCACAGTTATGTGGATCATCCCACTTGCTGGCTAAAACATCCCACTAGCATCCTCTCCTCGCAGTGGAAGCACATGACCTGAAAAAAAGAGAATGAGCATAGTCACCCCAAACTAAGGAATCTTCTATGCGTAGAAACTGTCCACATAGGCAGGTACATGGCTAAAGTATTGCTGTTGCCTGTCTTGGTTGTCTGCCCAAAGACTGTTTGAACATGACAGACGTGCCAGAGCTCTATAATGGCACTACCTAAAGTCCCTCAGTAGCACTAGCCAGGGCGATGAGCATACTGCACTAGAGAGCCTAAATGAAGGTCAGGGCAGCGAGTGATTCATACGTTGCTCCGCCATCACATGCCCTCTGGCCAGAGCCCCAGAGGAAGACACTGTGTACAGCACATGTTGCCGTTACCTTCACCTGACCCCCACATGACAGACTTTCCAGTGACAAACATAGAGCTCTTCTTAAAGGTGTAGTGTGTGGTTTCAGGGGACGTCAGCTTGAGTTGAGGCACCATTTATCCAGCATATTAACTGTTTCAAGAGAGTTCCATTATCAGCATGTTATTACACGGCTCTTCGGAGTGCAGCAGAATGCTCCATTCACTTGAATGGGCCTTCCCAACATTCGGTGGTCTGCTAATTCTCAATAACAGACCGTTGCTAAGTATAACAGACCGCTGTCAAGGAAAATGGGCTTTGTGCTTCTAATTCTTAAAAAAAATATATATTTTTTTTTTTTAAATCAACTGTTTGTGCAGTGTGCATTTTGGCACATAGCAGCCTCTTAACCTCATAAAGTACAGAAAGTGTGTGAAGTTCTATGCAGTCCTCTAGGGAGTCTAACCCAAAAACTCGATATTACAAGTCTTTGGAGTCACCTTGTCATTGACTAGTCTGAAGAGGTAATGTCGTGTGTGAACAAGCACTCCTTGTGAGCCTTTTATGTGCCTGACGCGTTTTGAGTGGTGGTGGTGGTGGTGGTGGTGGGGGTGCTAGCGAGCCATGAGCATCTCCCAGCCCAGACAGACCCTCTTTCCCTGAACCCTGTCATATCAGATAGCGGATATCTGACTCGGTGCTCCAGCCTATTTAAAGTAGAGAGCGATACTAAGCTCAGTGCAGAGAGAGAGAAAGAGAGAGAGGGAGAGAAGGAGAGAGAAACAGAGGGGGAAGAGAAGGAGGGAGAAACAGAGGAGAGAGAGAGAGAGAAGCATCCTGGAGCAGCTTAATGGAAAACTGTGGATGAGCTTTGAAGAGCTGAGTGAAAGATTTACCACTCAGAGCCCCCTCGCCGCGAGCTTTAAATAAACAACACGTGTTTCGAATAAAAGATCATCTCATAGAAAGCAAAACTTCACTCCCCTTATCCCATCTTCAGACAAGCCCAAAATAGAAGTGTGTGTGTTTTGTGTGTGTATACAGTGTGTGTGTGTGTGTGTGTGTGTGTGTGTGTGTGTGTGTGTGTGTGTAAAAGAGAAAGAGAGAGAGAGAGTGTGTGTGTGTGTGTGTGTGTGTGTTGTTGTTGTACATTTAATGTTTACAGGCGCCTGCGTGTATTTTCATGCCTGTCTTTGTGTACTCTGCATGGAGATGAAGTTCTCCCCGGAGCTTCGCCAGGGCTGATTAATCACCTACTGCTAAATGGCACAGTCGGGCTGCTTTCAGGAGCGCTGAGCACATGCTAATTAACAATGGAGAGATGAGGCCAGAACCAGGGATGAGCACACAAGTGAGAAAGACAGAAGGGAGAGAGAGAGAGAGAAGGAGAGAGGGGGAAGGACAGAAAAAAGAGTGTAAAGGAGAGAAAGAGAGGGAGAGAGTGTGAGAGAGAGAGAGAACAGGCAAGGGAGAAAATGCTTTGATGCAGCTTCAGATCATGGGGTGTCATGTACATAATCCATCTTGTCTTTCAAAGCTTTCATGTATCAGTTTTCACCTTCCTTTGTATGCATGCTGTGTATCTGAGAAAGAGAATGTGTGTGTGTGTGTGTGTGTGTGTGTGTGTGTGTGTGTGTGTGTGTCTGTGTGTGTGTCAAGAGGCCTGGAGTGCTGTAAAATGCTGAGTCACTCGGGCCCTGTGCTGTGCTGTGCTGTGCAGTGTGAGCAGCTGGGGACTGCACAGCTGGCCCGGACCAGAGCTCTCTCCTGGGTTACAGAAGGTCCTTCCACGCCAGCGGCACCCATGTGTGTGTGCATGGGTGCCTGCTCAGTGAGAGGAGAGATAGGGGAGTGTGTGTGTGTGTCTGGGGGGGGTGTGGTCTCATGGGGTGGACGGTGAGGTACTCAGATGGCCTGCGCTGCTTGTTCCCGTACGCATTTCACATCTTTACGCCTCCCAGAAAGCACCAGCTCACTGCTGCTGTGTCTGTCTGTCACTCCCTGTGAGCACCAACCACACCAGGCTGTGTGTTCGTCTGCCCTGTCTGAAAGCCTTCAAATGCTTGACACTATAGAGGGGATGTGAAACTGGAGCCTCACACAGTCGACTCTCTACGTCGTACACTACTAACTCAGGACAGCTACATGGGCTCCATGGCAGCTCACAGCCCCCCTGCCTCCCTCTCTCTTTTTCTCTCTGCACACACTCACACACACAGTCTAATTTACCCACGTCTGCCTGGCCTGCTTTTCTCACTGACAGCATTTCAGCACCACGGACAGCGATCAGTGTCCTAGTTCCTCTCAGCTCTCTTCAGCCTCAGCAATTCCTCCAGTCTTATCCCACACACCCCTTCTCTCTCCTTTCTAGCTCTCTATCAAAACCCTCAGTCCCCTCTGTCCTTAGCAAAGGAACCTAGAGGCTGACCTCAGAACAGAATCTGATCAGACCTGACGCAAATGAGGCTGGTAGTCGCTGGTAAATTACTCATTATGGGGCTCGAAAGCCATGGGGGATGCTTTCTGCATTACTTTGAATGTATTATTTAGATTTAGATCTACATTTATTCATTTAGCAGACGCTTTTATCTAAAGCGACTTACAAAAATGAGGAATAGCATTTGAGCTACAATGCAGAGGAGACCTTGTGTGAAGACGAAAAAAAAGTCACTGTGAAGTGCAAACAATGTTCAGGTAAAAAAGGGACAACGGCACCACTCCTAAGCCAACCAGTGAGCTATGGAGAAGGAGCAATGTCGTTAGCATGCTCAGTTGTGCTTTTGACTGGGTCTGGGAGACCGAAGCCATATGAGGTGACAAACCAAAGGAACCTTTGATTGACTGATGGAGTCACATGTTGTTGTTTTTTTTTTTTTGCCACTGCAGTAGGTTTGGTTTTGTCCATACAGAGAGAGAGAGAGAGCTCTGGTCAGCAGCAGTGGATAAAGTAGCCTGGGAATGCGTCAGAGGAGCCGTGTGGGGATTAGTGACCCAAATGGGAAGCAGCTTCTTTAGAGCTTGTGTATGTCATCTGCGGACATTTTTAGTCATTGTGGTTGTAAGTAAAAACCTTAGCTTCACCTCAAAAATATTAAATGCATGAGTTGAGTGTAGCCTGAGGATGAGGACATAATGCTCTCTCTCTCTATCTCCCCCTCTCCCTCCCTTTCTCTCTCTCTTTCTCTCTCTCTCTATCTCTCCCTTTTTTTGCACTCTTTCTCACTCTGCTGCACACACACACACACACACACAGACTTGCATTCATGCACAAACTGAAAGAACTTATGTATGCTAAAATATGCTCCTGCGCAGCGTTTCTAATGTGTTTGTGTGTGGCTATTTGTTTGCACCGATGCTGACTGTTTATGGGACAGATCATCGCGTTGACTAAACTAGTCTGGACAGAGCTCCTCACGTAAGACCATTTTTTGCCTGCCCCACCGGCACTCGGAAAGACTGGGAAGTTTTAAAGAGGTCACTCTCTCCCCAAGGGAGCAGAGGATGCAAGGGGACGCAAAGAAAGCAAAGGAGAGCTGGAGGAGAAGAGGAGAGGACAGGAAGAGAGGAGGAGGAGAGGAGAGGACAGGAAGAGAGGAGGAGGAGAGGAGAGGACAGGAAGAGAGGAGGAACAGAGGAGCAGTGGTGAGGAACTGAATTGAGAAGAGAGAAGGAGGAGAGGAGAGGACAGGAAGAGAGGAGGAACAGAGGAGCAGTGGTGAGGAACTGAATTGAGAAGAGAGAAGGAGGAGAGGAGAGGACAGGAAGAGAGGAGGAACAGAGGAGCAGTGGTGAGGAACTGAATTGAGAAGAGAGAAGGAGGAGAGGAGAGGACAGGAAGAGAGGAGGAACAGAGGAGCAGTGGTGAGGAACTGAATTGAGAAGAGAGAAGGAGGAGAGGAGAGGACAGGAAGAGAGGAGGAACAGAGGAGCAGTGGTGAGGAACTGAATTGAGAAGAGAGAAGGAGGAGAGGAGAGGACAGGAAGAGAGGAGGAACAGAGGAGCAGTGGTGAGGAACTGAATTGAGAAGAGAGAAGGAGGAGAGGAGAGGACAGGAAGAGAGGAGGAACAGAGGAGCAGTGGTGAGGAACTGAATTGAGAAGAGAGAAGGAGGAGAGGAGAGGACAGGAAGAGAGGAGGAACAGAGGAGCAGTGGTGAGGAACTGAATTGAGAAGAGAGAAGGAGAGGAGAGGACAGGAAGAGAGGAGGAACAGAGGAGCAGTGGTGAGGAACTGAATTGAGAAGAGAGAAGGAGGAGAGGAGAGGACAGGAAGAGAGGAGGAACAGAGGAGCAGTGGTGAGGAACTGAATTGAGAAGAGAGAAGGAGGAGAGGAGAGGACAGGAAGAGAGGAGGAACAGAGGAGCAGTGGTGAGGAACTGAATTGAGAAGAGAGAAGGAGGAGAGGAGAGGACAGGAAGAGAGGAGGAACAGAGGAGCAGTGGTGAGGAACTGAATTGAGAAGAGAGAAGGAGGAGAGGAGAGGACAGGAAGAGAGGAGGAACAGAGGAGCAGTGGTGAGGAACTGAATTGAGAAGAGAGAAGGAGGAGAGGAGAGGAGAAAAGAAGACAGAAGGGGAGGATGGAGGGCATGGAGGAGAGGGCAGGCTGACTAAGCAAACCCTAGTGAAGTCGGCTTAGTCACGCGCAGACCTTTCTCTCACTCACACACACACACACACACACACACACACTACACACATATACTCACACATTCACACACATGCACACGCAGCCGACATCCTCATCTGAGAATTTTTAATGGTCTGACCGTCTGAGCCCCAAACATCAAAACATTGGCAACACAATGGAAAGCAAATGTAAACAAAAGTGCTGCGGGAGCAGACGGACGTGCTGATGAGAGGGCCGTCTGCTTGGAGCAGTGCTGCAGGCTGGCCTGCACCTGATTCTGTCCAGAGTTTGGAGAGTGTGTGTGTGTGTGTGTGTGTGTGTGTGTGTGTGTGTGTGTGTGTGTGATAGGGAGAGAGAAAGAGAGGCAGGGGGTATGTGTGTGTATATTTGAGATGTGCATTAAAACATTTTTTATAGTATATTTGAGTGTCCATACAGTAAATGGATAATGTATTGAAAAGGTGACATCTCTCTCCACAAATAAATACCACAACTGTTTTGAGTATGTTTACCATCCTCACAAATTAAAAATATAATAATTATTTGAAGTGAGTATTTGCTAAAGTATCCTATATTCCTCTTAATGTGCCATGATTGTGTGCATGTACAGAATGATATAATCGGGATGCCAGTATTTTAATATTTGTTAAGCCACAAACGTTTATCCAGATATTTGATTATTTGTACGCCTGTATTTCTGGTGTTGAATGTGTAACATAAAGATGAATAGAAACAGAAAGAAGAGAGACTCACATGCAGAAGTGCAATGGTCCCATAGATGCCGATATTAAAACTTCTCATTTCCTTGCAGTAGGCTGCTGTGTATTCTCAACACTCACTGCTCATATTTTAGTCTCTTCTGCTCACTTGCAGTGATTTATGGACACGACGCAGTGTGAGAAGTTTTTTAAAAGCCTCTGTTTGTTTGTAAACTAGGAGGAAACTTTGTGACATGAAGGCAGAGGATGTTGTAAAGACACATAAATGTTTCAACACAGTTTAATTGCACCAAGCACCGAAAACAAAGGCACAGATGTGCTCTTTGAAAGCTCTGGATTAAAAAGTGTTTTTTTAGGGAATGAGAGAGAGTGAGAGAGAGGGGGGAAGGAAAATGTCCCTTGGATAAATCTTCACTTACCTGACTGGTAATTATTTCCTTGCCCATGACAGCATGAAAAGTTAATCAGAATATGTAAAGCTGTTATACGCTGAAGGGTTGTATAATCGACTCTTTAAAGTTGCCTTCAGCGACCATGCTGCCACAGCCCTCTCATTTAACATCAGCCATCTGTTACCAGTGCCAGGGGATAAACCATACATCTACTCTTACTTAGCGCTTGTGTGTGCCTTTTGGGAGATGGAATGTGATTTTGCATATGTGATATATGCAGATGTATATATGACATATATGCATATGCAGATGTGTGTGTGTGTGTGTGTGTGTGTGTGTGTGTGTGTGTGTGTGTGTGTTCCTTTAGATGGTGTAACCCCATATATGTTCAAGAGGTCACCATGACATTGTCTCCGCTTTTCATATAAAAAGCCACCGTTATGCCGTCTGGTTTTGCCACCGTCAGACCGAAACTTCTGTTAGCAATGAAAAGCCTGTGAGCCAGTGAATCAGCAAGTCGAACGCATATTCACATCTGTCATAATGTGTCGTCTAATCCCTTCTAATTTCATTTCACAGTGCCATGCTCTGTTCTGGATCCCCTGACATGTCTGTGAATATTGCGACTCCGCATTGAAAGTCAAATAGTGGATGCACAAGTTTCTGGCGCTAAATAGCAGCTAATAATGTCACAATCCCAAACGTCCAAATCAGCTTACATTGCTCTGGATGGATGCTCAAGAGAAGTAAAATGGAAGGCGTAATGGCTAAATCTGCCTAAATCCCCCTTTCCCCCCCAGCAGTGCCTGGCAACATGTTTAAAGTGTTAGGCTTTTCCCCTGTCTAAGGCTTTCTGAAGCAAGTACAGTATACCTCAGCGCCCACTGTTCTCTCTGTTCTCTGTTCCACAACACACACACACAATTGAGGGCTAACAATTTTGCATGGACATGTGGGGGGTTGCCATATGTGAGTAAGTGTATGTTTGTTAGTGTGTGTGTGTGTTTGTGTGTGTGTGTGTGTGTGTGTGTGTGTGTGTGTGTGTGTGTGTGTGTGTGTGTGTGTGTGTGTGTGTGTGTGTGCAGCAGTGTAGGTCTGTGCGGTGCGTTTCATTTTAACATGATAACAATTTGCATAATCACAGCGAATGGTAATGTTCATTTTCCTGCATCAGCAATTCCTATTCCCCTGTGCTTACTGAGGAGGAGTTAACCTTAAAAATGACACCGGAAAAGTATTAATATATTCACCAGCATTCTCAGATTTTCTTGTCTGTCAAGATACAATGTCAATTCTTTATGAGATTGTCAATTTGTCAATTCAATGTCGATTCTTTAGCAAGATGCAAAATGCAAACTGCAAACATTATAACTGCACATATAATATGGAACTATTATATTATTATTTTGTATAACATATTATAATAATATACTTCAGTAGTCTGACTACTGTAACTATTAATATTATAATATTATATAACTAGTCTGGAACTATTAATATTATAATATTATACTTCAGTAGTCTGATTCACCTTACACAGTCTTGTGAGACTCTTGCAGAGGGCAATTACAGGAAAGCCAATATCCTTCTGTGACCATCAATACTTTATTACTGAATTCTAGGATTGGCTGCCACATTGAATGAGCTGCACTGTACTATACTGGATGTGATCCGTATCCTAACGCACTGCTGCCAGAGCCGCCGTCGTCGTCTTTGTTAAATAATGCCCACGCTTTGATGAGGCAGTTCACCCAAAAGCACCTGCCACCCTCCAGTGCAGCCGCGCGTATCTGCTGGCTGTATTTCAGCCAGTCCTTTATTTATAGCCGATAACCTTGAGTTGACATAATGGACTCCGAAATTGATCCGGCGAAAAGGAAATGTGTCATGGTGGGTTGCCGCGGTGACAGCTCATCAGGATTGGTGTTTACCAGGAGTGTCAAGGGTTGCGGACCTTAAATCAGACTTTGGAAGAAGGGGAACAACAGAGGCTTTGCAAAAATACATTAAAAATAGATGAGAAAGAGGGAAGAAGATAGAGTATCACACCCTCCAGTAAACACCTAGACAGTTTTATTTGTTCTGGAGGATATTACTCACCTGTATGTATGAAAATACCATTGCACAGCACAACTTCAGATCAGATTTATACTTAGTAATTCAATGCAGGAATTCCCCTTTTTGTCAATGTTCAACTGGGTCCCCATTTAGCGCTTAGGAGGTACACAGTCAGTCTAAAACCGATGAATAGGGTCATGTCCTCCTCATGACAAGACAACAAGTTACAAAATGCAGTACCAGGGCACGCCTCGGCAAAGTCAGACTACATTCTCTGTATTGTAAGTCAGTGTAGCGGCAACATGAGTTATTTTAAGGTGAAAGAACTACATTGTGTTTCTTTGAGTGGAACTTGGTGCGAAGTAATGTCCATTGTTGTTCCATTAGGGTTCTCCATTCTGCAGGCCATTATGGAGACTGCCGTGGCCAACAACTGGCAGGTGACGGCGAGGTCAGTGGGAAGCATCGTAGATCCGCTGGAGTACCGACGCATCATCGAGGAGATGGACCGCCGGCAGGAGAAGCGCTTCCTGGTCGATTGTGAAGTGGGCCGCATTAACGCCATCCTGGAACAGGTAATGCTCACCTGCAGGAGTCAACAGTAACTACACACTATGCACATGCATGTGGTTTAGCAAGGTCTCAAGTCAAGTCATTTCTCAGTTTGGTGGTATAATTAAACAGTATAATTAGTAAAAAGTAAATACTGCAGATTTGTTCTTTTGACATTCCCACAGCATGGGTACTTTTTCTGTATGTGTTCCTGTACACTTCCTCCAAAGGTAACCCTTTGTAAGATGGGTTGGATTCGCCACTCTTTGTATGATCCGCATTCACCATGACATTTCGTATTAATTTGCTGTCTTTGATTGAATGCTGGGGATTCCGTTCCACTCCCCCCTCACTGCTCTAAGTGGATTAGTCCTGATTGCTCTTGCCAGATCTCCACGTTAGCCAGAAATCGGACTGACGTTCCGAGCAGAGACAGATGTGTCGGGGGAAACGCAGTTGGAGGTGCTCCCTCTATGCTGTGAGGGGAAAGCACACAGTCTGATGCTCAGGACTCTCTCTGTAATGTATGTCAGGAGAGATGGGATCGCACTGGCGCAAGACAAAAGACAGACGGGAAACCAGGGATCTAAATTGACATCATAGCTGTGTCATATTTTTATACAACTGTCAATCCCGATTGCATTATTTTGCATTGATTGTAGAAGAAAATGAATATTTTCATAGATTACGATTATATATAGATGGATACATAGATAGATACTGTAGATAGATAGATAGATAGATATAGAGAGAAAAACAATCAGTCTCAAGGACAGTTTATTTTGTAGGTCACCTTACAACAGCGCACTCCTCTGAAAATGCCTGCCTATGTAAGTAGGACATGGTGTCTCACAATGGAGAGCAAGCAGACAACTAAAAATACTAAACACACTAAAAATACACCCACCTCTATCCCCTGGAGGGACTGCCAAAGATGGCTGCCTGAACCCAGCTGTGAGGGGAAGGATGCTACCACAGAGGCATCAGTTCAGAGTGTGTGTGTGTGTGTGTGTGTGTGTGTGTGAAACCACTGTACAATACATTTCACCAAAAACTAAACTACTAAAGGTCCATGCTATCTCTGACAAACACACACACACTGTCTCTCTCTCTTCCACTGTCATTTTCTTTCTCTCACTTTCTTCCTTTCTTCCCCCCCTCTCTCTCTCTCTGTGATGTGTGACAACAGATTTGTATGCCATGGGAATAATAATAATAATAATAATAATAATAATAATAAGCTTTATTTGTATAGCACCTTTCATACACAGAATGCAGCTCAAAGTGCTTTACATTTGGAGCATGTAACACAATAATAGAGTCAGTCAGTCATTATCAATCACTCTTCTTCATTGCTGTGGCTGTTTATGATCCAATCAGCAATATATCAGAAAAACTATTATACTTATGTAAATATATAAAGGCTTTGCTAACAAATGCTTAGGCTAACTAATGCTTAGGCCCCGTTGATGTGGACCCTAAGCAGCCAGCTTTAGCATGTTCTTAGCATATGTCGTAATTATAATGACCGTCACACAGCGAAGCGGCGGTCATATAGGTTTAGTCAGAGTTTTTTTCTTCGTTTTTTTTTCCGCATGAGTAATTTTCCGTCAGGGAAATTCCCCCCCCCCCGCCATACTAGACCCCCCAAAACGAGGGTAGGGCGGACACAGTTTTCTGTGAATATCTCGAGAACCGTAGGGCCTAGGACGAACACCTTTTTTTTGTATGTTGGTCTTAAAGGACCATGTCAACCCATCCCATAACCATTCATTTCATGTATAGCGCCACCTAGTTAAAAATGAAAAAGCAAAAATTAGGTGTTGTAATCACAATATCTCTGGCTGACATGGTCAAAACCTGCACGAAATTGAAAGAGTAGGATCATTATGACACCCTCTGAATGCATGCCAAGTTTCGTGGACTTCCGATCATGGGGGGCCATACAATAAATTAATTTATGTGTACATTTAGTGACTACACCAACAGAGTTTTCTGTGAATATCTTGAGAACCGTAGGGCCTAGGATGACCAATGTTTTGCGTATGTTTGCCTCCAGGGGCCATGTTAACCCATTCCATATGCACACATGTGCATAAACAGATACACACGCACATACATACATTCACAGTAATCATACGTATGACACGTACACACACAGTAGACATATACACATGCATGCACATGCACACACACAGGCGCACACACAGGCACACACACAAACACATGCACGCACGCGCACACACACAATCACACACACACACACACACACACACACACACACACACACACACACATAAACACGTACATGCACACATGCACACAATTCAAGAATTTCTCAGAATTATGAACAGGCAAGATAGGGGTGGGGTTGTATAAAATGTATTTTACATGTGAAATCTATGAACTAATCATGTTTTAGTACTTGTTGTCTAGCAGATACCAGTGAGAATTGAGTGTGCATAATGCAATTCAGTGAGACAGTTACACCAGTGAAAATTGAGTGTGCATAATGTAATTCAGTGAAACAGTTAGAATCATGCCTTTCACCTTTTGTTTTTAGCCTGACTTTGCTGAATTACTGAAGCTGCGCAGGCTTAGTTAGTACTTGGATAAGAGACCTCCTTGGAAGAGTAGGTTCCTGCTGAAAGTGGTGTTGGTGGCTGGCCAGTAGGTGCCACTCTTGGTGGGTGCCACAAATATCAATCCCAATTTCCAATGCCCTATTGCAGTGACAGGGACACTGTATTGCAGGAGATGTTTTCCTTTGCAAGAATGTTAAATTGAGGTCCTGACTCACCATGGTTGTTAAAGATCCCATAGCACTTATCGCAAAGAGTAGGTGGTTTCCTGATTTACTGGCTAAATTCCCAACCTGGTTTATTCAATTTGGCCTTGTAATCATCCTCCCAGTGTGTAATTGGTTCATTCACTCCTTCACTCTCCACCTGAACATTCTGGCACATAATGGCTGTTGTGCATCACTCAGATGGGTGCTACACATTGGTGGTGCTTAGTGAGATTTTTCCTCTCCTGTGAAGCACTTTGAGTGTCAAGAAAAGTGCTATAACTGTAATATGTTATTGTTACATTAACCCTTCTCACCCCCACTACCCCTTTTTACTCCTGTTAAATTACTTATTTTTGTGGAAAAAATGCGCTGGACTGAGCGGCAGTCATATTTTGTACCGCTCTGCAGTACATCTAGTTTAACTTTATACACAGACGTTAAAGACTGGCAGCCTTAACCCTTTAACCCCCACAAGCCCGCCATATGGCAACTGTGGCCAGGAAAAACTTCCATATTCCAGGAAGAAACCTTGAGCAGAACCTGACTTAATAGGGGGAGCCCATCTGCTTCTGGCTGGATGCGCCCTCCAATGGCAGCAGATGTAGAATAATCTGAAAAAGTAGTCTACGAGATAAGATGAGTTAACTAAAGGCTCTCTTATACAGGTATGTTTTCAGGTCTTTTTTAAAAATATTTACTGAACTTGCCTGCTTGATGTACAGAGGCAGGGTGCTCCATAGCTTTGGGGCATAATGGATAAAAGCAGCTTCTCCACATTGCTTGTGGAGCACTTTGGGTACAATTAAAAGATTAGAATTGGAAGATCTAAGTTTCCTTTGTGGTTGATAAGATATTAAAAGCTCAGAGATATATGAAGAGAATCACAGGCTCAGTCCCTGCCTCAGTCATTGCAAGCGCCTCTGATTGATTAATCACCACTATGTGGATACTGTTTTTAGAATTGATTTAGATTAAGTGTTAGTTAGTATAATTTGTATTTTTGTAATTTGTATTTTAGTATATTTTTATATATTGTATTAAGTGTTAGTTAGTATAATTTGTATTTTAGTATATTTAGCATATTCTTTATCTTCTACTGTCCTTACTGCTTAGTTGTGTTTTTATATTATATACTTGAATTACTCTTTCTGCTGTTAAAGAATGTGTTTGTGTTCTATGTATGCTGCTGAGACCTTGAATTTCCCCTGGGGATCAATAAAGTATCTATCTATCTATCTATCTATCTATCTATCTAAGGTGTTATGCCATTCAGAGCTTTGTAAGTAATTAACATTAACAACCTTAAAATCAATTCTATAGTATAGGAAACAGGGAGCCAGTGCAGTTCACCCAACACAGAGGTAATGTGTTCTCTCTTATTGGTCTTAGTTAAAAGTCTAGCCACAGAGTTCTGTATGAGTTCCAATTTCTTTATATGTTTTTTTGGGAAGACCATTGCAGTAGTCTAACCTGCTAGTGATAAAGGCATGAATTAGTTTTTCTGCATCTTGTTGAGTTAAAAAGGGCCACACTTTGGCAAATGTTCTCAACACTTAACACTTGGCTTAACACTTAACTCTCCATCTAAGCTGACACCAAGGCTTGTTACTTTTGGTTTGACCTGGTGTGCCAAGTTCCCCAGATTACTAAGAACAATGTCTCACTTTGGTTTTGGTCCAACCAAAAGTACCTCTGTTTTGTCATCATTTAGTTTTAAAAATGTTTTGCTCATTTACTGAATAGGCATGCGGTGAGGGAGCAAAGGCTATCTGGGTTAGTTGGCTCCACAGAAATATACAATTGGGTTTCATCTGCATAGCTGTGGAAGTTTACATTATGCTGACTTATGATGTTTCCTAACGGAAGCATATACAGGGAAAAGAGCAGGGGACCAAGGCAGCTCCCTTGAGCCACACCGAAAGGCAAGTCATGTTATACAGACACATGATCTCCTAGACTAATATAAAAATCTCTGCCAGTAATGTAGGTTTGAAACCAGTTTAGAGCATTATCAGAGAGACCCACCCACTTCGCAAGGCGGTGAATTAGAATGCTATGATCAATGGTGTCAAATGCCGCACTTAAATCTAGAAGAATAAGGATTGAGACTTTGTTTGAGTCAGTAGCCAGTCTAAGATCATTGACTATTTTTACTAGAGCCGTTTCTGTGCTGTGATTTAATCTAAAACCTTGAGGAAGGTATTTAACTGATTACAAACAACTTTTTCAAGTACTTTGCTCAGGAACGGTAGGTATACCGTACTATCCTGAGCAGGTCTACTTGATATACAGTAGACCTGCTCAGGATAGTATGGTCACCACTGTGGGTTTAGCCTCCTCCATTAAGACATCAGAAATGTATTCCTGATGATAAGAGGCCGAGCGAGACAGATATAAAAGGGGAAAGGGGCGAAGGAGTCGTTTATAGAGCCATATTTTAGGCCAAGGGACCACCCCGCATGATTAATGGAGTTATAATTGAGCTGTTAGGCCTGTAGTTCTGGCCAGTGAGCCCTAATGACTTTAAGCTATTAATACCAGTCAGCAGAATGGGCAAACAGTCCCACTTTACACCATTCCACCCGGTGGCACACCAGTCTGGCCAAGACTCAACACTCAAGGCCTTTTATTGTCAGACCGTCCATATACAGTTGTACAGCAAGGTTGAAATAGCGTTTCTCAATTGGCCATGATGCAGACAAGTAAACATATATTATATACATATACAGTGATTTGGCCGTAGGCATGAGGCTGGAGGCCGACGCATATATATAAGCACTCTGTGCTATATAAATAAAAACTACTACATATGTACACTAGGCACAAACAGTACAGTTAATACATGAAGTGGGATGTAGACATCTGAGTGCTTTAGATGACAACAAAGCAGACAACATGACATTACATGACATGAGCATGCAGACTCAGGGTACATTTGGATAATATAGATGTGCAAAATGGCAGAGGAAGAACATTAAGAGGTGTAAATTGACTAAAAAGTGCCAGTGCACAGTAACGGTGTGGGAGTTGGGGGTGAGTTTGTTTACAGGCTCTTGGTGCGAGAGGGGGGCGCCAAGATATTGAGGAGCCTGACTGCCTGCCATGTCTGGCTGTAGTAGTTCTGATGCTCCGAAACCTTATACCAGACGGCAGAGAGGTGAACAGATGGGTGTACAGTGTGTTTTGTACAGTTCTGGGTGCTGGGAGGGGGACTCTGACGTTCTTCTCTGCTGTCCTCACAATCCATTGGAGGGACTTGCGGTTGGTGGTGTTGCAGTTTCCCTACCAAAGGGAGATGCAGCTGCAGAGGACAATCTCGATGGTCTTGGCTTGCCTGCTTTCCTCAGCCGCCGCAGGAAGTGGAGACGCTGCTGGGATTGGTTGTCCGTGATGCTGCTGTTGAGCGTCCAGATGAGGTCATCTGCCATGTGCACACCCAGGAACTTCTGATGACCTCAACAGTGGAACCGTTAATGTGGAGTGGGATAAAGATGGCAGGGCTTTTCCTGAAGTCAATGACCATCTCCTTCGTCTTTTCAACATTCAGACACAGACTGTCCTCCTGACACCAGTTCACCAGCTGTCTGACCTCTTCTCTGTATGCAGGCTCATCGTTGTTGCTGATGAGTCCCACCGCTGCTGTTTTATCTGCAAACTTAATGATGTGGTTTGAGCTATGCTTTGCAATGCAGTCGTGTGTTACCAGGGTGAACAGCAGTGAGCTGAGCACACAGCCCTGGGCACAAGTGTTCAGTCTGATGACCCTGGAGGAGTTAATACATATACTGACAGATTGGGGCCTGGCAGCCAGATTATATTATGACTATCATTTCTGGGACATTTGTCCATCTTTGGTTAGATGGTTATGTTCATGGTATTTTATCCGACCCTTTTCTCTAAAGATCGTTGATGAAGATCTGTCTTACACAGCAGCAGCAGCACAGCTGAGGCAGTATGCATCTGCTCAGTGCTCGTCTGGCTTGGCTTCTCCACCGCAGGAATCATTACCTGGTTGGGACCGAGCTGCAAGGACTCTTTGTATCGGCACTGGCACGCTGGCTGGGGCTTCATTAAGAAGCAGCTGGAGTGATGAAGAGAAAAAGATGAGAGGGAGAGAGGGGAAGGGAGAGGAAAAAGGAGAAGAGAAAGTAAGGTGAGCGTCTGCACTGGGGAATTCGGGCTCTCAGGGGAGGCGGCGAAGTCGGCAAGACCTCTCTGATCACGGCGAGAAGGGAAGACAACAGGGGAGAACTCATCCGCTCCTTGACAGCAGGTAACAGGGAGCCAAAGCCATGGACCAAGATGTAAGAGGCTTGGAAAATAAAGGGAACATGAAGTAGTTCCCTTAAAGGCTCCACTTTGAACTCCTAACTGTTGTAATTACTGTTATGTCCTTAAAGGTACTACCTGAAATCCTGTGGTGATGAGTTCTTTGTGGAATTCTTTTAGTTCTCTTATGGTGACCCACTTAAAAATGAAGGACTCTCAAAAACAGCCTCCAAGGCCTCAAGCTACAGTATAACCTTGACCATTACTACAGTGGAGATATGAAAAAAAAGTGCCCTAAAACTACTAATCTTGGTTTATGCAGGAGTGTAGCGTGCTGCCTTCTTTCTATACTGCCTTTGTTTGTGTGCAAATGTGGCTTAAATGGGTTTGAGTTTTTGCCTGTTTGATATGACAGAGTGTTTGCAGCTGAAAGCTCATCTTTGTTTGAGGATTGGAATGGGAAGGCTGTCGTAGAGCGAGAATCAGGTGATGAATGCCTCCAGTTTCCGCTGTCTGAGGACAGAGATGAACTGCACCGAGCATGCTCAGTCCTGACAAAACTGGTGTGCGTGTGTGTTGTGTGTGTGTGTGTGTGTGTGTGTGTGTGTGTGTGTGTGTGTGTGTCAAAGAGGGAGTGGGGGCGGTGTTGGGGGGTCAGACACAGGAAACACGTTATCATACCCTGCCCACTCCACAATGTTGGAACACATACCTACACACACACACACACACTCACATAGATACACACACATAGATAGAACAAAAAAGAGAGAGAGATAGAGAGAGAGTCAACTGTCTGTTATAGATCCATGCCTGCCAGACTGTCTCCAGCCAGAGTAATTAGAATGGATTCCCCCGAGTATACTTAGGCTAATGGGCTAGCAGCCCAGAGGAGAGAGAGAAAAGAAGAGAAGAGAAGAGCACAGGCACAGGGAGAGAGGGATGAAAGGCTGAAAGACAAAAGAGAAAGTGATGATGATAGAGGGATGCTTTCAAATAAGAGAGCGCTGGACCAATGATCAGCCAATGAAAGGACAGGTCATTGGCTCCATCTCTCACCGTCATTTATTCAGGCCCCACAGGTAAGGTAAATAAAGGTAGGCTATAAACACAATTGAATGAAAAACAAACCCCGAAACAAAACCACAATATACAATGATGATAAAAGACCAGCCAGGTGCCAGAGTATGGGTAGACTACATATAATACATGCTTTGCTCTGGTTTTCTAAAGTTAACTGAATCCACCAGAAGCCTAAAAAGCATTCACCCTGACATCAAAGAGAGGTGGACTGCCAAATGGCCAAAGCTGGCCCTGAAGTTACACAATAATGACCTCAATAAAACTCTGGACTGGACCTGATAAGTATGAGTTCTTCAACACCTCACCTCCACAAAAGTCTGCCTTCTGCCTGCTGTGAAAAGGAGGGGCAGTGTGGACAGTGATGGCCTGGACTCCCATTTCAGGAGGCCACAGGGGGAGAGGCGGTGTGTGTGCGTGTGTGTGTGCGCGTGCGCGCGTGTGTGTGTGTGCGTGTGTGTGTGCGTGCGTGTGTGTGGTGTCTTGCCCAGACATCACAGAAACACAGATGTGATAAAGTGGTCCACATCACACTGAAGAGAATGAGAAGTGTAATAATTACAGCATTATGGAAAAATAGCACATATTTACTTCTACTTCTACTTACTTCTACTTAATCGTATTGCACTTCTGCAATGACAAAGATATTATGTTAAATGCTACGGCTGCTATTTTTTGTGTATGGTTTGATATGGCACATACAGTATGCATGATCCATAATATTTTCATCTGGGATTTAGATGTTGCAATCCACTCACCCAGACAAACACATGTTGCCTTTCAGTGAGAGAAAAAAATGTGTCCATATGTGTCCATAGCAGTGAGTGAGGCCTGGCGTCCAGCACTCTGTGTGTGTGTGCGTGTGTGCGTGTGCATGTGTATGTGAGTGTGTGTGTGTGTGTGTGTGTGTGTGACTTAAGTGAGTGTGTGAGAGACAGTGGTAGTGTAGGATCTGGGCTACTCAAAGACCTGGGTATGAAATGTATGCACAGTAAATTCTGATATCTGTACATTTAGGACAGCATGCACTCTAATAAGTTGCATATGTGTGGGTTATAATGAGTGAGTGAGTCATAACTGAGTGTGTGTCATATGGATGTGAGCGTAGTTGTGTGGTGTGTGAGGGTCCCTGTAGCCCAGGGTGTTGATCAGTAAGCGTCTCATGGCTGTGGATCACTGGGACAGGAGTGTTTCAAACATTCTGCCTTTAATTTGATGGCTATTTTGATGTTTAGTGTGTCTATAAAAGTGTGACTTTAAAAATCTTACAGTCCTTCTTACAGTAACAGTCTTTTAGTTTTTTTTATGACAGGGCTATACATTCTACTCCCTATCAATTACAACTTATTGTTTTTCATTTCCCCAGCTCATTTATTTTCTGTTGGACTTGGCCAGAACCATGGGGCCATTATTTATTCATGCAGGGGGTTAAAATACATCTTTGATTTTTATTATTTATAGACCAGTTGTATGACCAGTTGTATGCATGTGTGTGTGCATGTCTGTGTGATAAAACAATATTCATATCTAAACAGGTGTTTAGTTGAGTCAAAGTCCCTCCACTCTGCGGCCATATTGCAACGCTTTTTGGGCACTTATCGGGCATCTATTTCGGCAGAAATGCGCGTGCGCAAGGCTTCACGACACCAATCTTGCTCCAGCGGCGAGATCACAACATATTATTGGCACAATGTCTCCACAACACACCACATGATTGGCTTAATGTATTCACATGTCGACGTTTTGCCGCGGAAGGGGTGTAGACAGCGGAAGAAGTGTAGACAGCTGCCATATTGGCGTTACAAACTAACCCCATGCATTTCTATGGAAGATTTTTTGAGTGATGTGTCTCCTCATTAGAAAGTCTCTGGTTGAGTTGAGATTAGTTTAGTTGGTCTGCATGGCCTGTAAAAAGCGAGCCCTTAGCTGAGATAAGTTTAGTTGCTGTGCATTGGCCAGTAAGGAATGAGCCCTGAGTTGAATTGAGATGAGTTTAGTTGGTCTGTATTGGCCAGTAAAGTGCAAGCCCTGAGTTGAATTGAGATGAGTGTAGTTGTAATTTGCCAGTCGAGATGAGTTTACTTGGTGTGTGTTAGCCAGTAAAGAGCGAGCCCTGAGTTGAGTCGAGATGAGTTTACTTGGTGTGTGTTAGCCAGTAAAGAGCGAGCCCTGAGTTGAGTGGAGATGAGTTTAGTTGAGCGTAGGGAGCCGGGGCAGGGGAGCCATCTGTGAGCGCGGCAGATGACGGCCCTCTCTGGGGAACAGGAAGTGGAGCGCCACACAGATCCCCCAAAAATATTTACTGAGTAGCTACTGCACTCAGCCAACTCCAGCAGCAGCCGGCTTTTAAAGCTGTGCTTGCACACACACACACACACGCACACACACATGCCTGCATGTACAAACACTCACATGAATACACATACACACACATACACGTGCACACACAAATGCACTGAAAAGATACACACCATCAAGTTCACAAACAAACCCACACAGTGACACTACATAGACACATATGCATAAACACATCACTTCTGCTCTCTCTCTCTCTCTCCTGCCCACTAGTTCTCTATTAAAAGACTTTCTATAAAAAGACTGCTTTGCCTCATGGTAACATTTCAGCTCTGGTGTAGTAGGACTGTGAGTTCAGCCTACTTTATTTACAAGTGTACTTTCCCAGTGAGTTGAAGTGGTGTGTGTGTGTGTGTATGTGTGTGTGTGTGTGTGTATGTACAGTAAATGAGAGCGCGCCGGATGGACACACCTGTGCGTGGCAGGTCCATGGGCAAGTCTCGGCCTCCGTTCTGTAATCACTGTGTGGTAACTGAGGCTCTGCACAGCTGACCAGTCAGAGCACCAGAGCGTCAATCACACGTGAAGCAAACACCTGAGGTCCGCGCCGCTCTGTTTCGCCAGCGTAGCATCAAAACAACCCCATTCCACACACACACACACACACAGATAGACAGATGTCCAGACCCCAAACCCATAGCACATGCACCTGCACATCTGTAAACAAATTACTATGTGGCCCTCAAGTAGAGGCAGGCTTTGAAGGCGAAGGTCATCCTGTCGAGTTTTGTTTGCACATCTGTGACCTGGTAGTGATGCCTCTGCGGCTGTGTAATTAGTAAAAAGTTTGGGCATTTCAACATGTGACATTTAATTTGGAAAACTGGGGAATGGAGCTCCTTCTTGTGTAGCGGGTGCTTTCTCCACCCCTGCCACAGCAGAATAAATGCCAGCACATCCCCATGTCTAATTCAAAACAACTGTGCGAGCCAAGGCGTTCATCTGAATCCTCCGCGCTCTTAATGAGGAGACGTGAGGAGAGGAGAGCTGAGGCTGAGGCACACGCCACCGTGCCGTGCTGTGCTGCATCACGCCGCTCGACACACACACACACACACACACACATGCACACACACACACGTGCACGCACACACACATGCACACACACACACACACACACACACACACACCGAGCTGCCGAGTGTGCGAGAGAGAGCGGCGAGTCTGAAATCTAAATGGGATTTGCACGCTCGTGAGTTTCAGCAACGCCAGGGAAAGGCTCGCTGTCCCCAATCTCCCCCTGCCACAATGAGGCCGCTCCAAAGCCTCACCCAGCCCCGGCCGCAAAGCCCAGCCCGCCTGAGCACGCAGCAGCAGGGTGGGTTCACGCTTCATCAATATACTGTACACACCGCCATGGCTTATATGGAATGGTGTTCCTTTGTGTGTTTATGTTTATGTGCCTGTGAGGATGGATGTGTGTGTGTGAGAGAAGACACAGGGCAAGAAAATGCAAGTGTATGGGTATGTGTGTATATGCTTGTCTGTGATCCTGTTCGTCTTTCTACATATGTGAGTGTGTGTGTGTTTATGTGTGTGCAGTTGTCCATGTCAAAGTCCATATGCGTTGTATGTGCATTTTGCATGTGTGTGCACATATGATTTGTTTGTGTGTGTAAAAGCACACATATTGCATTCTAGTGTGTCTGCACATGTTGTGGTAAGCTGGCGCTCCTTTGTTCTTTGGAGAGACCTTCCGTGACTCATGTGGAGTGTTGGTCCCTGCCCGGGGCCCTCGCGGCTTCATTAAGTCATGCCTGCGTTCTCCCTTTCGCTCCCAGGGCCCCTGCTCCCCTCTCCCCGCTCCCCGCTCCTCTCTCCTCGCTCCTCTCTCCCGGTCTTTCACGCCAGTGCACTTTCACTTGCACGTCTTTGTTAAAGGAGTTCTTAAAGCCCCGTAATCTGCCATGTGAAAGACGATGGCGAAAGGGAAGAGCAAAGGGATGAGAATGGAGGGTGGGAAAGAAAGACCAGTGGAGGAAAGAGTACAGCACGAGAGGAGGAGAGGGGAGGAGAGGAGAGGAGAAGAAAGGGGAGGGGAGGAGAGGAGAAGAAAGGGGAGGAGAGGAGAAGGGAGGGGAGAAGAGGAGAGATTTAAAGGAGTTTTTTGCCTTTTTCTTATGTAGTTGCTTCTATGGAGCCATTGTGTGTGTGTGTGTGTGTGTATGTGTGTGTGTGTGTGTGTGTGTGTGTGTGTATGTGTGTGTGTGCATGCGGCGTATGTGTGCATGTGACTGCACTGTGGCTTGGTGAACGACACGTTATTGAAAGTGGAAAAGTGTCGAGCCAAATGAGATGACATTCTATACACCGTGTCAGTGTAATGGGATTCCTTTTGGAAATGACTGGAAAAGCATAAAAGGTAACCTTGAGGAACACGTATCCTGGAGACACTTAAAAGAAAACGGCACCCCGAAGGAGCAAGCAAAGAGGATGGATTTTGTTCGACACAAAAACAGGATTAAATCTGAATGATGCCCTGTAATAAGATCAATGGACGACAGAGTCAAAGATAATAACTCACAAGTACACAATCAGATTTTTAACAGGGGTTGAGGACACTAAATATGAATTTGATTAAATAGGTAGATACATGTCTTGCATTACTATCTTGTTTGTGCAATATAGTTTGAAATTGGTTTGTCCTTGTCCTTCAAGGATTCAAGTTGTGAGAAGACTTGCTTAAAGACAGCGCTTTGGCCTTTAATGTTTAGAGGGAAAAGAGTGGAGTAATGTCAAGGCCTGCTCCTCCACATCAGTGTCAATGAGTACAATGTAAAATGCTCCTTCCTCCATTTCTCTCTCTCTCTCTCTCTCTCTCTCTTTCTCTTCAGGCCGATCCACGCTGCCTACATGTGATGCTTAAAATTTAATGGATTCTGATTGGCTGTCAGTTTTTCTATCATTCACCAAATCATTTTAGAAATCTTGTTATCATTGTAGTGTCCGATGAGGACATGGCCTTTCTTATGTGCTAGAGCGATATTTGAATCTGTATTTTTCACAGTTATCATTATAGTTATCATTGCCAATGTGGACGACCTCTTACCTTCATTGTCTTTCTCTCTCAGTCAGTGTTTTTTTCATGAGTATGGCTACAGATTTGAATGTTTGCACAAAATTTGAGAGAAATAAGGTTTTTGTGAGCATGCATAAATTGCAGGATACAGTAAGTTATTACAGTTCATAAAACGTGGGTCCAAAGTTCAGTGCAAATCATATATATGAAAATATTCTTTAATCCCAGATGCCTTATTGTTAAATATTTGCTTGTGAATCAGCTTTTGTTGATTGATGCCGGCGACAGTCGACAACAGAGGGAATATCATAACGGCAGATCCATTTGGATTGAGGCTGAGTAGGGGATTATATCCCATTCTGCCACTTGTCTGTGTCGCTGTGGCACAGTAATCCTAGCCAGTGCTGTTTGAGAGAGAAGATTTACATCAATAGCACCCAGTCAATGAGTGCACAAGTGTAAACTCCAGCTCTCTGTAGTCAAGCTACGGTCTTGATGTAACATTTGGCTGGGCATTATGCAAAGGCGTTTCCATGGAGACACACACTCGCAAGAACCAGTTTTGTTGGACACAAGCCTTGCTTTTATTATCCAAATTATTATTGATACATAAATAGTTTACAACACACTCTACAAAGCTGAACGATTTTGGGGTAATTTTGTGGAAGTGTACACAAGTTGTAGGACAAGTTTTCTGTGAAGGAATCTGTTGTGTGGTAACTCAACAATCTGTTCTCTTCCACAGGTAGTCACATCGGGAAAGAATGGCAGAGGGTATCATTACATACTGGCCAATCTGGTGGGTGTCTCTGTGCAGTCAAACATTACATACTTGAAATTCAATAAAAACAGAGTACAATCACAATATAGACAACTAAAAAAAAAAGTCTGTGTGTAGACCAGGGTTGTGCAAAATTCAAATTGCAATTCTGCTTCCTGTTTGCTGCCCCAATTGAAATACAAGTGAAATTCAAAATATGTCATTGGAATTTAAGAGCCAGTTTCAATTAGATTCTGGAATTTTGCACAACCCTGTGTGTAGACCAAGTACAATCACAGTACACACAACAAAGAATGCGTCTACATACACAAACTCACCTGCATTATTGTCTTTGTGTTTTGAGTAAATGAATGTTCTTACAGTAAAATGATTAGTCTATAGTGTGACATAATTATGACTCACTGTGCCTGTGCGTGCCCTTGCAGGGCTTCTCGAATATGAGTCTAGACAAGGTCGTGTCGGGTGGAGCCAACATCACAGGCTTTCAGGTCATAAACCCCGAGAACCCCATCGTGCAGCAGTTCCTCCAGCGCTGGGACCGGCTGGATGAGAGAGAATTCCCCGAAGCCAAGAACACACCTCTGAAGGTATGACATCATTAGCTCTAAAAATGCACCTTTAACTGTCCTTTCTCTCTCTCTTTCTCTCTCTCCCTCCCTCTCAGTTTTTTTTGTTCTTTAGTCTTTTTGCTATTTTTGTGTCTACACTGAAGTGGCTGTTTAGCGGTGCATTTCTGTGATACCTGAATAAGTATCTCTATTTAACTACATAAGCACATAATAAGTATCTCTATTTAACTACATAAGACTAAGTCTTTCGCACTCACAACTCTTATTCATCTTCTGTAGTACACTTCAGCGCTGACTCACGACGCCATCCTGGTGATCGCCGAGGCCTTCCGCTACCTCCGGAGACAGCGAGTGGACATCTCTCGACGGGGCAGCGCGGGCGACTGCTTGGCGAACCCTGCCGTGCCCTGGAGCCAAGGCATTGACATAGAGCGGGCACTCAAAATGGTAGGATGGAGCCTGAGTGCCGGCAAGGGAAAGAAAGATGTGCCCTTGTTTGTTGACCTGTTTGTTGAGCAATTCACTTATTGTCATTTGTGGTATAGGTTAGCTAAACTCATTTCCAGATGATTTCTGTCATTGTACAATTTGTCATTGCAAAAGGTATTATTGTAGATTCTCTATTGCTGCACAACAGGTTCAGGTTCAAGGTATGACCGGCAACATCCAGTTCGACAGCTTCGGCCGCAGGTCAAACTTCACCATTGATGTTTATGAGATGAAACCCGGGGGTGCCAGGAAGGTAAGTGATGCTTGCATGACAGGCATGCGGAGAGCAGAGAGCAGAGAGGCCAGCTCTATGTCAGGTTAATGGGACACTCATGATTACATGCACAGATCGCCTTAATTCAACCTGCCAAGTCTTAATTACCCACTGCCCAGCAAACAGGGGGATCTGCTGCTGTGTGCCTGCAGGAGGACATAAAAACAGAAGATTGCAAATGCAAACACACACACACACACACACACACACACACACACACACACACACACACACACACACACCCACACACACACATTCAGAGAGACACACACCTATTCACACACATTCAAGCATGCGCACACACATACATACAGATCCACACACACACACACACACACTGACCCCCCACCCCACACACACACACACACACACACACACGCACGCACGCACGCACGCACAAACAATCATGTACACACAATAATGAATGCACACACATATACACATAAACTTCTCTCCCTCTCTCACTCTCACACTCACTCATCCTCCGTGACACACAGATACACTCTCATTCACAGCTAATTTCAGCTAATCCTGTGCTATCGACTGATTATTGATGAGCCAGGCACTATCTATAAGTATGGCTGCTTCCTCCATATCAGGAGAGGCCCTACAGCCATCCTACCATGTTTGTACTGGCTTAATTAATTAAATGTTCCACCTAAAGGGCAAGCAGTTCATGTTCCTGTAAAGCTTTTGCTTGAAAAATGTCTCTTGCTTGTCAATAACATTGATATTTGTGTCACTTTCAGATCGGGTACTGGAACGAATATGAGAAATTTGTATTTATATCGGACCAGCAGGTTACCAACGAGTCATCTTCTGTGGAAAACCGAACAATTGTGGTCACTACTATTATGGTACACTTTACAATGCTGATTTTCAATGTTCCACCCAAACAATTCTGCCACTCAAGGTCAAGGTGTCCATTGTTACATTCTGTCCTGGGAGGGTAGAACCATTTTCTTTTGAGTTGCTTTCCACCCACTCACTACATGTTGAAACAGTCGATACACGCGAGAGTGTTTCAACTGTATCCGTGTGGGTGCCAAAGCATTTTGATTTCTATACTTCGGTGGCCTGTTGTAGCAGTGACATCACAATACGGGCTTTGGTAATGACATGTGTAGGCTAGCGCTCTCATTGCATCTAAAAAAAAAAAAATCATACTGTTGCATACATACGTAAGTAGAAGCCTGTTTTCTTCCTCATCAAGTAAATGGTGAATGACTCTGGATTTGATGTGAACCAACAATCAACACGAGACGAAAAAAGAGAAAGAACACAGCAGGAAAATGGCAATGGTTATTTCCTGACTGGAGAAGCAAATACTAAGTGTTTGAGGAGGACATAAACAATCGCTGGGCTCCGGGCTCAGTGGTTTTTATTCATCCTGCTCAAAACGATTTTGCCGTCTCCTGAAGTTCTGTACTGAAGTATGATACCTCGGTGCTTATTAAGTCTGACATTTTCCGGGGGAGTGGGATTAAAAATGAAGTGATCACCACATCAGGAAGGGAATGGTGATGCCTTCCTTACATAGATTGTGAGATATTGAAGGAAAGAGAACAGAAGGAGAAATGAAAGCACAGTATCTCCTGGATAGGAAACCGCACCACAGTATGAACCAGAGCACTTTATGTAAGAGTAACTTGACAAATAGCTTCAAGAATCATTCTGCTTTCTCCGTGATTAAATCAAGAGAAAATTAAGCTCACAAAATTCTACTACAAAGGCTGCGCATCATATCTTTCTCTGACTCTGATAGCATATTTAATATGAAGGAATACATAGATACGATGTGCAGGACTTTAAGATCACAGCCAATGAGGAAAAAATACATTTGAATATAGTCTAAAGGTGCTAATTATAGGCATTTTATAACCAGTTACACCCAAGGTGAAATGATTTGGCTAGTAATTATGGCCATTACCAGAGCACATAAGCCTGTGTTCAACCGCCTCCCTGGAATTAAAGTGCTTGAGAAACATAGGCAGTTGGAGGCAGAGCAGGGAATGCGGATAATTGTAGACCAGCAAGCCAGAGTAATTAGATCCATAAGCCACGGTTGACGGTCATTATTTAAATGTACCATAAGGTTCGCCTTATCTTACATTTAAAGGAAATGACATTCTTTCTGACTCTGCCTACGATGGACTCATCTTAGGCAAATTCAGAATGTGACAGACAGACAGACAGACAGACAGACAGACAGAGCATTGAGACATCCGGTGCATAGTGGGTTAGTCGTTGGGGCATGCAGTGTAGATGGGGAAGTAATTCATCTGACTCCACAGGAAGTAGATTAGCCCGTTGTCTCGCTGACATTTGATTCCAGTGGATGACGTCCACGTCGTCCTCCGAAAGAAACAAATGATTCTGCGTGCGCAATCCGCACTTGGGAATCCGAGGGGGCCAGCGGCCACCCACCCACCCACCTCCCCAACCCCACATGCACCACAAGGGACAGATACGTTCAGCACAGACTACTGAACCATTGCACCAGTCATTCCTGCCCTTCCCACCCTCAAGTGCTCAAGCATCTAGTACTACTCACCCCCTCCCAACCCCACGCACCCCTAGCAAAGACTAGCACGCTCTAACCCCCCCTCTGCTCCCTGTGCCCCCACCTCAGCTTGGCTCTGTTCTACTTGTACTGACTCTAACACCAAGGCTGCAGCCATTTTCTGATGTGAGGATAAATGCATCCTACTTTTTTTCCATTATGATTTGTTCAAATGCTGTCTGCCATTGAAGTATGCACTTCTCCCTTTTGCACACTGTATTGGATGTTATGGCAATGTAGAAAATGATTCCACTGCGCTCAGCAGTGATCTCCAGTCAGTGCCATTTACTTTATGAACTGGAAAAGAAAAAGTTCCTCCCAATCCCTTCTGTAGCCCTCCACCCTTTCCCATGATTGCCGCCTCCTCCTCCTCCTCTTCCTCCACCACCTCCTCCTCCACCTCTCCACCCGTGTCTCTCCCCCCACCCCCACACTAAGCCGAGGCAAACCAAATGCACTGTCCGCCTGCATCTGTGTCCCAGTAACACCCCAGTAATTGGAATCCAGTTGACCTTTTTTTTGCAACTGCACTATGCTATTGGTCTGAGCTCTGTGCCAGTGCAACGATGGAGACTGGATGCATTTGGCTGTGCACTGGGTTAGCTTGTTTTGTCATGGGGCAAGCTGTGTTTGTGTGTATGTGTGGGTGTCTGTGTGTGTGGGTGTTTGTGTGTGTGTTGGAGTGGGTGTGTGTGGGTGTGGGTGGGTGTGTGGGTGGGTGGGTAGGTGTGTGTCTGTGTGTGTAACTGTGCGTGTGTTTGTGTGTGTGTATGTGTGTCTGTGAGTGGGTTGGAGAGTGGGTAGATGTGATGTTGGGTAGGGGGATGGTGTGTGTGTGTGTGTGTGTGTGTGTGTGTGTGTGTGTGTGTTGTGTGTGTGTGTGTGTGTGTGTGTGTGTGTGTGTGTGTGAGAGTGTGTGTGAGTCTGTCGGGGTTTCACACGTTGACTTTTGTGTCGTCAGTCCTGGTTGGGGATGTGTGTATTCTGTACCTGTGCTTACCTGTGAACTGGTATAATGTGTGCATGTAGATGTTTGTGTGTAATGTGATTAATGTTGAAGTCATTGTGTTCATCTTTAGTAGTGTATATGTTTCTGAGAATGCGTTGGAAAGCATGCATGCATGTTCTCATATCAGGGACATTTTAGTAGATGTTCTCTTCTGCCTATTTCTTAATGTTTGGCATGTGTGTGTGTGGGTCAGTATTTGTGGATTTGTATGTATGTGCGTGCATGTTTGAATGGGTGTGAATGGGTGTGCGCGTGTGTCTCTCTGAAAATGTGTGTGTTTGTGTGTGTGTGTGTGTGTGTGTGTGTGTGTGTGTGTGTGTGTGTGTGTGTGTGTGTGTGTGTGTGTGTGTGTGTGTGCGTGACAAACTCAAGCCTACGTTTAATTAACAGGAAGCTCCCTATGTGATGTACAAGAAAAACTATATGCAGCTGGAGGGGAATGAGCGCTATGAGGGCTACTGTGTGGACCTAGCGTCAGAGATCGCAAAACATGTCGGAATTAGATACAAACTGTCCATCGTTGCTGATGGAAAGTATGGGGCCAGAGACCCTGAAACCAAGACCTGGAACGGGATGGTGGGTGAACTGGTATATGGGGTAAGTCTAGACCTGGTGGCGCTTTCTACTACCCAGGTGGACAAAATATTAAAGTTGACATGAAGCCAGAGACACTCAAACCTCTCATTTTCTTGTCAAAATAAAAGCCATGTAGTAGACACACCTCACATAGAAAGAGCGCAAATTTGCTACTGTTTACACTAATATGCCCCAGTAACTTTTTTTGTGCAATTTGAAAATCCTGACAAAATTACTGTTTTTAGTTATTGCTATTGTTTGTGGTTGTTATATTAAGAACATATTTCACAGATGACATCATCTTGATGTTCATACTCATTCCACATCATCACATACAATACACTCCCATCACTTTCATGTACATGTGCATCCTATGTCTGTACATTTCAATGGCGTTTTTGACCTGGAAGTGATTGTGTGTGACCTTCATAAGTCTTTAAGTGTTGCTGGCTTCACACAGGTCTTTTGGTCTTAGGGCCTCTTTTCACTGCAGTGTCTAATCCACTGTATTGCGCAGCTCAAGTCCTCTCACCTCTCACCTCTCACTGGCTGCTACTCCGATACCTCCAGTACGGGAGAGTATTGGAGCATGTTAACTCTCTTTGTTATAGGTGGGGAAGAGAGAGAGCGATAGACGCGCTCTATAGAGAGACAGGAGGAGAAAGTGAAAGCGTGGGGGTGATGATCAGCTTGAAGGCAGCTCGTCGCCACCTCATCATTAATCCCCTCACTTCCACTTTACTGCCATTCATACACAAATCATCAGCTTCTGACGTGGGGTGGCATTGAAAGAAGAAGTGTGTGTGTGTGTGTGTGTGTTTGTTTGTTTGTGTGTGTGTGTGTGTGTGTGTGTGTGTATTGAGGGGGAGAGTAGGCCCTCAAGACAAGACAGTATGGCTGTGAGAGATGTGAGTGTGCGTCATGGTTTAATTGTGTGTCTATGTCTGTGTCTATGTGAAATCACTGGGGGAGATCAACAGAATGTCAACCCCAGCTTTATTGCATTTTTACTGCATGGAGTTGAATGTCTGTTTTAATGTCTGCCAACTTTACTTTCCACGGAGGTCCAGAGACCTCCAGAGTGAAGAGGTCAAAAATATGTCTGTCTTAGTCTGTGAGCACTCTGATAAGAACCCTTGAAATGGCCTAAGATTTCCATAACACGGCCTACAGGACACTACAGTGTCTCTGTTCAGACCTCTTCACGATGGCGCCCTAGTCAAAGTCTAACGACTGGGTGTACTTGTGCATGTCTTTAATGAGCTCTTGAGTTCTGTTCTATTTGTGTCTGACAAACAACAATGCCTTCCATGGAGACAAAGTAAGAGATTATGCTAAATACAGGACATATTAAGTATATGTATGGGCAGACTAACATGAGACATAACAGACTCCCCCTTAACATGTAGTGCTTCATTGAACCACGTTTATTGGTCAGCATATTTATTTTGCCCAGCTGTCATGCTCATGTGACTACATTATGTTTGTCCTCATGTGTACCTATGTATGACTAATCTACTGTTGGCTCTTGTTCATCCTAAATGACCCAGAACAAAGATTTCCTAGATGGTTATTAAATAAGACGAAAGTTTAGACTACAAGAGTAAGAGTAGCTATAGAGTATTTATTGCAGTGTTGTAATGAACCTGTGCACTTATATGTGTTTATTTCAGTAATGGACCAGCTGTGTTGTTATGGCACATTGTGTTGGCTCGGCGTCGTCTGCATGTATGTCTGCACGAGTGTACTGTGTGATTGACCACCTCGTATTTTTCCAGAGAGCCGATATTGCCGTTGCCCCTCTCACCATTACTCTGGTGAGGGAGGAGGTCATAGACTTCTCCAAGCCCTTCATGAGCTTGGGCATCTCCATCATGATCAAGAAGCCCCAGAAATCCAAGCCAGGGGTTTTCTCCTTCCTGGACCCGCTGGCCTACGAGATCTGGATGTGCATCGTGTTCGCCTACATCGGCGTGAGCGTGGTGCTCTTCCTGGTCAGCCGCTTCAGCCCGTACGAGTGGCACCTGGACGAGAGCGACGAGGCCAAAGACCCCCAGTCCCCGCCCGACCCGCCCAACGACTTTGGCATTTTTAACAGCCTGTGGTTCTCTCTGGGTGCCTTCATGCAGCAGGGATGCGATATCTCGCCAAGGTTGGTGCTCAGTCGGTCCCACTCTCTCCATTGCCATCCAGCACATCCACCCGTCTCCACCTCCACCTCCCTCTGCATTTTACTGTCACAGTCTCACTCTGTCACTGGGCCCATGGTGCATATATGGTATTGGGGATTCGTTTTGCATGTGTCTTTGTTCTGCTCTTCATCCATTCTTTTTGTTTTGCATTGGTTGGTTACCATGACATCGTCGTTGTTTTCAGCATCTTTTCATTTGCCAGGTTCTGTTGCTCTCTCTTCTAATTCTGATATTCAGTCGGACTTCTTACGTTTGAGTCGGTCACTTTTTTTGAGTTTTTTTTTGTTGTTGTTGTTGGTTGCAGTGTAAGCCATTTTAACGCTGCAGCCTGTGACTACCGCGCGCAAACGCCAGTCACAGGTGATCCAATTAGATCTGCATGCGCCCTAGTTCTTTTAGCCACTTATTTGGAAAACGGGACCTGAAGCAAATCAGTTATTATTTATCAGTCTGCCTCTCACTCCTACTCTCTCTCTCTGTCTCTCTCTTTCTCTCTTTCTCTCTGCTCTTTCTCTGGTCCCTTTCTCCAATCCTCTCCAGTAATGCTATTACCGCTCTTTCATTTATTCCTTTTTATTTCTCTCGCTTCGATTACCCTTTCTATTTTTTTTGTAGTTTTGCTCTCAGTTTCTCTCAGTCGCCCTTATTCTGTCTTTCTCGCTTGCTCTACTCTCTCTCTTTCTCTCTCTCTCTCTCTCTCGCACTTTCTCAAACACTGAACTTCTTTCTACCTTTTACTGGCTTTGCCTGCTGCATGTGATGCTGTGCATCCACTCGAATAGCTTATATTCACCATGTGTTTGACTGTAAAATGCACCGGGTGATCACTCGCACGTTGATGTGTGTGTGTGTGTGTGTGTGGGTGTTGGTTTCTCTGTCTCTCTCGTGCATGCCTCTTGGAGGGTTACCGTGTTTTTGCTGCATATTCTCCCATTTTACGGTCATCTGCCTGGTGCATATAACCCATTTCACAGTGGAAGACTGATCCAGCCCTCTCCACAACCCCCCCCACCCTGCACCTCCTTCCATCGCACCAGATCAGTCCTCCTCACCATTATTTCATTCCACCATAGACGTGGTGTGCTCATTCCACCATAGACGTCGTGTTTTCATTCCACCATAGACGTGGTGTGCTCATTCCACCATAGACGTCGTGTGCCCAGTCGTCGTCGTCGTCATTCATTCTGTCCATCATCATGGTCATCGGAAATTGTGAGTGGCATTCAGAAATCAGTGCCTGAGGCGTTGTTATTGTTGGCCTTGTTCCACGTAACCTACATGAGGCATTCTCTTTTACATTTCATCTTACGGAGCTTTGTCCTCTGAAGATAACGTAACAACTAACAGCATCATAAGTGGGTTCATAAATATCCACAAATGGGGGGAAAACAGTCTTTGTTGTTATGGTGAATTGTACATGGTACTCAGTTAACATGTAACAAAATCCAATGGATGTTTTCCTTTAAAATCCAGCACAGTTTATGACTCATGACATGTCAGTTCATATCCTTTGGATTTAGAGAGGAATAGATAGGCCGGTGAAGATGGCCGTGTTATTTGGCTTGTGTCCATTAGCCAAACCTCTGTTTGTGTGTGAGTGCTCTGGTTTAGAGCAGAGCCTTTCTCTGGAGACAGGTGAGTGGACCGACATGTTCCTCCTTCTGAAGTCCTGTGCTCTGTGTGGCCTAGGAAGAAGCTGGGTCATACCAGGTGAAAGCAAAGGCAAAACACATCACTGGACTCAGAGCACTAAACTAGAATTTCCCCCAAAAAATTGTCCTTAAAATTCAGGGTCTAACTCAAAGTGAGCCTCCTGCTCTCCTGCCTATTTCTCTCTCTCTCTCTCTCTGTCTCTCTCTCTCTCTCTGTCTCTCTCTCTCTCTCTCTCTGTCTCTCTCTCTCTCTCTGTCTCTCTCTCTCAGATCTCTCTCAGGCCGTATCGTTGGGGGTGTGTGGTGGTTCTTCACCCTCATTATCATCTCGTCCTACACTGCCAACCTGGCAGCCTTCCTCACCGTGGAGAGGATGGTCTCCCCCATTGAGAGTGCTGAAGACTTGGCCAAGCAGACAGAGATTGCCTATGGTACACTAGACTCTGGCTCGACAAAAGAGTTCTTTAGGGTGAGTTGTGTTGGGCGAGATCGTGCTTGCCTTAGCTGTCTTGTCTTAGCCTGGGAACACAGGAAATGCAGAATTAACCATGCAAAGCGAAATGGAGCGTCTTGTGTAAGTGCATCAAATGTCTGTATGCTCTCATTCTTTCTTTCTTTCTTTCTTCCTTTCTCTCTTCCTCTCAATCTCTCTCTCCCACTGTCGTTCTCTCTCTCTTGTTCCTCTTGTCATTTTACAGCGCATTTAATTAAGGTTCTGTCAGACTGATTAATAACATTTCTCTAACATTTTGATTCTGGTCTGCAGGGAGAGGCACACTACATGCCCACTCATGTACACACTGTCAGACCCCCCCCCCCCCCCCCCCCCCCCCAACACACATACACACACATGCACACACACACATACTGTACACACACACATACACACACATGCACACACACACACATACGTGCA
The DNA here is from genome assembly GCF_018492685.1 of Alosa sapidissima. Lineage (NCBI taxonomy): Eukaryota > Metazoa > Chordata > Actinopteri > Clupeiformes > Clupeidae > Alosa > Alosa sapidissima. The sequence goes on along the minus strand of NC_055961.1, from coordinate 30,404,922 downwards.
CATTCTCTGCACAAACTTCACTTGACTGAACAACAAACTGCATGTTAAACACAGTGATCTGCAGACACAAGACATCCCCTTTCATTTCTATCAAACCAATGTGCTGTTAATGTTCTCTGTGTTGACATGATGCCATATTAACATCATTAGACATTAGACGTTCCCATTTTCTTTTCAGCCTCGCATATCAGCGGATGCAGTGAACTGTGAAAAGTAATCCCTCAAAAGTTACTGAAAGGGAAACAGCTCTCATATCAGTAATGTGCACCGCCTGATACAGTTATACTGTGAAATTGATCATAAATCAGAAACTGCTGGGGATGTAATGGTAGCTGTGGTCTGTCTCGTTATAGCATATTGCTTTCTGGTCAGGCTGAACCTTCAGACATGTGGTGTATCTGTAACTTCCATCAAATGTGACTAGAACACATTTGTTATAATGAAATACCATAATACAGAACTACACTTAAACAGCATGGGCTCAATGCGGTAACCGGTAGTGCACAGATGGTATTGTTTGCCTATCAAGTCAAGTACACTTTATTGTCATTTCAGCTATATCCACATGTACACAGTATACGATACAATGTGGCAAAGCACACTGAGTACACATTTATGCCAACCTCTTAAAGGACACAGCAGCACGTTTTGAGCACAATCACAACATGAAAAGGGTCTATTATTGGATATGTTCTTTGCTAGTTCTGTTGGGTTATCGCTCTGTCTATTTGAGTTTTCGAAACAGAGACATACTGTAGACAGAAAGACAGACGGGCATGGTCAGTTGAAAACTGTCTCAAAACATGGTCAGTGTTATCAGTGTTCCTCCTCTAGCCCGGTGTGTTTGTCCTGCTCCTGTGTTGGTGGAGGTGGAGCTGGCCTGCGCCGGCCATCGGGCTGGCATTTAAAACGACCCCCCCCCCCCCTGACATTTACAGGGTTTCTGTGGAGACATCCATTTATGTCACTTCCTTCATATTAAACAGCTTCCTCTCTGACCTTCACCTGGAACACTGGAGTTTCATCATCTCTCTCTCTCTCTCTCTCTCTCTCTCTCTCTCTCTCTCTCTCTAGCACTCTGTTTTCATGTGTATATTTTACTCTCTCTTTCAACCCTAACATATTTCTTGTCACTAGTCCATTGCAGTTTATTTCAACATTTTTGTTGAGCATATTAAATTATACCAAATATGTTGGGCATATTTGTGGGATTAACCTTTGCAGAGTATATTAGTTGAATTCTTTGCAAATCATTGGACTCAGTTTACTACAGGGAGTAAAAGCCCTAAGACCCATTGGGAGGACACATCCAAAATGATGTAGCACCCAAATTTTGCTTGCTCTACTATACTGGTATAAAACCCAGTCTGGATATAACTGTTTTCCCGGGTTATAACTGGCTAGCCCTCCATTATGCGGTAGAATATGTGTCAACATTTGAAAAACCACAGCACTAATGAATGTGCAGCCACATGTAAAAAGATGGACCATCTAATAAATCTATGCATAATTAGGGAACTCAACAACACAGGGCTACAAATGTTTTTCGTATACGTTTTTAGCAGCCCAGCCTTTTGCACTGTGAGTAGAGCATCTCTGTAGAAAGGCAAAGCAAAGCAGGCTCCCTTATGGCCAACTCATCAAAGCGTGAAATGCTATTGAAATAAAACGGTGACACGGCACACAAAAGACTTAACCAGGAGGACTTATGATGGCATTTCAGGGGTTTTACTGATACTGACAGCTTTTTGGAGTGGGCTCTGGGCAAGTTTCACTGTGAGAAGTGGCTTATAGAGAAAGATTGCGCACAAGCTATGTTTTGTGGAGCTAGCTCAGCAGGATTTCTTTCTACTCTCATATTGTTTCACTGGATATTTGTCAAGCTCTGGTACTTGCTTTTAGGGGTTAGCTGAGCATAAGTGTATTTCTGAGTCAACTTCAGAGTGCATATCACCAATCCATCAGACATTTTCACGACCCAATTTTGCCGTATCTAGCAAAAATCATGCTTCTTTCAGTGGGAGGACCACTCGTTGATATTTTGTGATATCAAAAATGACAAAGTAAGATTGTGTCGGTTTATGTCATGCTATGTTTACCTACCTGTTAAATTATAGCAGTCACTTAGTTTATGCCCCATAGTCACTGTGATTTTGTTTGATTTAAAGGGTTTCATTTTTTTTTCTTTATGTGGAAAATGAGCCTATATTGTGTGACATTTTTATGCCATGTTCATTTCTGTTTAATACAAACATACTCTCTCTCTCTCTCTTTTTCTCACTCTCACATAGTCTTTTGGTATACTGTATATCTTGGGTTTGTTTTGTACTTTGTGGTGCCAGCCCGGGCACAGCTCTGTGATTCCCAGCATCTTCTGTACATCTCTCCTCCTGGTCTTTCTTCTCTCTCCCTCATATCCACAGCGCTCCAAAATAGCAGTGTATGAAAAAATGTGGTCGTACATGAAATCGGCCGAGCCCTCAGTGTTCGCCAAGACCACCCCCGACGGAGTCGCCCGCGTGCGCAAGTCGAAGGGCAAGTTCGCCTTTCTGCTGGAGTCCACCATGAACGAGTACATCGAGCAACGCAAGCCCTGCGACACCATGAAAGTCGGCGGGAACCTGGATTCTAAGGGATACGGCGTGGCCACGCCCAAAGGCTCGGCATTAAGGTGGGTGGGATAATATAACAATCGTCCATGTTGTTATAGTATTCCACCTACCCTGATGTCTCCTGTGTTCATATTACTTCATGTCCACTGTTTCTGTTTCTGCCACATCTTCACTCCCACTGCCCCAGTCCGACACACATACCACTTGCCATACTGTTTACTGTTGCCATAGCCACATTCACAGTATTTCCTGTCTGTTAGTATCTGTAACTGCTGTCAAAGTAGTCCTCTGGTTACCTTCTGTTTGTGTTTTCAAACAAAATAACACAAACTCACAGTATCCCATCATACAACATGAACATGCATACACAACATGCATCTACCCTCAAATCAGTGAAAACATGTTTCACGTAGGGATCCATGAACCCTTTTCAGGTCATGTTTTCAGTACCATTTCACCCCCCCCCCCCCCCCCCCCCCCTCCCCCCGATCCATCCATTTTACCACAATTAGATCATCATAGTACACATATTCATCATCATCATCATCATGAGCATCCCACAGCCCTCCCATAAGCCCTCAGCAACACTCACTGTCCTGTTCCCATCTTGTCTAATCCCTCCTCCCCTGTGTGTTGAGGTAATCAGTTTGACAGTGAAGTCTTTTGTCTTGTGTTACCATTGATACATCACATATTTCCGTTTAAATTTAATTTAAATTTGTTAATTACTTTTTATGTATCATCATTTTCCTTTGTTTGCAAAGTTTCCCTTTTCGTTTACCAGTATTTTAACATAGTTTGGCTTTTTCTTCGTTCCATTGTTATCACTGTTGTCTGTCCCCCACCCCCTTGAACCCCCCCGACTCTACTGTCCCTTGCTTTATGTGTCTCTGTCAGCTCCTGAGTCAAGTTGTTTAGCGTTTGCTTCTAGTTTTAAGTCCTATGCATTTCTTGTTCTTTCTGTTCTTTCTAATGCATTAAGCTGCTCAGTTTTCTGTGCCGAATGTTTAACTTGCATGCTGTTTGTTGCTGTTACTTTTCTCTTCTCGATGACAGAGTGTCCCCATCCCGCACCCTTCACTTCAGACCTCCCTCCATGCCACTTTTTCCGGATCAACACTTTCTTTGCTTTAGAGAGCACTTGTTACTCTCACTCCTATCTCTTCACTACAGTGAAATTAACTAATTAACCAATTTGTCCTTCTCGTGCTCCCCTTGTGAATCATTTACTCTTACTATATACCACAGCTTTAATAGTCCTACTACTATTATTACTACTAACATTCTAATATATTAGATTTCTCACGGACCTGTTCATTTTCTTACAAGTCATGTTTTATCGTTTCAAGAAATGCTGTTAACCTGGCAGTACTTAAACTGAACGAGCAGGGCCTGTTGGACAAATTGAAAAACAAATGGTGGTACGACAAGGGAGAGTGCGGCAGCGGGGGCGGGGACTCCAAGGTCAGCCTCAATGTCACCAAAAACCGGGTATCTGAGAGAAGAGTAATCGGCAAGGCTGTTTACAGCTTTTAAAAATTATGGTACACTGGGCGTATCCACAGCCTTAACCAAGCCCAATGTGACAGAACCATTATCAGATTTGAAGAGAAAAAAAAAACAAAATAAAAATGTGTAGCTTTTTGCATTTATGTTATCAAGCAACTAAGATCAAACTGGGAACCCTTTACTTGGCTAATAGAGGAAGAAGAGCAGTAAGTGATGCTGGCCATCATAAGAATAAGTCCGCAAGGCTATTGGCCGGACTCAAGTGAAAGAGTTGCACCTTTTGGTGCCCCCGGAGGTTTGTGTGTGTAGATGTGTGCAGCTCTTTGGAGCTGCCATAATTAACCGTAGTGCATCTCTCTAAGTACAGAACATACTGTAGACTCAATGTGCATTGCAGAGATAGCGTTCAGTCAGGGGATGCTAGCTAGTTCATTAGTTCATTTAGAGTATGTGGGTGTGTTTGTGTGAGCAGACCTCAGTCCAAGTCTGAGTGGCTTGCCCTGTAGTCGTGAAAGGCAGCAGTTGTTTTCGGTTGCTTTTCTTCTACAGGGCAATAGAGGGTGGGAAAAAAATAACAGCCACGATCTACTAAGAAACAGCAAGTCAGTCAGTATTCAGCATTCAGAAATGAAGCTACATTTCTTAAAACAGTACAAGCCCTCAGTCAATATGGGTTAGACCATATTGCCATTATGGATAAGAGCATTAGACTGTAGCATCTGAATAATGCCAATACCACCACCACAACAGATCCACTATGAAAGCTCCGTCATGGCCCACTGTGTCCCAGCGTAGACACTGGGCACCTCTGGAAGGCTGCAGACCTGGGAGACGGGGGGTGCAATAGTCTAGGGATGGCGAGGCGAGCAGCGTTGTCTTGAGGGGACTAAGCATTGCAGGCAAACGTGAGAATTCTAATGACTAAGAGACATCAAACCACAAATAAAACCAAAAATGATCTTTTGCCCACTTTGACCCAGCACCGAAAGGAAATGCCAGCCCCGTTGCATCCAGGGCTCTGATTGGTTGGTCTCTGACTGACAAAACCTCAAGACCAATCCACACCTTTTTTTCCCCCTGCACGGCACAAATCCATGAGCCAGTTGAAAGTGGGTAGACCTTGACCTGCACTTGACCTGTTATGAGCTCCCAAGTACACACATTAGCTCTCTATATTCATATATCACGTAGGAGCTTACACACCCCAGACAACCTCTCTCTCTCACACACACACACACACACTTTCCCTTCCACATTCATACCACATATAGGAGCTTACACACAACAACAGTCTCTCTCTCCCAGTCACACACGCCCCCCTTAGACCACACTCCTTCTGTCACTCAGACTATATTTAAAAGCCTACATACAACATATTCTCTTTCTCACATGCACACAAACAAACACTACACTCACATTGCCCACAGCGGTGGCCGTGTGTCCACTGTGGTTTTTTTTTTTTTTCCTTTTTTTTTTCCTTTGTTTTTTCTGCGTGCTTTGCTTGCACTCCGCAGCCCTGTGCGCTCAGCACATTGCGAGCCGCGTGGCAGATCCAACTCTGGGCCTCTTGCTCTCAGTGATTCCCTCCTGGTCGTAAGCGGGACGGGAACACTAAACAAGACCCCCAAGATGGCTGCCCCGTCCAATCGGCAATGTGCTCGGCCTTCTGGGTAAAAAAAGGGTAGGCACAGCCATGTTATGGTATCACATTTGACCGCCACATTTCCTGTTTATTCAGATTGTTTTTCCTAAAAATGCATGCACTTGTACTTTAACGCTGTGTGCTAAATATATTGTATGTAATAACCACTGAGAGAGGGTATATTGAGGTGATCAGAAAAAAATAATCTTAATATGTATTCAGCTCTGTTTCATTTTCAGTTTAGCGAGGTCTTTTATGAAAACTTTTGGCCAAATATTTCATGCAGGGAACAGCATCAATCTTAACATTTCAAGTCAGTGCATATTTTACTTTTTGATCTTTAATTGAAACTGCATATATTATGTAAGAGAAATGGCACATGTCAAACAAATTCATGATTAATTCATGTAATGTTATCATTATAGTTTAATAAGTGGTCATTTTAATGTTTTATTTTGTACATTCTTGCATGAAGTATTCATGGTCCTAGTTTGATTTGGGTCAGTATTTTGTTGTTTGTATTCATTTGGATGTTATTACCTTTTGTCTTATTTTTATTTTCTTTATATATATTTTTTAAATATTACTTTTCTCATTGATGTGGTTTAAAAACCAGTTGAACATGCTAGCCACAACAAAGGCCCACAGAAGAGCAATGACTGAAAAACATATCATACTTCCTGTTCATCACATATCAAAGTACATTCAAACTGAAACCTTCTTTTTATGATACCTGAAGTGTTTTGGTGATATGCTATGTTGTAAGCTTGAATGTATGCATATACTGTATTGTATATATTTTTTTTACTGGGCAGCGGTCATCCTACGGTGTGTTGGCTCCATGCATTGGCCGGGTGGCAGTCTGTTAAACCAGGTCTGTCCTCCGCTGACTGTACGGCTCAAAGTCACACACTCCCCAGAGGTGGGCTGAAAGCTGCAGGTGTCAGAGCGCATTCTGTCCTCTCTCGGTGTCCTGGCCTGTTGGACACTCTACTGCGGCAGAGGCGCAGCGCTTCAGCCATGCAGACATGAAGCATACTGAACCTGGCCACTGCGTAGGCCGTGTTGCAATACCCTGTGGAGTGACCTGTCAGTATGGAATTACCTGAGGCGCCCATTCTACTGAGCCTGGTTATTATGTTTTTTTAGATCACTTGTTTATTTGCCCTCAGCCTTTTACCAACCTCCCTCTTGTCTAGTGAATAGTCCACTGAATTGTTTTTTTACAGTTCGTTTTTACAACAGTGAACCAAATCTCATCTGAAGAATGAGCTAAGGATCATAGTGACATTTTCTTGCAATTGTAAGCCCTCTGACTGTTAAAGGTCAGATTGAACGTCTAAAAGCTCATCACCATAAATTAATGTATTTTGAATGGCTTTTTTTTTTTTTTACCCTGGTTCAGACCGAAGATTCTAGAGCGATATGCTCTAAAAACTTTGTTTCAGACCAAATGTTTATGCACTACAGATTTTTAGTCAATATGTAGAGTTGTGTGGGCATCCTTCCTCGCCAAAGCGCAGTGTCTCAGCACTGCTTTGGTGAGTCTGTGTCGCAGCTGGTGCCTTCGTGCCTCGTTCCCCCCCGACAAGCAGCGGACTCCGGAGCGAGCACGGCCTTCACCTGGCCCACGCCCGCTCTGGAATCGTCCGCCTGCCCGCCCAATCTCTGGGCGCGCACGCTACGTGCACAGGAAATGTTCCAATCCCCTTTTACTAGGCCAAGTCCGACTCCGACGGTGTTAACATCAGAGGGCCAAGCAGGCCAGCTGTTGCCGTCAGTGCTAACTGGGTTGTTTGAACGGGCGCTTCTCAAAATGCAACAGGGTTCCGCTTAAGCGCCCGCCCTGCTGTCACTGTTGCAGCTGTGCAGGGGGCTTCGTGAACACGCCTCTGCTTCTGAAAACAGGCGTGCTTACTTTATCCCCGCTCCCTCACAGTGACTCCCCATAGTGCACCCCCCCCCCCCCCCCCCCCCAAACTCCATCACTATTATTTCTGTATCTTTTACTCCTCAGGCTGTAGAGCAGCTAATTACACATCTAATCTAATCATCTAATTTAATCAGACTAAATGAGCGTCATTTAGACTCTTGCTATACCATTGTTTAATGTTATATGTTTGAACATTTTAATATGGTTTGGTATTGTTCTCACCATTGCTCATTTATGTCAGGTCCCCCAACAGTGCCTTTAAATATGTGTGTATGGATGTTCTGTTTGTTTGGCTTTGTATTGCTGTGCAGTTACATTCTGACACTGATGTAACTTCATCTTATCCAGTTCAGTGTTCATTGTTGAAAGAAACTGTATTGCTGTTGAAACTGTTCAAAGGATTGGGTAAGGAGGATAAGTACAGTACTGCTAAATTTGGTTCAGATTACCAGAATAGCCACCATAGAACTCAGAAAAGAGGCATTTTAGTTTTGAACCCCTCATCAGAGTTAACACTTTTGAAGTCTGCAGTGGTGAATACAATATATTTCATGTTAAATACAACCGTTCATCATTTTCAGAAAGAGAATAAACAGGGGAATCTAGCAGTCATGGTGGTGCCATAATGCCTTTCAAAAGAATAGCCCGTCAAAATTGCTTCCCGCTGGGAGTGTTTTTGAACTCTCTCAGTTACTCAATGAGGTGTCAGAGAGCAATTCTGTTATACCTCTATTACATTTCTTCTGAAGCGATATTTGCCAAACCAATCTGGTTGCATTATACGAGGGAACACTGCTTGTCAGAACAAAGTAGGTAGGCCTACCACACAGAATCATAGATAAGACGTTTAGATCTTCAATTAGAATATTATGATATTGGGCTACTTTTTTGTAAGACCTTGGCTACCACCTTTAAACAACAACAACTATTAGGAAACGTGAACATCTCTCTGACTGCTGGTTTTGTTTGTCTGTTAGTCAAGAAAGGGTTCCTGTAGGATCTAACTTGCGAAATACCGGTTGAAAAAAGCTACATGGATCAATTAATATTTACGAGTTAACACTGCATTTTCTCTCCATATATCATTCTGTTATTCTAGTTGCTGTATCAATTCTTCTCTTTTGGAACAGTGTGTGCCGATTACTCAAAGCGATAGAGGTAGTGCCTGGCTCTCTAGGGTAGACCTCCTGTCTGAAAGGTAACATAGTTTTACTGCTTGCTGTCTGTGATGTCATCGGGCCAGGTACCCTGCATTATCGCTTTGTCTAAAGTCTAAAGTAGTCAAAACTTGAATAACATAAAATAACATAATACAATGTTATTTATGTTATTTCCCACGTGAAGAACTCCTGTAAACCTTGCAGTATTGAAACTCAGTGAACAAGGCATCTTAGACAAGCTGAAAAACAAATGGTGGTACGATAAGGGTGAATGTGGAACCAAGGACTCGGGAAGCAAGGTCAGTCGCTGCAGGTCTTTCTGTGCTAACTGCATTCTGAATTTCATTGTTCATACACATAGTGTTTTATGAATGCAAACATAAAGAGATACACACGGATGAATAAGACATGGATTGCAAATGACCCCCATTATTCATTTATTCACACCCTTCTCTCTTAAGATGGGACATGGCAGTCTAAGAAGTGACAAAAAGGCCTCTTAACTTGTAATATTATTGCCATTCTTTCAAGTAATCTCTTGATTTGCCCACACACATAAACTGTTGTGATTGATAGTGGAACAGCCACAGCATGCCTTGGAAGAAATGTTAAGTATGTAATCATTTTGTTATTACCAAACAGACACCATTTAGATAAGAATCTGAATTAGAACCATTTTGCTGAAGTGATATTTGCCAAACCCTCATTGAGAATTTATTTATAGGTGTCCTTACTTATTTGCGTGGCAGTTGAATATATCAAATCCTTTAACGTTATGCAGTGTGAACGAGAGACAAGTCTCCTTAATCTGATACAGCACAAACGTAGCGTCTGCCAGACTCCAGCAGGTGACTAGGTGCTAGAGAGTGGAGCTTGGCAGAGGTGTTTGGAGGTGAACCGTCATAATAAGTAGACTTGCTCATCACTCTCCATGAAGTTAATGCATTTGATAAATCAGTCTTTAACCCTCTGGGAGACTGCAGGGGTCCCATCCTCTCTCTCTCAGCGTCCCTCTCTCTTAGACAAGGCTCTAGCCTAGGCCACCTTCTTAGGTGGAATCCACAGAAGCTCTCATAGGGTTAAAATGCAAATGGTAAATCTCTTATAAATATATTCCAATATCTGGGGGTTCGGGAGTTTGCAACAGCAAAATGGTTGTAATTCACCTCATCAAAGCCTGTGACTTTACACCTTAACTGTGTAGGTAAAAAAAAAAAACCTAACAAACTAGGCCCTGTGCACAAGCAGGACAGTAAAAGTGAGGTTAACGTTATAGTTCAGAAAGGGATTGACCTGTTAGTTACTGACCCGCTTCCGAAAACAATGACTTCAGAGGAGATGATTACTGTACTTTTATTTAAGCTGTTACTGTTATTTCACTAAAAGTGTTCTTGTTTAAAGCCCCAGGGCTTCTCTTTGAGGACAGTATAGTTAATAGAGCTTATCAGTGTCTCTTGGCTTTGGGGTACATTTGGAGGGCATGTGTGGAGGAAGAGGCTATGCCTTTTCGAACTCAGTTTAGCATTATAGAGGGTACTTTGATAGAAGAAGCATCTCAAAATGATTCACTGATAAATGCCTGTAATGTTATCAGTTATGATTTATATCTTTGCATCATTTTGCATAGATCAGCTTGTTATTGATCCCTCGATCTGAGGTTAATTTATTGATTCCTTACAAAGTAAAAATGTGTTTCCTGGGACTTGTATTAGAGTTATTTAGGTGGGTGGGTGGGGTGGGGGTTCCTGTGTTGTTCTAATACTGCTTCTGTGTTGCCCTTGAGAGTGCCTGATGAGTGTTGTCTGCCCCCCCAGGACAAGACCAGTGCCCTGAGCCTCAGTAATGTGGCTGGAGTCTTCTACATCCTGGTGGGGGGACTGGGCTTGGCCATGACCGTGGCCCTGGTGGAGTTCTGTTATAAGTCCCACCAGGAGACCAAAAGACTCAAACTAGCCAAAAATGCTCAGAACTTCAAACCTGCTCCTCCGGCAAACACACAGAACTTTGCTACCTACAGAGAGGGTTACAACGTGTATGGGACAGAGAGCGTCAAGATCTAATGGTACACTCAGGAGATTATAATTTTGTTCCTTGTGGATTAGAGTGTGTTTATATGAATTGTTTTAGTAGTGGTAATGGATATAGTCAAACATGTCTCATCATCCAAATAATGCATTGCTTTATGTTCTTTTAAAGCAGGTGACTGCAGAGAAAGAGACCTGGTCAGTTTTGACCCCCCAAAAAGCCCATGGTGAATTGATGCCAGCAGAGTCTGAAGTTGCCTAACCTGATGTGAAAATCAGATCGTACTGATGATGCAACACGACTTGAATCATGGGACTTGAAGTCTCTCAGTGCCTTACCGCGCCTACTGCGTCAGAGCAATGCAAACTGTCACCCAACAGGAATCCCAACAAAAAATGAGAGACAAAATCCTATATCAATGAAACATTCACCTATTAATACAACATTTCTGCATACATTAATTTTTCAAAGAGGAAAAAAACAGTAATCTCGAGAAACTCCATCTTGTTCTCGGACACATAAGAATGAAAGCTTCACTGCTGAAAGCTTCACTTTAAATCATCATAATCTCTTTTTAGCCATATTTTAATCAAGAAAATATTTAATGAAGTTATATTGTGTTGCTTCATTTAACATTACTGTCATCTTGATGATTTAATATAAATATACGTGTAACATAGTTTATTTTATTAAACTTAGGACAGAACATTTCTAGAATAAGAAACATAGAGAGAAACTTAGAGGTATTGCTACCCCAGTTGTTGTTTTCCAAACTTCAGTATATGTTATTTCCCCCATATTGATAACAAATTCGACTCACTGGCTCACACATGTATTGCTTAATGTTTATGACACCATTATGAAAGCAGACTACAGTACGCTACCTAATTTGTCAGCTGCTAAAAAGAATAAAGTTAAAAAATATCTATATTATTATTATTATTACTTTGGTGCCATATTGTCATTTGGGCATATGGTTGAAATGTGCAGTTTATATAAAAAAAAAATGGTTAAAATTGTGTGTGTCAATGACATGATTATTCTTGCCAGTGAAAGAAATTATCCATGCACTGATGAGAATTAGCTGATGCAAGAGACAGTGCAATGACTTGACAATGATGTCCTACTCATTCTCTAAAACTGAATGGCATATGTTTTTATTTTATTTTTTATTTTATTTTTTATTTCAACATGTATTTTCATGTATCTCCTGTGTACAAAGAAAGAAACTGGAAATTACAGAATCAGTCCTTAACGACTTTGTGATTTTTAAAATATAAAAATATAGCTATAATTCTGTGAAATACAAAAATGTACAAAGAGAAGACCGAAACGACAAAATGTAAAGACAAATACAGTATAGTTTTGTAAATGAAGGAGAGTTCTTTATGTATGTGTATATTCTTTAGCTGATTTTCTAGTGAAGCCATTTTCCTCTGTCCATTCAATCGATCTTCAATGCATGTGAACACTGGTGACTGTGCTTTCACCAGGACATGACTTCTACTGATCTGCAGACCCTAAGACTTATCTGAACGTACTGATCTTCAGCTCTCATCCACCTCAGCACTCTAAAGCACTAGTCATGTCAGCATTGCAACTCACAGGCCTGCATGTGTGGAGTAAGAAAGCCTCACTATGAGACGTTTAGTACATTTTGTAAATAAAATGACTTTAAGACAATCCTGTTTCCATATTTTGCTTGGACTCTCTGTTGAAATGAACGCTGAAATGCAATTATAGTGTCTTTACTTTGTGGCTTAGGAGTCTGAAAAAAATGTTTCTTGTTGTTGTGGTGTCTTAATGGTAGTTTAATCTCAGCTCTCTGCAGACCACACATTGAGTAAACCTTCTCATAGTATCATTCACTAGCTTTACTGATAACTGATAACACACTATAATACAATAGAATAGAATTAGACAGAAAGACAGTATATACTTACTGATAACACGCTATAATGCAATCGAATAGAATCAGACAGAAAGACAGTATATACTTACTGATAACACACTATAATACAATCGAATAAAATCAGACAGAAAGACAGTATATAGGCCTAGTTACTGATAGCACAATAATACAATAAAATAGAATCAGACAGAAAGACAGTATACTGATAACACCATAATACAATGTACTGTAATAGACTCAGACAGAAAGACAGTATATACTTTGTTGTTCTGTCACATCGCTCTAATGTGTTGATGTCACTGAGATCTCCATTCGACAGAACAGAACAAGCAAGCAAGGGAGAAATATGAAATGCACTTCCATTTTCTTTTCCTTTGTTATGTCAGTACTTCATATTGTGTAAAGATAAGAAACCACATCTTATATTGCGGTATTTCCACCTCAACCTTGACTGTGGGAGGGGGGTTAAGTAATAGCCTCTGTGAGGGTTGGAGGAGGAGGGTTGTAATACTATCTGATGAATGTATTTTGGCTCTAAAATCATACAAATTGCATTATGGATGTAGCTCAAATATTTAAGTTTTGTGATGATCCGAATCACGTATATGATGGCACATGGACAGAAAGAGAGAGGGTGTTGTTCTGGGCGTTCTCAGCCAGTTACATGATGCTGCATCCAAAGTAGCGATGTACTAGGGGGAAAAAACACATTTCAGAGCACATCTTAAAACTTTTATGACATATCTATTATTAATTGTGCTGATTTTTTCTGTAGCTCTTAAATCAAAGTGTTACACTTGTAGAAGTTGACCCTGTTTTTTAATGCATGACTTGATTTTCAAAGTGGTCCATGATGGGATGGGTCGAAGTGGTAACATTTGTCCAGCTGTTGTACCCCAAACCACCACTGGAGGACACTGCTGATTTGATGGGAACCGTCACAGTAGCTTCAAATCAGAAGGTAGGAGGTATAGAGTTACCTTCCTACTTTGTATCAGCATCAACAACAACAACAACAACAACAACCCAGTGGAGAGAGTATGAGGATCAGAAACGCGTTCATGTTGCTTGACCACAGAGTAGCCTACATATTTGGAATATACACACGTGTAGGCCTTTATTCTGCACTGCACATCATTTTGCTGTCTACTAATTAGGCCTAGCTTAACATCAGCAACAATAATTGTTATAATAACCATCATCATCGCAATGGAAACTGTGGAAAGAAGCAAACCCAAAGATGGTGAGCAATTTAAAATCCCCCTAGAACTAGGCTACAGCCACAATTCCCTAAAATTCCTTAAACCAAGAAGCTGTGGTACAAAACATATCACTAGATTACATTACAAATTGTAGAAGTTGGGTGCAATTTTAGAAGTTATATAATGACTATTTATTTTGTTGCCTCCAAGCAATATATTTCCTCGTCTTTTAGGGACAGACGAGCTCCTCTGTGGTTGAAATTCATGGAGCAAGGTTCTCTTTTTACTGTCCAAAAGCTGTTCTCCACTAGATGTCACCAAACAACTAGGCTACAGTAACTCAAGAGCCCGCATCCTTTCACTAGCCAATCACCATGGCATCCATGGACTGCATAGGCTTAGAGGCTCTCATTTCCCTGTGTAGGGAAATTAACAGGCAGACAGACTTAAATGGAAATGGACATAGGCTCTAACCTGTTTTATCCTAAAAAATAGACTGCTGTGACATGGAATGGACTATCCTCTCCAGAAGATGGACTAAAGCCTGAATCTTATCATGAAATTGTAACTCCCATAATTAATATAATGTAGTCTGGTATGTCTGCATTGTGATGTAATCAATTATTCTTACTCGTACAAATCCTACAGACGAATGCTCGCCGTTCTTCGTTTATTCACGACTGCTAGTAATAACACGCGTGTCCGCCCTCACCGTTGCTTAGAAACGCGCATGGTTGCTGGTGCTCATGAACGACCTTGCGTCCGTGCCCGCGCGCGCGCACCCTTAAAACAGATCTACTAAGATAGACGTTAATTAAAAGGAAGAAGGCACAAGGATTTATAAGATAATCGACAGAAGCATCGCTAATGGGCTGTATGGATGATAATGAGATGTGATCCTATGGTTTGTTTTTGTGAAGAGACAGCCTCTAGAATTATGTCGACATCGTTTGGGATTAAGACCAGACATGGGATGAAGAACGCGGCAGGTAAACTGAAATGGTCTTGTTTCCGTGCTCAGCCAGATTGAAACGATTGCAGGTTCTTTGCAATCAAATGAACTGTAGGGAACGTGGTAACAATGTATCTTCTGTCTGAATCACTGACTAGGCTATACAAGGGAAATACTTTGATATTGCCTGCAAGTGATCATTTTGATTGAACAAAGGTGGACGTATGATGAAATCGTATGATTTACATTGTGTTGCGTGAGAGAAAGAACTGCAATTGTATCACTTGTCGTTGTGCTGACCGATATGTATTGCAATTACACATTTTACAACCACTATAGCCCGTGGTAGTAATGGGTAGCCTATAGCGCACGGCATCCTGAACTAGGCATCAAAAGAGGGCGACTTACCTTCGTACTGCATCTCACCGCGCGCGGGTGGGTTTCGGGTTTAATGAAAGGATTGGGTCTGTAAAGCCTACGCTCGTTTGGATTTTTAGGTGACATTTCATTTGGTGATCTGCAGGGGGGGGGGGGGGGGGGGGGGATATAAACGCATCTTGGTTGCATCTCACTCTTGGCTGGTGATGACATCCTAAATAAAATATTTTGCCGAACTGGTGGGCCCGCGCGCATCACCATATTGCACACATTCTTCTATGGATGTATCGTCTATCAGTGTGTGGTGTAACCAGATCTATTAACCTGTCAGATTTAATGGCTCACTTTGTTTTACTGTTCATGTGTTTATACTGATTTGTAGTTTGATTTATTTGAGATCAGCACCTGTTGTGGAGTAAATGAACAGCTCACGTCCGTCCTGCCCATAGGATGGACAGTTGTGATTCTGAATGAATGTCCACGTTTACGTCGTCATATAACACTGTGCTCTGAGCAGAAATGGCCAGGTAAATCAATATGCCTAAACATGTTGCCAAAAATCTAGGTTAGCTGTCGACTGACTGTTATTGCTCAATTTGCTTTTCATTTTCATGTTTTAGCATGCCGGTCTAATATTAGTTTAAAACAGGTTCAATATGGCATCAATTCGTGTGACCTCGCTAGTTCTTAATGCAAATGCTATTCAGGACAGGTCGCACCGAGGACTGTGCGTGAATGCCATGTTTTCATAATTAGATACATCCGCATAATTTATCCTCCAAAGATCTCCCCATAGCATTGCGCTTAAGTAGCGTAATTACAGGAAGGAGGTTCTTACCTATTGGTATTCATGTCTCGTTTGGTACTCTCCACCGTCTCCCCCGCCGTGCGTCCAAGGAATACACACACACACACACACACACACACACACACACACATACGCACGCACGCACACGCACACCTCTGAGCAGTCAAGACAGCTTTTAACGCGCGTTGGCCGATCCTCTCTAGGATTCCTGCAGTAGGTATATCTCTTGATAAACGCGTTGGTGAGACATAAACCTGAATAGCCACTTGTCCAATATCTAGTGCCAAATACAGACGAATGAGAATTTAATGTGGGCAGCCTCTCAGCGCTTTGATTCGAACATGTTTTGAATGCAGGTGAAAGCTAACGATGTTTGTCGGCAGCTATTTGTTTTCTTTCGTGGGGTCTGAATTATTTCTCTTGTGAGTTCTGCCTGTGCCAAGCGGTACTGTCAATAATATTATCAGTCGCTCACCCGAGGTATTGTTGCATTCTATACCAACAAGAGGCCTCTGCGGGTGGCCATTGATTTCAAATAAACTGTCTTGTAAACATGCACTTGAAAACATGGATTTACCACACTTTGTAGAGTCGAGTCTTTCCTGACAGAGTAGTAGCTTATGACAGGGATGGATTTCAGGAACAGTCCAAGCATGTGTTTTGTTTGGTGCTGTTTAACCAGACACACACACACACATACACACACACACACACACACACACACACACACACACACACACACACAAAGACACACACAAAGACACACACAGACACATTTATGATTTTATGATCATTTTAGGCCTACTCTGTGCAGCAGGAGGAATGATCTGTTTTTGGATGCTGAGACTGTTCTCTCTTAGGTGTGCTTTTCTCAGTGCTTGCAGTTGAATCGTGAGAGGGTGTTGTCACAGCAGCACTTGACAGATACTGTCCACTCAGCAGTATATTCAACCCTGTTTACATTTTAAACACATATGGTCATGCACTTTTTCACAATGTCATTGTGTCAACGTAGATTTATGCCAAGACTGTGTGCCAGGGATGTCAAACTTCTCTGTTATGAAAAATTAAGTGCACTTGAAAATACACTCTCATATTAAGTGTTGGCATCACGCTCTGGTGCACGGATATACACACAGATACACACACACACACACACACACACACACACACACAGACACACAGACACACACACACGCACACACACACACACACACACACACACACACACACGTGTCCACCACACACTCTCTCTCTCTCAAACACAGACACATACACACATGCATGCACAAAAGCACCTTTGAATTATTAACATGCCAGTATGATCACAGTCAAATGTGGTGTGTAAGCTACTGTAGGAAAGGTCTTTACAAACCAGTCTAGAGTCTGAAACTAGCTGGTGTGGTGTGCCTGTGTTAGTGTACAGATATGTGATGCAGTTTGTGTAATGTTTTTTACAATTTAGTGTACAGACTCCCTCTCCCTGCGTCAACATCAGAGAAATTGCACCATGAGATCACATTTGTTTGTCATTTAAGAGTTTGGGGGGTACGGTATGGGACTGCAAACATGTACTCCAATATAGAAAGTTGGCTGTTTTTGTTTGTTTGTTTTTCAGGGCTGAGGTGTTCATGAGGACTGGAGTGGGAAGTGATCTGCAATTGTGAACTGATGAATCAATGGCAGCAGCAGCCGTGTCAGGAACACCCAGTAGAGAGAACAGTGTGTGCCTTGGCTCGGGTCAGAGGTCGCATCCCGCTGCCCAGTGACGACCACTAGTTCCCATCTCGGGTGAGAAGTGGAGTCGCCTCGGCACTTGTCTGTGTGTGTGTGTGACAGGGTTAGAGTTTTCTGCAAGGGATATGCGGTGCTCGTATAAGTGTGTGTGAGTGTGTGGGTGAAGGAGAGCACGTGTGAGAGGTGTTTTTTTGACAGTGCTAACCAGCCCAGTCCAGCTCGCAGGAGCCCCCGCGACACAATCAAAAACAAACCCAGCTTGTGAGCGTGCTCGTTGCCCCCGCGCGCGGCACATTCGACCGCCCTGCCCCAGACCATGTGGCAGTGCCTGATGAGTGCCCACCGCCTGTCATGTCCGCAGCCGCCCAAACCCCCGAGGACTTGCCCCCTCGCCCTCGTCTTCGTATGGATGCTCTCCTCCCTTGGGCCGGTGGCCGTGGTGACCGGCGTGACCTACCAGCCGGTGGTCAACACGCAGTACGGCCGGCTGCGGGGCATGCGGGTCCAGCTGCCCACAGAGGCCCTGGGGCCTGTTGACCAGTACCTGGGGGTGCCGTATGCCTCGGCGCCCGTGGGCGAGAAGCGCTTCACGGCCCCCGATGCCCCGGCCACCTGGCCGGGCGTGCGTAACGCCACACGCTTCCCACCCGTCTGCCCACAGAACATCCGCAACGCCGTGCCCGAGATAATGCTGCCTGTGTGGGCCACATTCAACATGGACACGGTGGCCACTTACTTGCAGGAGCAGAGTGAGGACTGCCTCTACCTGAACATCTACGTGCCCACACAAGGGGGTGAGCTGGCATCTGTATATTTCTTTCTCTCTTTATCTCTCTCTCTCTCTCTCTCTTTCTCTCATACAAATATGTAACCTGTGTTGTGTTGAACCTGCGTGGTTCAGCCCTGCACACGCCCAGACTCGAACCCGCGAAACAGCAGCACCTCGGATCGGGAGTCGAGCATGCTGACAATCGAGCTAAAAGCCCAGACTGCTAGCTTTCATGCCAGCACTACTCTTACGGCGTCGGAGAGTGAGGTTTACTAACGTTCCACACACACAGCTATGCTATCTGGCATCCGTTACACATACACACAGATATGAAAACACACACCATTTACATGCTGTAAAACCACAGTTATTTCACAGTGACACACACACTACCGTTTCCGGCTGAAAGACAGGTCTTGAAAGACAAATCTGTCCAAAAAAGCCATCACAGTTTGGATTAAGGATGTTTCGTCTTGACTTGTACTTGACATTATGCTTTTCTCTTCTCTCCCTTTGTGATGTCCCTCCAGGGGCCAAGAAACAAATGGAGGAATCCCCTGATAAGGACAGCGAGGATGATGACGGTTTGTTCTTTTCACCTTCCTCCCTTCAGTACAACTTCCTCTCAGTCTTCTAGCCACATTTTTCATGGCTGTCATAAATATTAAATGTATCTGGCTTTCCCACCTCTTGCATCATCTTCACCTCACAAACTTGAAAGTAAACATGAAGGAACACAAATTAAACATCAAGAGCGTCCCCGTAGCCTCAAGTGTCGCGTCAAAAATCACCATGAAAACAATTCTGTGCGCCACCGACACAAAAGACCCGCAAAACACAAACAGATTTATTTATAATGATGATGTTGCGTTGCAGGACTCCGCGAAGCGAGGGACGATCCCAAGCCAGTGATGGTGTTTGTGCATGGAGGGTCCTACATGGAAGGGACAGGAAACATCATGGATGGAAGTGTGCTGGCCAGCTATGGGAATGTCATCGTAATTACCCTGAACTACAGAGTGGGCGTACTTGGTGAGTTGACAGCTGGACAATGTGTTGGCAGGAGCAGCATCTTCATATTAACTGCAGAAGAATATACATTCAGCATGTGAAAAAGCCTTCCCTTGTGAAATCTACTGAACAAGTCGCAATCACAAAGCAATCACCTTTCAAGGAACGCCAGCATTCAAATAGATTAAAAAGATATCAGCAGAAACATTCCGATTAAGAGATCCTAGAAGCCTCACAAGATTATCTTTCAAACACAGACACTCTGGAGGATTGCCTTTTTACTGTAAACCAGATAAAACCATTTGCATAGACAGAGTAATGGGAGATTTGTTGGCTTAGTGAATTGCTGTATGGAAATGGAGACGTTAGCCATTGTGTTAAAAAACTCTACAGTTGAAGCATTCTCTCCTCGAGAGACACAACAGGACTCAGTTCTGTGATCCATTCCAGGGTTCCTGAGCACAGGGGACCAGGCAGCCAAAGGGAACTACGGCCTGCTTGACCAGATCCAGGCCCTGCGCTGGATCAGCAGGAACATCGTGTACTTTGGGGGAGACCCCAAACGCGTCACCGTGTTCGGGTCCGGGATCGGAGCCTCCTGCGTGAGTCTCCTCACGCTGTCCCATCATTCAGAAGGTAAGAAATCCTTAAAGAATGAAAGGGTAAATGGAGCATTTACATAGCGCTTTTCCACTTCTCCGAGCAGAGGCTGCCAGGCAGGGCGCCAACCTGCACATCTGGAGCATTTTGGGGTTCAGTGTCAGTGTTCAATTAAGGAGGTGCGTGTTTAAGTTCCCTACTAGACATACTAATCAGTTTAATTCCCTACATCCCTGCTAATTCAGTCGTCTCTATGGTAAGTCTGTGTAGCGTTATATAAGCACTTTTGAACAGATGTGGCAGTCCCCTAATGGCAGATTTCTTTTGACGGTCATCATCAAGCCATTATTTGAAACATTATTATACTAAGAAACCCAGTGGCTGCTACTCTCGTTTTCCACTATTCATGGCTAGAAAACCCTGATCCCATAGTGGACAGTGGAGCTGACACGAGTTTCTTCATCGAATGCAACAGGAGTGCCATGTGGTGGAGTGATTGTGGCAGCATATGGCATGTGTTCTTCTTCCTCTTTTCTCCCTTCCTAACATCCCGGTGCTCTGATGGCACATGTGGTGGATTAAGCTGAAGCAGAACGCCTGGGGACAGAATCTCTGCTTTGGAACCAGTGGGAGGAGTAGGAAAAGTGTCGCTCTTGATCCCCCTCAACCCCCCAGCCCTCCTCCATCACCACTCCCTGCCGCCTTCCCTCCCCTGTCCTATCAGTAATCAACCTAAAAGCGTCAAGCTCTAAGGCGACAGGCTCCTCCTCTCCACCAAAAACAAGTCGTATATTACAGGCCGCGGGCTCTGTCCTCCCCAATCAGATGCAGCATCAGGCGCCACGCTCACTTAGTTAATCTCCTCGTTCATCAGCCGCATGTATTTATGTATTCATGTGTATGGGAGTTTGTTTTAATCACACACTCTCAGCTCCCACAGCTCCTGATGGCACCATGGTTTGGTGTGGTGTGGTGTGGGGTAAGTGGAGATGTAAGGCAGGCTGCCTTGGAGAGACAGAAGAAAGGCAGAGGTACAGTGAGTGGCCAGGAAGGGGCTGGGGAGGGCTGGGGAGGGCTGATGGGTGGTTGGAAGAGAGGGAGGGACAGAGAAGAGAAGAGAGAAGAGTGTTGAAGTGATGGAGCGAGAGTGAAAGGGAAGAGGAAGAGCAAGGGCAGAGGAAGGTCAGATGATGATAAATGGAGCAGGAGCGGGGGTGGGGGTGGGGGTGGGGGTGGAGGTGGAGGTGGAGGTTGGTGGGGGTGGTGAAGGTGTGGGTGGGGATGGTGGCGGTAGCGGCAGTGGTGTACATCGTCCCCTTCCCCATGCCAGGCAGTCACCTTGCACACTGCACACTGCAGCAGACACCACTGATGTATGGGCAGGCCGAATGACCTCACAGAGGTAAAAAGCACACAGCCCATCTAATGTAGATCACAATCTGAATTAGCATGTGGGTTCTGTCCATGGAGATATATGAGATATACTGTACAAGATGAGTTTGTTATGACCTAGTCAGTGAACTTTCACTACTTACTGTATATATTTTATTCAGATATACTTTACTAGCTGGTGGCTCCATCAGATAAGTCTGCAGAAATGACTGTATAATCAAGCAATTTTACCAAATTATTTAGCAATCACTCATGCATTGTGATGGCAATATTTCATTTTTCACATAATGACAGATGACACAGGACCAATTTATGATCAAGGAATATATGAATATATGAAGAGTTTGGTTCCAAAACGCTATATCCTCCTTTTAATGAATTTTCATGAATAGTTTTTTTTTTTACATTTTGTTTTCCAAGTAATTTCAGCAGAAATGTAATTGGGTATTGTTTGATTTATCTTTACTCAATCAAAACAACACAAATGCAATTTTATTGATATTACCTGAAATACACAATTAAATTACATGACGTATACAATGTATAGCCAAACATACTTGTTGAACCAGAGCCTATAATGATGGCTAACATTTTTTTGAAAAACAGTTTTAAATATATTATTCTGAAATATTTGTTTGTGTCAAATATATTTCAATATATCATGTCTTTACATAATGAGAACTTTAGAATCTCGTCTAAAGTACATTTCAAATATGCCCCAAAAACTGTTTAGATGTCTGATGGCTTATAGAGTAGTAGAATTACTTTAATGTACTTCCTCTGACATCTATATGGTGTATGCAGGTTTGTATTGGAATGTTAATGCCCTCATACAGTAGCAACAAGACACTATACATTTTTGCTGATAGAACATCATAATTGATTTTGACTTGTCCTTGAAGCATTTGCCAATTAAAAAGGACACTGAAATCCATTAAAGCTCCAGAAAAGCTTCAGCCGTCACTTTCTGTATACGACTCAATCTGCCTAGGGTCAGTTACAGGGCAGTAAGGTCTGTATACATGATAATGAATAGGTTAGTTAGGTGTAGAGAATAGAACATGGTGTTTAAAGCCACCTGAGGTATAACAAGTCACAGAAAGTTCAAATAGTCCAGTGTAGGGAATGTATTGTCCATAGGGATTAGGAATTGTCATAGGGCAGGTAGTGGGTCGCTAGGCTGCGCGGGCCAGGAATCCGGGCAAGGTGGACAGCAGCAGGCGATGGTAGGACATACTTGTTGAAGTAGAACCTTTTATGATGGCTAATTCTTTTAAAGGACAGCGTTTTCAATGTATATTGAATTTTTTTTTTTTTTTTTAATTTCTTATAAAATTTTCTTTTCTTTTTTAATTTTTAACTAGGTGGCGCTATACATGAAATAAGTGGTAATGGGATGGGTTGACATGGCCCCTTAAGACCAACATACAAAAAAAAAGGTGGTCCTCCTACTGTAGGCCCTGCGGTTCTCGAGATATTCACAGAAAACTGTGTCTGGCCACTTACAGGCCAGTTGGTGTACAGTAACATAAATTAATTTATTGTGTGGCTCCCCATCCACGAAACTTGGCGTGCATTCAGAGGGTGTCATAATAATTCTACACTTCCAATTTCGTGCAGTTTTGACCATGTAAGGTCACAGATACCTGCGATTACACCTCATTTTTACTTTTTTGTTTTTAACTAGGTGGCGCTATACATGAAATAAGTGGTTATAGAATGGGTTGACATGGCCCCTTAAGATCAACATACAAAAAAAGGTGGTCCTCCTAAACCCTACGGTTCTCGGGATATTCACAGAAAACTGTGTCTGCCCTACCCTCCTTTCGGGGGTCCAGTCCAGCGGGGGGGCTACAGATCAAAATGAAAAACGATGGTTCCATGCTATCCATGTGGGGCTACATGCCCACCAAGTTTCGTCTACCCCGCTCTTTCAGTGTCCCGGGAATCCTTGGCGGAAAATTTGCCATGCGAAAAAAAAAAAAAAAAAAATCTGACTAAACCTATATGACCGCCGCTTCGCTGCGCGACGGTCATAATTATACTCAAGAGACTGTTGAGATGTCTGATGGCTGATAGAGTAGGATAATTACTTACATTTTCTAACTTTTACTTCTCTATATGGTGTATGTAGGTTTTTATTGGAATGTTAATGCTCTCGCACAGTAGCAACAAGACACCATACATTTTAGCTGATAGAACATCTTTCATAATTGATTTTGACTTGTCCTTGAATCATTTTCCAATTAAAAAGTACACTGAAATCCAAGAAAAGATTCAGCCATCACTTTCTGTATCAACCTACAGTATGTTCTACTTTTCATGACATTTCGTTTGTTATTGCACACAATGACAAACTTGTGACTGATTAATCACTTGAACAAACATTCAGGAATTTGTTGTTAGAATGATACCTTCCAATGGCAAACATTTTGTAGTCTTTGAAGTAAACAGGTTCATGATTGCCCTTATACACATTTTATAATCCAGAAACCACTGCACCATCATAATTTCTGTGATATTGGGTGTTTTGGATTAAACATGTTTGAGTTGATGCATTTGCATTTAAGCACCCTGTCGTATAATAATGACTGAAGAGTAAATACTAAGGCTTTGTGAAAGACTCTACAAACCAGGCAAACTGAATTATGTGTGATGTAGTATTTCAAGTGTAAGCCATCTCCAATTAAACCTAATTTATGTAAAGTGATTTATCATACTAATGCTGAAGCTCTTCCTGCCGGTTAGCTACGCTCTGTTAATGGACTTTGAAGTAATCTCACGTCTCCTGCGCCTAAGGCGGCTCACGGGCTTCTGATTAGTTCACCATGAGCAACGTACTCCTTCAGACATCACACATGTGCTCCTCAACTTTTTTCGGTTTCTTGCAAGTGAGTGTGTGTATGTGTGTGTGTGTGTATGTGTGTGTGTGTGTGTGTGTGTGTGTGTGTGTCTGTGGAGATTTCTGTGTGTCTTTGATCTCTTTCTATCCTTTGATCTCCATCAGCTATTGAAATCAGTATCACTCAGCACTTGTTAAATATCTTTTGTTCTAGTTTTTTTATCGCGCTATAGTTTTTCAATAGCCTTTGTGTACTGGCTGAAAAAGTGTTTTAAAATGTTTAGATTGAACTGATGAACTGTGAACTAATTTCTGTGGGCCTAGTGTCTGTTGAGAAGGCAGCATGTCTTGTTTTCTAGAAAAAGAAGGAAGAGACCAAGATGTGTTAAACTCATGGGGCCGGTTCCCCGTACATGGGTTAGGTCTAGTCCTTTTGGTTTAGGCCCTGAGATTTTAGCCTCGGACTACGCATAATCCGGGTACGGCCTGGGAAATTGGCTGCAAGAGGGAGAAATGATAACAATTCTCAGAATCGCCCTCATCAGTCAGTGTTATCTCTGTTCGGTCGTCTGTCCGCAGGCTTGTTCCACCGCGCCATCATCCAGAGCGGCTCGGCGCTGTCCAGCTGGGCCGTCAACTACCAGCCGGTGAAGTACACGCGCCAGCTGGCCGAGCGTGTGGGCTGCAACGTCCTGGACACCCACGACCTGGTGCTGTGCCTGCAGAAACGTGGCCACCGCGAGCTGGTGGAGCAGGACATCCAGCCGGCGCGCTTCCACGTGGCCTTCGGGCCCGTCATCGACGGCGACCTCATCCCCGACGACCCCGAGGTGCTGATGGAGCAAGGCGAGTTCCTCAACTACGACATCATGCTCGGGGTCAACCAGGGCGAGGGCCTGCGCTTCGTGGAGGGCGTGGTGGACCCGGACGATGGCGGCGTGTCGGGCTCGGACTTCGACTTCGCTGTGTCTGACTTCGTGGACGGCCTGTACGGCTACCCTGAGGGGAAGGACACGCTCCGGGAGACCATCAAGTTCATGTACACAGACTGGGCGGACCGGGACAACCCGGAGACGCGGAGGAAGACGCTGGTGGCGCTCTTCACCGACCACCAGTGGGTGGAGCCCTCGGTGGTGACCGCTGACCTGCACGCACGCTACGGCTCCCCGACCTACTTCTATGCCTTCTACCACCACTGCCAGAGCCCCATGAAGCCCGCCTGGTCCGACTCGGCCCACGGAGATGAGATGCCCTACGTGTTCGGCGTGCCACTGATCGGGCCGACAGAACTCTTCCCCTGTAACTTCTCTCGCAATGACATCATGCTCAGTGCCGTGGTCATGACCTACTGGACTAACTTCGCCAAAAGCGGGTAAGGAATGTGCTCAAATTGTAATTTGCTTTGCTCTGTGGGCAGAGTTAAGGAGGTAAAAACCTTTTGAAGTGTAATTTGAGCTGTTATTCACAGTAATGCACTGGGGTAGGACTGAGGATGACTGCTCACATGTGTGTTTCTGTTGCCTTATGTCTGCAGTGATCCCAATAAGCCAGTGCCTCAGGACACCAAGTTCATCCACACCAAGGCCAACCGTTTTGAGGAGGTCTCCTGGTCCAAGTACAACCCCAACGACCAGCTCTACCTGCACATCGGCCTGAAGCCGCGCGTGCGCGACCACTACCGCGCCACCAAGGTGGCCTTCTGGAAGCACCTGGTCCCCCACCTGTACAACCTGCACGACATGTTCCACTACACGTCCACCACCACGCGCGTGCCACCCCTCCACACCACCCAGAACCCGCGCTCCAACCAGCGCCCGGGCAGCAAGGGCCACTCCAACACCAAGCAGCCGTCGGCGTCCACCGCCCACAACGGCGAGGGCGCGCGCGGCCCGCTGGTCATCGCCAACCCGCGCGACTACTCCACGGAGCTGAGCGTGACCATCGCCGTGGGCGCCTCGCTGCTCTTCCTCAACGTGCTTGCCTTCGCCGCACTCTACTACCGCAAGGACAAGCGCAGCCGGCAGGACACGCCGCCACAGCCCACGCCGCCCCGTGGCCAGATCTGCTCCTCCGTCGGTGCCTCGTCCAACGACATCAGCGGCCTCGCGCCGGCCACCATCAGTGGGAACCCGGAGGTGGGCGGGATCGGCGGCGGCAGTAGCGGCCTGTGCGACGCCCTGCGTCTTACCCCGGCGTCCTCTCCGCGCGACTACACACTCACGCTGCGACGCTCGCCCGACGACATCCCGCTCATGACGCCAAATTCTTGTGCCATGACGCCCAACTCCATCGCCATGACGCCCAACACGGTGACCATGTCGCCCAACACTATCACAATGACACCCAACTCGTTGATGGGACATCCCAGCATGCATCCCTACAACACATTCACCCATGGCTTCAACTCAACAGGTTTGCCACACTCTCACTCCACTACTCGGGTATAAATCTCTCTCATACCCATTACACCACTCAAACATTACCACTCCAGTTACGCCAGAGGGCTGCACTATGAAGTGAAGTAACTGGCGTGTTCTTTTAGATGTCAGCGGTACTCCTGAAGTTACCTGGATAAGCCTACAACTTCAATTCAAAGTGCAGTCACCAAAGGAGCAATTCCCCTAGACACCATGACAGTAGAAATCCCTCTCATGCTATTAGAACTTCTCGTTGTATTATCTATCATTCTTTGTGCCACACATGGTTGTATATTGTACCATCTGCACTGAATTCATATGCCATTGTGTTTTTCTACTAACTGAAAATAACGCTGAGCCCACAGTATTTAACCTACTACCACCCTTTAATTCATCACCATCCCAGCCCAACTACCATGTGGGAGACCCACAGAGTTTACCTTGCACAGTGTAAAACCATGTTGAAAAATCCCAGCTAATAGATTCATGGACAAAAATGTCCCTTTCGGATTTCCATTGAAAAGCTCTCACCCCCGTTTGGATCAGTTTTGTTGTCAGTTTGTCTATTCCATCCTCAAGACTGGCTGTTCTATCAAAGCTAAACAACCCCTGAAGAGGAGTTTTGTTTGTTGGCGAAAGCTTATCTGTAGATCGGACATTGAAGGATCTCTCTGAACTTTCCGGAGCCCTCTGTAAGGCATGGACTATAGGCGTTTATTTTAAGAAAAAAAGACTGAACTGAATAAAATAACGAATCACAGCCCATGTGCTGACGAATGTAGAAGAACCAGGTCAAAACCGTGTATATATTTATATCACAAAAGCCACACAAGTGTGCCAAGCTTTCTATGGACGTGAGGTGCTGAAGTGCCAAACTAGAACGTTCTGTTGTGCCAAACCCAGAACACTGCCTCGGAACACTCAAAAGCATTTGCCGCTTTGCTCTGTCCTGTGACGCTCATCTTCAAATCTACAGGAATAACCTACAGGAGGATCTCTGTAACAACATACTCCTTGTCTCGTGCACGACAGCGGAAATGGTACTCTTGCTGAGGGTCACAGTGTAAATGCACTGCAATATATTGATCATTGTTCTGTAATATCTGTACAGCAGGTTTTTACAATAAGTCCACTAAAGGTTGTTTCTTTCTAGGCTTTTCCAAGCTTCTACATTTATGTGCATCAAGACATTTGGTCAGAAAACGAAACCCTCTTGGGATTTTACAGGCATTTCAATCATGTGTGTGTGTGTGTGTATGTGTGTGTGTGTGTGTGTGTGTGTGTGTAAGTGTGTACGATTTTCTTTTTTTTAAACTTTTTTTGAGAGAGGTATGACTCAGGAGAGAGTATCATGGGAGGACAGATGAATTCTCTGACTGGAAAATGGTGCAACGTTTGAAATGAATATTTGAACTGCTGACAAAAAGAGTCAAATTAGTCTGCTGTGAAAATGCACAATATGCCTCAGAAGCTGTCTCTTTCGCGTCATGTGGGTGTGATCAGAGAGACACACACAGGGGAAGGAGGGAGAGAAAAAAAAGCTAGACAAGATGAGTGAATGTTTGTATTTATGTTTTTGAAATTAATACATTTGTGTGAAATGTCTTGCGCAAGGACTAATTATGTTATAGTAATGCAGTGTCGTATTGTCTCTTATTATACCTTTGATCTATTTTTCATTTCTCCAATTTATCTTGTTAGTTTAATGTTTCTTCAGTGGTGAAAGCAGTTGAGGGAGGCACCTCATCAGCTTAAAAGACATTGTTTGCTTTGCTTGAAAATATTGCCCTTTTCGTATCAGATACATTTAGTCACTGCTTTTCTAGTTTCTTATGAAACATAATGAATGTGCAAATATATAAAAATATACATATAGGGCTTCTTCAAGGGTATTTATAAGGGTGTATAGAATAATGTATAAACTACCTGTATCAGTCAAACTTAGATATGTCCATGGGTTGCATATCTAAGGTTTCCACAAATGACTCGTTATTCATCATTGACTGTACAACCTCCATTTTCTGGGTTCTGAATAAATGAACCCTCAGTTATGGCTGTACTTTACAGACACCCACATACATTCCTGGGTTTTACTTGGAGAGTTAGATGTCTCTCTCTCTCTCTGTCTCTCTCTCTTTCACAGACACACACTCTCTCTCTCTCTCGCTCTCTCTCTCTCTCTCTCTCTCTCTCTCTTAGTCACTGTCTCACTCACACACAGTAACTTGGAGCCTATTTCCTTTTAATGAGGCACTTTCACTAGCTGTGGGTGGCTGAATATGAATCACTATTAGCCCAGACCGATGGATTTCCAAACAGGAACTGAAATATGTCAATTGAATTATCATGATATACCATTGTATTGTAAATTGATTACTGCTCACATGATTGACATTGATTGTTATAACTAATTTTATGGACATGAGTGACACATCTTACCAATTACAGTATTATTTTCGGCTTCATTGTATGTCTACGGCCAGGATGCTCAGATGTTTATACTTTGTGCCATACTGAAATGTTGCTTTGTCAGAACAACTGGGGTAAACATGGTCATTTCCTCTTTTTGATACACTGTAACATTTCCGTTCTGAACTTTACAGTAAACTGTTTGCTTACAGTATGTTTATGCTTTCTGAGTCTTAACGGTTGACTTCTTCCGAACACGGACCTGTTCAAAGAGAAACACACACACTCCTTGTGCTCTAGTTTGGTAATGGACTTGGCTGGAAAAAATACAATCGTTTTTGGCATTAGAATAGAGCAGTCGGGAAAATTCTGGGGCAAGAGAGTGAAACAGCTGCCGAGGGCAAAGTGAATTAGTCTGAAGTAAGGTATCATGCCTGGCCAGTGGAATAACTTCATACAGGAATGGATCAAACTGCTGCTTTAGCTGCTCACGTGGACCTGTGTGCCACTGGAGCGACACTTTGGCAGAGCCCAAACCATCCACTTCTTCCTCATTAGTGATCCAGTGGAAGACCCTATTTAATTGGCTATCAGCTCTCTGGAGTGAAAAGGCCCCGATGCTCCCAAACACACTCTGATAGGATCACCATGACAACATCAGACTCTACCTGAGGTTCGGAGGCATGTGCATTTGGCAAAATCCTTTATTTCCACTTGCAAAATCTGCTGGCTGTTTAATAGCAGAAATACAAAACATGTATTATTATTATTATTATTATTATTATTATTATTATTGGTAACACTTTATAATAACTACACACAATTCATCATTTATTAAGCCTTTGTTACTTATTAGTTAATGGTTTGTTCACCATTAGTAATTTTTTGTTCATACATAATTTATCATCAGTTAAGCATTTGCTCAGACAGTTATAAATAGTTTGTTCATAGTAAATAAGCCTATATCTAAAATATTTTTTATGCATTATTGTTAATACTTAATAAATGATGCAATAATATGTTTTTGATTAAGTAATATTTCCATTATTTAACAGTTGTTACATACACATGCACTAATGATTAGTTAGGGTAAGGATACATATTTTATAAACCACTTCCTAATACTATAATTAATAATTAACTTGTAATAAGTTACAAGTGGTTAGTTAATGATATTTTGTGAGCTCATCTAAAGTGAGGACGTTTTATGCCTTGCAACACATTTACAAATGTGTTATAAAGTTTACTCTTGCATTTATTCATTTAGCCGAAACTTTCACCCAAAGCGACTTAAACATGTCAATAAAATTAAAGGACAAGGCCACTTTGGTGGACGCCGGGGCTTGAACCCCCAACTTTATGGGTTACTGCATGTTAACCCAGCTCCCTATCCACTACACTACCTCTGCCCAGTGGTATTACAACAGTCAATTCAAAAATATAATATAGATATGCGTGTTTACTATGAACAAACCATTTTTAACTGTGTGTAAACATGATTTACAGATGAAAATTAATGTAGGCATAATGCTTTACAAACGAAGAATACAGCATTTAATAATAGTTTACAGATGTTTAATAAATGCTTAACAGTGTGTAGTAGAAGAAAACAGAATTCTTGCGTGGATAAGGAGCATGAGTAGCCTGAACAGTTGGGGATTCGATTCCCGGCTTTCACTGTTATGTCAATGGCCTTCAATTTAATTGACATGTGTACGTTGCTTGTCTGCTAAATGAATGAATGTGAATGTAATCTTTGCAACTCATTTGAAAATGTGTTGAAAGGCATAGAAAGTCCTCACTTTAGATAAGCTCACAAAATATCATTAACTAACCACTTGTAACTTCTGAGTTAATCATGAATTATAGTATTAGGAAGTGGTTTATAAAATATGCATCCTCACACTAACTAATCATTAGTGCATGTGTATGTAACAACTGTTAAATAATGGAAATATTACTTCATCAAAAACATATTATTGCATCATTTATTAAGTATTAACAATAATTCATAAACATATTTTAGATATAGGCTTATTTACTATGAACAAACCATTTATAACTGTGTGTACAAATACTTTATTTATGAGAATTAACATAGGAGCAATGCTTTACAAATGATGAACAAAGCATTTTGTAATAGTTTGCAACTGGTTTATAATAAGAAAATGATTTCATTTATAAGTGGTTGTTTCATTACTTATTAAGTATTTATCATGTACTTACAAACATATTTTTTGGATAGGCTTATGCACTATGAACAAACCATTTATAAATGTGTGAACAAATGCTTTACTGATGATAAATTATGTATGAACAGGAAATTACTAATGATGAACAAACATTAACTAATAAGTAACAAAGGCTTAATAAATGATGAATTGTGTGTAGTTATTATAAAGTGTTACCTTATTATTATTATTTCAATATTAGGCCTACAGTAAATCTAGACAAAGACTGAATAAGAGAACATTGTTAGAGAAACATAGCTGGTTCACAAAAAACTAGGCAACTAGGGAATTAATTTCATTTAATCACCACTGAACTAGAATATGCATAATATATTTATTTATATGAACAGATACTATTTTAAGCACAATTTCTCAGACCCCTGAAAAACAGAAAATTTGAATGCAAATAGATGACAAGCATCAGGACACCTCTCTCTTGACCTGCTCATCTTCGATTGTGTGTGTAAGCGGCCACAGACATTGGGGTCAGTGTGTTGGTCAGTGTCGAGCGGCACACTGATATTTTTATCTGCCCGTTATCGGAGGGGCTGGACTGGGGTGGGCAGCGATGCCCTTCAGAGGGACCGTGGCACCCGTGTTTACTCTAAACACACACAGGCCCTATTGTGTGTGCGTCAGGGCTTTGCCACCCATTCAG
The DNA here is from genome assembly GCF_018492685.1 of Alosa sapidissima. Lineage (NCBI taxonomy): Eukaryota > Metazoa > Chordata > Actinopteri > Clupeiformes > Clupeidae > Alosa > Alosa sapidissima. Next base: position 30,372,723 of record NC_055961.1, on the reverse strand, counting down.
CCACAGCTGGAGTCGCCCCCTCAATGTGCCCTTGTTCCCGCCAGCCTCCACTTCATCACTGTCACACCGCCGCGGTGCTTGCTGCCGCAGTCAGGTTCTCTCTCTCTCTCTCCCCCTCTCCCTCTCTCTCACTCTCACTTGCTGGCGGTCCTGGAAAGCTAGCGACCTGCACAGGCCCATGTGAGCTGGCTCAGGTGATGAGATGAGGAGAGAGCTATTGAGAAAAGAGAGGGAGGTGGGGGAAAGGAGCTAACGTTAGCATCGGCAGTACTGCAGAAACGTCTGCCCCCACTATTTAGTTCTCCCAGGGTTTGTAATGCACAGTCTCTGCACAGTCCCAACCACCAGAGGTTCACTAATTACATGGCGATCATTAACACCTGCCAAAAATCGGTGTTGTCAGTATTTTGTAATGCATGGTAGATGGGAAAACTGGACAGCAGGCAGCTATTTGTTCCTGTTTTCTTGGACAGTGTCCAGTGTCATAGTGAAGTCCTCAGGTATCAGGGCTGCAGGACTGTGCTGGAGTCCACTGCCTGCAGTACGGAGTCCTCTGGGTCCGCTGCCTGGGATTGATGGCTTTCTAAACTGGTTGTGCTATTATCCTGAAAAATGGGTCTCCACAACATACGCTTTAAAATGCAGACATACAAGCCTATCCCTTATCTAATACATATCTCTTATTTATGTTTTTTTGGACACACTAAAACTGGACACATGATGCATGGGATGAATTGTACAGGAGCATGACACTATTCAAGCAAAATTTTAGACAGCTGTTTAGTGGGAGACTTTTTAAGGTGCTTACATAATGATGCAGAACAGCTTTTTGTTGACTGCTACTGATAATACATGGAAGCGCAACATTCATCGCTACAGCCATCTGTATTTTGGAGTCTTACCATACATTACCATCAGAGATATCCCAAAAAATAGAGAGGGGCATAGTCTATGCTGGTGGTGTGGGTGTTGCCTTGAAAAAGGGGCGTTGTGTCTTTAAGGTCGGTCTGGGGGGTGAGCCAAGGGGGTCTGTCCATTGTTTTCAGGACAAAAGCTCAAGTCAGAATCATAAAAGAGAAGTGAGAGATTAAACTAATCGCCATATCACAGGCATCAGACACGCCAGGCTCCACTCCACACAGGTCACCTCCCACCTCCTCTCTGCTCATGGGTAAGTTCCACCTGCACCTCTGCACTGCACCACACGTGGTGTAGACTTTACTGGCCACGTCAGTCATTTAATATGCTGTCATTTTTTTATTGTATCATGTGATTTTCTCTTGGTTTTTATGTACCAATCTATCTTTATCGCATGCTGTAATGTATTTGGGTCACCTGTGTTAAACCTATATTTATGTCAAAACATCATAACCATTTTTGAACGATACAAATCGTGACCTAGAAGTAGAAACTCATAATCTCATGGATTCATCTTGATATAGCTTGCAATACCGTAACATTGATTGCAGTCCTTCTGTTGCTCGAATTGCAATGCACCTACATCAGTTTCATCATTATTAATATTTTATTAATAATTATTATTAATATTTTATTGCTGACCTTATGTTTAGTTATGTTTACAAAACTCAAGCAATTAACCAGTGAACTAATGGCACTTGGAAAAGGTCAGGGGGTCAGATCAAGTCCTTACAAAGAATTAATCTCACCCTCAGTGACACGTTCTCTTTTCACTTTTTTCTCCTTCTGCCTACACACTCACATACACACAAACGTACACAATCTGCAGATGGCATCGGTGCGTACGTATCACAAAAGACCTGTGTAAAACAACTCACAGGAATGGAGTCAGTGATTGTTTTTGTGTCAACTACTGAGACATTAGAATGAAGTACAGTCCATGAAAATGGACAAAGTGTTCAATCATTTAGGGCCAGGACCAAATTGTCTCTGAGCTATTGTCTTAATAATCTGGCACTGCTGCCAAAAAAATGGCTAAACATCCTGAATGATTTTACAATCAATAAAAATGCTAATTTGGCAAAACACCTCCAGAAACCTTGAAAGTGTGTTTCCAAATGAAGGACTCCACCTAGAAGAGTATTGATTTTTTAATGGACATCATCATTTCAGACAAGGCCAGACGAAAATAGCTTTTTGAGCCAGTCAATCACTGGTTTTTGCTTATTATTAGCATTATTTTGCTACTACTTTATAAACGCTGTGTCCCGTACATGTTGTGTCTTGAGTGGCATATTAGAAAAGAGCTCACAGCTGAATTGGTTATTTATGCAGATAAAAAGGCATTTTTGTCCTCTCGTCCTCTTTCTCCTTCTTTGACCCCCTGATTTGACCTCATGCCAACTCACCCACTCAAGAATGCATTAACAGACAGACAGACACACACAGACACACACACAACACACACACACACCACACACACACACACACACACACACACACACACACACACACACACACACAGACACACACACAACACACACACACACCACACACACACACACACACACACACACACACACACACACACACACACACACATGTACACAGAAAACAATACATACAATGCTCTACTGTCACCATTGAGTCACTATGACTATGCCACTGCTACAACTACTTGTGCTGCTATTGGAGCTGATCCCTGCTCATTTCTGCATACTGCTGCTGTTCCCTGGTCGTTGGTGAAGAGTGCCCAGGTATTATGGGCTCATATTTTATATTTTACCTGGGTCTGGTGACAAGAGGAGAGCTTTTGCTTTTTGGATGATGGATATGGTGGATATGGAGTTGTACTAGATGATAGATAGGTCAAATATCAAGTGTGTGTGTGTGTGTGTGTGTGTGTGTGTGTGTGTGTGTGTGTGTGTGTGTGTGTGTGTGTGTTTGTGCATCTGTGTGTGTGTGTGTGTGTGTGTGTAAGTGTGTGTGTGTGTGGCTTTGGGATGGCACCACGGCCTACTTACTGGTGCCCTCATTGCTTGCCTTTGTATCACACACACACATACACACATACACATACAGATACACACACACACGCCACTGCCACCACCACCTAGTTTTGACAAAGGCATTGTGTCTCTGAGCACAAAGGGGACATCTTTCCACAGCTCCCACCTAACACAGGCCCCCTCCTCCCCACCCTCACCTCCTCCTCCTCCTCCTCCTCCTCCTCCCGCGCCAGGCTCCCACTAGGAACCCCGAGAGGGAGGGCCAAAAGCACAGAAAGATCGAGTGACTGAGTGGTCTGCTGAGTGGCATCTTGGAGCAAAGACACTGGGCGGTGAGATCAGAGGACCTTTCAAACGCCTCAAGTTTAACAGCTGAAAACCAAGCAGGCAGAGAAAGAGAGAGCAAGAGAGAGAGTGTGCTTGTGTGTGTGTGTGTGAGAGAGAGAGAGAGAGAGAGAGAGAGAGAGAAAGGGAGATCGCAACAAGACTGTGTCCAGCCTGGTCATGTCCTGCTAGAGTGGACTTCACCGCACCTGTCCTGGACTAACCCTGACGAGACCTCTGGCTCGGAGAGGAAGCTGCCGCTCGTTCGTCCACTTTCGCGCTTTCGGAACAATCTCTGGCTGACGTCGGGACGTTTGTGACCAGCCTCAAGGACAGATGTTTCCAGTAAAGCAGCCCTGGCTATGCAAAGCCTTAGGTGTGCCCCTTCTGCCCTCTGCCCAACGCTGACCACCGCTTGCTGTGCCACGCTGCTGCCACTAACAGCCATGGGTGCCGCTTGCTCTGGTACACACCGGTGACTGTCTGTGCCGTGAAGCCGGCCTCTGACGGGAATGTGTGGCGCCTCTGCTGCTTGGTTTAAAATCTTTTTGTATATTTTTTAAGATAATTACCTTTGCTAGCTGGAGGTGATTTAGTTTGGACACGCTACGCTATTTTAGCAAGTTGTTTGTGTGTGTGTGTGTGTGTTTGTACTTCTGGGTGTTTCAGGGCCTTGCTTTCACGGTGCGCAGCAACCTCTGTGTGCTTTTGATCAGAAGAGGGTGGAAGGGGCAGTTTGTGTGTGCACATGTGTGTGTGTGTCTGTGTCTGTGTCTGTGTATGTGTGTGTGAGTGCATGTGGACACATCAGTAAATTGTGTGTGCATGTGTGGACTCTGATAAATGTGCTGCTGCTGTCTGTGACTGTTCAGTTTGTCACAGCTGAGAGGTTCTTTTAGAGCTTATGTTGCTTTTTGAGTGCATTTGCCACAGAATAGCAGCAGTCAGACTCTACTATAATAGCTGCTTGCCGTAGACAAATATGTGTCAGAATGTGTGCTTGATGACAAAGTTATTCAGCTTTGTGTCTCGTGTTGTTGATCTGCTATGCCGTCAATGTTTTCATTGTTCTATAACTCAGTGATGATAAATGGTGAAGACAGTTTAAGTTAAATCATAGTTCATCTGGCAATGTGAATATATAAGTGTTGTATTGACTGAGCGTCGTATATATCTTGTTACAGTGTAGATGTGCGTGTGTGTGGTCTGTGCGCTGGGTGTGGTGGGTGTGATGATCTATTACTCCCCTGCAGGTTGTTACGACTGCTGCGTGCGCTGTCTGGGGGCAGTGCCCTATGCCAGTCTGGCTGCCACCCTGCTGTGCTATGCGGGCACGGCTCTGTTCTGTGTCAGCGCGCACATGGCGCTGGCACAGACCGAGGTGCTTGTTGAGATGCACTTTGCACGGAACATCCAGGACTACATTATTCTGGCGTCATTGTGAGTTTCTCCAAGTCCGTTCGCATCTATGCAAGAGGTTATCCAGAATGAAAAAAAATCTACTCAAGACACTCAACTCTTGTCTGTGTGTATGCGTGTGTGTGTATTGTGTTGCAGTATTAAGTACTTCCAGTACGTCATCTATGGTCTGGCCTCCTTCTTCTTCTTGTACGGCATCCTGCTGTTGGCAGAAGGATTCTACACCACCAGCGCCATCAAACAGAAGTTTGGAGAGTTCAGAAGCACACAGTGCAGTCGCTGCTTAAGTCTGACAGTGCGTATTTGTGTGTGTGTGTACAGTATGTGTATTTGTGTGTGTGTGTGTGTGTGTGTGTGTCTTAAACATTAGTCTATACTGTACCTTTCCTTGTCTGTACTCCTGTTTTAATGTAACATGCATTATTTACCACCTTGAACTGTAGTCTCCATAGATCAAACTGCCTGCTCTTCATCTGAATAATGTTGAGTGGGCAGTGGATGGCCTGTTGAATTGGGATGTATGTGTGCTGACCGTTTGCCCTCCCTGTATCTATCAGTATGAGATAAAATTACCTCTACCTGCCGTACTCACTCATACCCTCTCCCACCTCTTGTGGCCTGGGCCTTTTTCTCCCCCCCAGTTAGTCATTGTGACCTACATCCTGGCCATCATCTGGCTGGCAGTGTTCGCCTTCACCGCCATACCTGTGTACTTCTTCTTCAACATGGAGGACACGTGTCACACCATCAACATCCTGGCCGAGACCACCACCAGCATTAACCAGCATGCCTGGGTCTGCATGGATGCCAGGCAGTATAGTAGGTTTTCACTTCTAATCAGAACACATCAGAGTGGTCGTTTGTGTGTGTGAGTGTGTGTGTGTGTGTGTGTGTGTGTGTGTGTATGTGTGTGTGTGTGTGTGATTGTGTGTGTGTGTGTGTGTGTGTGTGTGTGTGTGTGTGTGTGTGTGTGTGTGTGTGTGTGTGTGTAATTGTGTGTGTATTTGTAATTGTGTGTGTACAGTAGGTGTCCATGTGTGGGTGTGAATATGTGCACATGTAGACACTTCTAGCTCTATAATTATGCAGGTAAAGCCCAGAACAGCCCCCTGAAGTACTACTTTTTCACAGGTTTACTTCCCTGGCACGCAATGCCCGGCAAAGCCTGTGGGATGACCCTGGCGGCCATCTGCAAAACCACCGAGGTAAGAGCAGTGCGCCCAGCCAAGGACACAGACATTCTAACCCACGACGCAAATGGGCAGTAATGGGCTTCACTGAGTGGGTTTAACCATGACACATGGAGTTCTTAATGCAAGTTGTCTTGTGTTGGTAGTTCTTCTGGACTTATGACCTGTACATCGCTGCCTTTGCTGGAGCTGGGGTGACTCTGCTGTCACTGGTGAGTGTATAAGGCTGTGGCAGTAGAGAATGCATAAAATATCACAAATGAAGCATATAATATCACTAAAGACTGTGAGAAAATGTAAAATATCAGTCATAACAACTGTGTTTTAATTCATAATACAGACCTAAGTGTGATAACACATTGGTTTACACATAATACATGGTTAAAGTGCATTGTATTTATGTTCATTCTGCTAGTACTAGCAATAGGGCTATTAATATCTATTACATCCCCATGGTGAAAAATCATTTTCAATACTGTTAATGATGGTCATTAAAATAAATAAGAAATACATTAAATAATGAACATAAATTTATAATGAAGAGTATGTGTTTTAGTGCTTTGTCTTGTGTGCATACTCTCTCTCTCTCTCTCTCTCTCTCTCTCTCTCTCTCTCTCTGTCTCCCTCCAGTTCCTTTACCTGGTGGCCACCACTTATAACTATGCTGTCTTGCGGTTCCTGGGAAGAAAGGCAATGCGTTGCTAGGTGCCACGTCCCCAGACGCTCCGTCTTGCCGCTGTGCTTAGCTCTTTGTTGTCGGCTATTGGGTCCATGGGGAAATCATAGCAGAGCTTCATGAAACTCGCTTCTCGTGAAACACCTGCTCAGTGAGACAAAAAAAAACATCACAGAACTCACATATATATTAAAAAAGAATACAAGTAATGTACACCAGTGCAAACATCTTTGAAAGACTAGTTATTTTCGAACATGAACATGATCTGGGGAAGAAAATGTGATGTGATTGAGATACAAGGTGAGATTCAGGCAGTTTGCACTTGTTTTGAGCATCAGGATAAGAGTTGAATACTAGTTTTTGCTCTGTCTAACATCAAGTCAAGGATCCCCTGTCTGCTAGCCTGCTCCTCACTTTTTTGGCATGAGATCAGAGGTTCATGACTACTTACTGTACCATACTTTCCCCCAACATCTGAGGATGTCCTTGTCTATATTTGGTTTGGGCCTTTGAGGTAACCTGTATGACAGTGTTTTTTTTTCTCTTTCATATTGCTGCTGGATTGTTATTTGCTGTGCTGCCTTTATAGCCATGTTTCATACATCTGCCACATACTCCATGTGTTTGTATCATCTTTGTATATTGTCCACTTGTGCTGTAGCCTCAATGCTACTATTTGTTTAGAGGTGAAAGTAACAGTAATAAGACCATAAATGCTATTGCCAAAGCAATTTTCAAAATGGCTTTCAAGTACTGATGAAGAGAATTGGTGCTACGTATATTTTGATCCATTTACTTCAAACACTTTAAGCCTCTATTCTTACCTTTATCATCTGTGTTTTTCTAGCTCTTCCCTCTTTTTTCTTCCAACACAGCTACGTAATAATTTGAGTGTAAAGTGAACGTAACCAATGGCAATAGAATGAAAATCTCAACTTTTTTTTCTTTTAATGTAATAATAATGAGTGAGTAACTGACAGAAGTATGTTACTCCTTCTGTGGTATATTAAATAATCTGAATCATGTGAGATTGTTGGTACAGAAACAGTATGCCTGCTGTTTTAAAACACAGCATGTGTTGATGAGAATGAGAATGTTCACATGAATGTCAGTTCACCTACAAATAACAAAGAATAAAATCACCGTTTTATTAAATCAAATGTGTTCCATACTATTAGCATAATGCTCATTGCTTTTTTATTTTGTGTCTAAGATGAGTGTAAACTTCTTTTATTACATGAACAAACACACATTATGTATATGTATGCATTATGTATATGTATGTATATATACAACATTGAAAATAAGCATTATACATACCAAAAACATTAAAAATAAGTATTGTAATAAAAAATGGACAAACAAAAAGCATAACATACACACCTAAACATTATACGTATTGTCACAGGGAAAAAACAACAACATTATTTAGCATGATGTTCAGGGTGTGGCTGTGATTTACATGCTCCCATTGCTGCCTCATTGGATTTAGATATGATCACGTGATGGTTCATTTAGGATATTATCACACATGATGCAGGCCTGAATCTAGACTGCTCAGATTGGGGGGGCAAATATAATTTTTGAGTGGGCACAATGAATGGACCATTTTCCTAGTAAACATCACGTACTGTAGGCTTGGATTTGGGAACCCAAAATCATTGTTTCTCCAAGACATTTTTCCAGCAGCAGGGGTGATAGTCACAGTTAAGCTAGGGGGGTTTAGGGACATGCTCCCCCCTGGAAGAAAATGTTTAGAAATGACTCCTTAAATGAGGATTTCTGGCGAGTTTTGTCAAAAGAAATGGACAGATTGAGTTACAAATGACATAGCCTAACCATCAACAGATTCAAGGCATCTGCTATGGAAAAAAAATGCCCGTTACAAAGCAGTTTTATCGCAGGACTTTAAAAACCTTAGTATCAGCATAGACAGGATTATTCATGTTTTTCTTTTGTGTTCATTTTCAGCTTTTTCATTTACAGTACATTATTGGTAGAAATTGATATGAAACAAAAAATAAAATTAACAGAGTGTCTATTTACACCCCTGGTTCGAATAGCCTTGGCCACACAGCTGAGCTATTCACACCCTGTTTTTTCGTCAGCAGAAAGTGAAGAATTCTGAAAGGTTTCGGCAGTAATATCTGTTCAGATTAAGTTTTAGATTGAAAAGTTGTGTTTAATTTTTAGAAACTTGGTTCAGTGAACACATACAACCGTCAGTTTCTTAGTTAACAGAAATTTCGTAAATATGATGCTCAGGCCTATAAACTATAAGTTTACCTGCAAACACCCTCTAGTTGTGGAAGAAGATAGTGCAGTGGTCACAGACATGGTTTAGCTGTTTGATTCCCGCATGAGGCATTTTGGCAGAGTGAGTGCGCATGTGTACCAACGTCTCTGGAGAGAAGGCGCACAATTTGAACAACAAATTGGTTATCAAACGGAAGTTTTGATTGCAACAATTAGCTAGTTCATGCACCAGGGTGTAAATAGCATACATTACTATATAAACCAGGGTACGAATAGCATCCACTTCTAACTATATACATTGATGCAAACAGCATACCTTATTCAGAGTGTCTATTACACAGCTGAGCTATTCACACCCTGTTACGTAACAACAAAAAAACATGTTGCTTGTTTTTTTTATTATTATTACATTGTGTGATCAATATGCCAGAATAAATGCACAGGGGTGCAAATAGCATAAACTGATATTTGTACCAGACGGGGTATTAATAGAACACATTGTTGTGTGCACCAGGGTACGAATAGAATTCCATTCTAATTGCACCAGGGTACGAATAGCATACACTGCAAATTGAACCAGGGGTGCAAATAGCCTTACCCTAAAATAAAATGGCACAGCACAGAAAGTTATATAATGAATTGAAAATTAAACCTTCATGGCATAGGCCACAATCGCCCCTGTGAGCTAAACTAGCCTGTTAACATTATTTAATGTCATTACATTGTTTTGGTGGTGGTCTAATTGAGTGCCTGCCCCTTTTAAGGGAGTAATTTGATTTCTGAGGAAGGCTTGCTTGAGTTTGGAAAAATAGTTGTGTATAATGCAAAGGATATGTGGATGCAATTCATTAGCCTGTTTCTGTCATTAGTTAAAATAAAAAAAAAAGAAAATGGAATAGAAAGGATACTCTATGGCTAAGTAATTTACAAAAATGTATGTACTGACATAAATAGTTTACATTAGAATTTCAGCCCAAAGTAGTAGACTGCAATTCCAAAACTGCACTTCACAGCTTATTGTACAGATGCATGCTTCATATCCTCATATCCGGTAAGGTCTAATTTTCTCGCGAAACGTCTATGACAGCAACTTGGGCTAATATTATTGGATTTATTTATTGGATATTATTGGTGCGTGGGATGTATGTGTGACCAGTAGGCCTACTCCACGAGCAATACAACTGAGAAAGAGGGGTGTGAATTTCAGTCAGTTGGCCACATATTAGGAGGGGCAGAACACATATTATCGTATATTAGGATATGATCACGCGTGATGGTTCATTCTGGATATTATCACACGTGATGGTTCATTCTGGATATGATCACACGTGATGGTTCATTCTGGATATGATCAAATGTGATGGCTCATTGTCAAATGCTGGTTAACTGATATAGAAGATTGCATCAAAGCATTCTTCACAGATTATGGCTGCTTCATGATTGAACATTCTTAAATCCAGATCACCCAAATTCTTCTGGCATTTCCCACACTAAAGAGAAACAAATAAACAAATTGTTAGTATAATTATCGTTCAATAAATAGTTTCAGTGAAATGAATCCTTTCATAGTAATTATTATTAGTTGGAGTATCATTTGGAGGAAACCTGTGTTTTCAACTCACAATGCATTCAAACATGGTTTGAATTGAATTACTTTAGTAGTTTGCCATGAAATTATGAATTTTGTGCATCATTCATCACGTTATGACATTAAATAAAACCCTTAACATAATAATCCAGCCTCTAGTCTCTAGTTGGATTTCATCTGACATATACTTTTCAAAGGCCTTGTGGCTCATGATACAAGTGCTGGTTCCCCCTTAAAACACATCGTCACAGCATCAGTCTCAAACCATAATCTCATTACCTTGAAGCACTCCAGGTGGCAGCAGATTGCAAGGGAGTCAACGGTGATTCTGACATTACCAGTAATTAACTCATTACAATGGGTGCACACAGATGGACCTGAAATACTATGATACAGAAGACACATATTGTTAAAACAATATGAAACAAACACACTGGGTCATGAAACAAATATTACTTTTTGAAATCATTTTTGAAATCAAATTTGTTTTTTATTTGAAAATTGTCCAAAGAAAATAAAAATAAATTATCAGCTTCAATGACTTAAATGGTGACATGACAAATTACAAGTACAAGAGAAGAGTAGCTTTTGCGGTCACGTAACTCCTAGACCACATTTCATTCCACAATGCATACTCACATGGTTGTCTTCTCTTCAACTTTATTTTGGTCTTGTAAAGTTTTTTCAGAGCATTCCCCATCCCTGAAAAAAACAATCTCACTTAGATCAAAATGGTTACATTAGTGAAAATATGTGTAATTCTGTATTATTTTGAAAAGCCTCATATGTTCTTTCATGTGTTGTTAACTCACAAAGCCTCAGACAATTTGATGACATTTTCTTGGTTCAGAGCTGTTTCTACAACAGGTTGCTCTGCGGGTGTTATGAGTGCTTCTGATTCAGGTGCGTCCACTGAAACTTCTTCATTTTCAGTTGGTAGTGTCTCATCTGAGCTCACAGCAGGCTCTTTAACTTCATCAGAGGCGTCGGTGGCAGGTTCGTCTGATGTCGCTACAGGAACCGTTGTGGCTGGGGCATCTGTGCTCTCTGCCTGGCCTGCGTCTCCTTCGGTCAGTGACTCCACCGTTTCCTCCAGCACAGGTGCGACAGACACCTCAGCAACCTCAACAGGTGCGACTGCAGCCTCCACAGAGACAGCCTCGGGTGTGTGTGCTGTTACTTCTACGGGAGCGGTTTTAGCCACAGCCTCTTCAGGAGCAGCCTCAGGGGCTTTGTCAATGGCCTCTGTTGGTGTAACCACCTCAACAGATGCAGCTTTGGGTGTTTCAGCTACTGAGTATACTGAGTATACAGGTACTTGTTCAGGTGTTGTAATCACAGACTGTACATGTGCTTTTTCAGGTGTTGCAGCCACTGACTCTACAGGTACTTCTTCAGGTGTTGCAATCACTGCCTCTATAGGTGCTTCCTCAGGTGTTGCAGTCACAGACACTACTAGGGCTTCTTCAGGTGTTGCAATCACTGACTCTACCGTTCCTTCTTCAGGTGTTTCAGCTGCTGGCTCTACAGGTGCTTTCTCAGGTGTTTCAGCTGCTAGCTTTGTAGGTGCCACCACTTGTGATTCAACTATTGACTTTTCAGGTGCTTCTTCAATAGTTTTGTCTTCTGCAGCAGGTGTTTCAAGTATGGCCTCTACAGTTTCATCTGCAAATTCTTCAGGTACGACCACTATATTTGCATCTGCAGATGTTTCAGTAACTGTGGCTACCACCTCCACAGGACCAACTTCAGAAGCTGCTTCTACAGGTGCATCTTGAGTTGTTTCAACCAGTTCCTCGGCATCTGCAGTGACAGGAGTTTCCACAACAGCCTCAGATGATACCTCTACAGGAACTTCAGGAGCTTCCTCCACTGGTGTAATAGCAGGAACCTTAGCAGCTGAGACAGCAAGAACTTTAGAAGCGACCTCTGCGGGTGTGACTGTAGGAACTTCAGGAGCGACCTCTGCAGGTGTGATTGCAGGAACTTCAGGAGCTACCTCCACATGTGCTTCAGCAACTTCAGGAGCTGCATCCCCAGCTGTGGCTGCAAGAACTTCAGCAGTTGCAACCACAGCTGTGTCAGGAGTTGTCTCTACAGGAACAACATCAGGAGCTTCTGGAGCTGACTCTGCATCTGTGTTTACAGCAGGGGTTTTCAACCAGTGGTCTGCGGCCCACTTCTGGTCTGTGATGACATTGCTGGTGGTCCCTGGCCATGGATTTAGTAATATAGTTGCAATGTGGGAATCAGTATTTTTATTCAGTGGTGGTCCTGGTGTTAAGTAATTAGTCAGAATGATGGTCCCTGGTTCCCAATCAGTTGAAAACCCCTGGTCTACAGGAAATTCAGGGGCTGCATCTACAGCTGTGACTCCAGGAACTTTAGGAGCTACCTCTGCAGGAGTGACTGCAGGAACTTCAGGAGCGACCTCTGCAGGTGTGATTGCAGGAACTTGAGGAGTGACCTCTGCAGGTGTGACTGCAGGAACTTCAGGAGCTACCTCCACAGGCACTTCATCAACTTCAGGAGTTGCATCCCCAGCTGTGGCTGCAGGAACTTCAGCAGTTGCAACCACAGCTGTGTCAGGAGTTGTCTCTACAGGAACAACATCAGGAACTTCAGGAGCGACCTCTGCAGGTGTGACTGCAGGAACTTCAGGAGCGTCCTCTGCGGGCATGACTGTAGGAACTTCAGGAGCGACCTCTGTGGGTGTGACTGCATGAACTTCAGGAGCGACCTCTGTGGGTGTGACTGCATGAACTTCAGGAGCGACCTCTGTGGGTGTGACTGCATGAACTTCAGGAGTAACCTCTGCAGGTGTGACTGCAGGAATTTCAGGAGGGACCTCTGTGGGTGTGACTGCATGAACTTCAGGAGCTACCTCCACAGGTACTTCATCAACTTCAGGAGTTGCATCTCCAGCTGTGGCTGCAGGAACTTCAGCAGTTGCAACCACAGCCTTGTCAGGAGTTGTCTCTACAGGAACAACATCAGGAACTTCTGGAGCTGACTCTGCATCTGTGTTTACAGCAGGGGCATTCAACCAGTGGTCTGCGGCCCACTTGTGGTCTGTGATGACATTGCTGGTAGTCTCTGGCCATGGATTTAGTAATATAGTTGCAATGTGGGAATCAGTATTTTTATTCAGTGGTGGTCCTGGTGTTAAGTAATTAGTCAGAATGATGGTCCCTGAATCCCAATCAGTTGAAAACCCCTGGACTACAGGAACTTCAGGGGCTGCATCCACAGCTGTGACTGCAGGAACTTCAGGAGCGACCTCTGCAGGTGTGACTGCAGGAACTTCAGGAGCGACCTCTGCGGGTGTGACTGCAGGAACTTCAGGCGCTACCTCCACAGGTACATTAACAACTTCAGGAGTTGCATCCCCAGCTGTGGCTGCAGGAACCTCAGTAGTTGCAGCCACAGCTGTGTCAGGAGTTGTCTCTACAGGAACAGCATCAGGAACTTCAGGAGCGACCTCTGCAGGTGTGACTGCAGGAACTTCCGGAGCGACCTCTACAGGTTCAGCAGCAGGACTTTCAAGAACTTTGACGGCTGTGACATCAGGAACTTCTGGACCTGTCACCACAGATGTGGCAGTAGGAACTTCTAGAGCTGTCTCAGCAGGTGTGACAGTATCTGGAGCTGTATCAGCAGGTGTGACAGTATCTGGAGCTGTCTCTCCAGATGTTTGAGCTGAAGTTTCTTCATTCACAAGTGACCCAACTGCAGCTATAGCAGATACATCTTCAGCAGTCTTTACATCTTCCTCTTCTTCTAGATCAGTAGATGTGTTTGAGCTGCAAAGTACATACAGGAATCCTTATTGTAATTGTTAGTAATTATGTTTGTTTATTACACAGCTTTTCAGAGTGCTGCAGAAAGTTCCATTTACATAATTAGGCCTTTTTTGGACCAACGTTACGTGGTCTGTTAAATCTATATAATCACCGGAAAAGTATATAATCACCGCTGGCAATGGCAACAGGTTTTGTGCTTCTAATTAACATCTTTCATATTACTCCGCAAGAAGTCCGTTTGTTTATTATGACCGCCGCTCAAGGGCCCACATCAACCTGCCCTATAATCACTCATTTGTGATTTGCACCCGGTAAAAAATGAAAATGCAATATCATTCTGCTTTAATCGCCCCTATCTTCAGTTAAGATGTTCAGAACTGCACCAAATTGTATGTGTATGATTGACCTGGCATTCTCTGGGGGTATGCCAAGTTTCGTAGAATTTCATCCATGGGGGGGTCTAAAAAAAATTAGGTTATGTGTACATTTAGTGACTGTACACTCATTGGCCTGTAGATGGCGGTGCACACATATACACATGCACACACACACAGGCACGCACATACTACGGTATTAGAATGGCCGATACATAATTACAAATTCAGTAGGATTAAAAGAAAGCCAAATATTCATCATCATCATCATCATGGCTGCATTTCCAGTATTGGCGATACGTAGTCGTTTGTCCACTAGATGGCGCATCGTTGCAGTGAAACATAATTTTGTTGGAAGTTAAAAGTGGGTTGGAAAAACAATGGACGCTTCCTACAAGGACTGTAGTTTACCGCAGAGAAAGTCTAATAAGGATAGGACGATGTTCACGTGAAATGTAATTCCCATTTCTTCTTAAAGCCGAAATAAATCTGAGAATGTTTATCGGACATGCTTGGTTTTTACTGCAGGTACGTTAATCTTATAATATCAATAAGGACCTAGGTACAATAATGTTACCGTTAGCGTTGGTTGAGTGATGGAGGCCAATTTGATTGCATTTGTAGAAAACTCTAAATGCGGTTATACCAAGCAAATTGATAGCAGCACTGTTTGTATCTTTCGACTGTCATTTGTTGCACGTGCTACAAAAATCATTCTGTGCAATGGAAGATTTACCAACGTTACACCGGTCTGATACAGTTTTGCCCATACATGCGTGAGACTGAGACGCCTGTTTATTTGTTTTAAGTGCGTGCAGGGTGTGAGAGGGGAATCGATGTGCTTTGATTCCAGCTTGGTAGTTGTAGTCTGTGAGATTAAAAAGCACGTGTGTGTGAAGTATCCAAACAATGACACCTTCATTTCATTATGGCTGCTTTAGCAACACACCTAAAGCTACTGTGTAGTGGGTCCCATTTAGAAGTGGCCACTTCATTCGCGCTTTCCTTGACTCATGGAGCTGTGTGAATTTTTATTACAACTTTTCGCC
The DNA here is from genome assembly GCF_018492685.1 of Alosa sapidissima. Classification (NCBI taxonomy): domain Eukaryota; kingdom Metazoa; phylum Chordata; class Actinopteri; order Clupeiformes; family Clupeidae; genus Alosa; species Alosa sapidissima. The sequence goes on along the minus strand of NC_055961.1, from coordinate 30,357,117 downwards.
ACGATATGGCAGTTTAAGTCCGCTTGATACTGTAAGGCGTAAGCCATTGGTTTCCAAAGGAGATTTTATTTGTGTCGCCAGCATAGCCTATTGACAATTTATGTTGTAAATAGGCCTACCTTATAGGCCTACCTGTAGCTTAGGGAAGCTAACAGCTTTCTATTAGAATCTAGTTTGTTAGTTACAGTTTTGTCATAACTCCCTGATGCATTTTTGCATTTAGAATAGCCAGAGCGTGGATATCTCAATCGGAAAATTAAACAATATCGGGCGCCTATGGACTAGGCTGGGTGAACCCAGCCTGATCTGCCCGATTATTTTTTGATTTCTTAAAAGATTGAGCTTGGTCTGGTGAAAGCCAGACAAGCCATGGACCTCAGTTACACAATGCAAGGGAACATGAATCAGCCTATATTTGCACGAACAATAATGGACAACAGCTCTTTAACTTTGGCCCGTTAAAATGTGTATGAACAGTCTAGCGACGCATTTCATCAAGGCCCATTTGGACATGTCAGTTATTTGCACCACTGGTTAGATGTAAAACAGCATTTCGTTTCAGACTACTGTTACTTAATTTGTGCATTGACAATAAAGTATCACATGAACTAAAGATGACTAAAATCTTATGTAGAAGAAGAAACATTCACAAAAAATCCATCCATCCAAAAATGACCTTTGTTTTTGATAGCTGTTGAAAACGGCATGGAACTGACAGAGATGTTTTTGTTTATTAATAAATAAATAAACAAATAAATAAATAAATAAAAATTTATGCTAATACCTTTTGCTTTTCCCAAATACAATGTAGCCTACAGGTGTAAGTGACCTTTCATCAATCCAGTGGATGAACTGTGATGAACTGCCCTACTTGTGATTGTTTAGAGATTTTAAAGGTTTTATAACAATGCTACATCTTCTTTGGCTATTCTACAATCTATTCACCTTTTCAGCGCCAGTAGGCTACTTTCTGTGCAGCCGCACACACACACACAGGCATGCCAAACAAGCATACACAAAAGTTTCAAGAGTGGGGGATGGAGTAAAAGATGGAGACAAATTGATTAGTGTGATTTATTTCCGCGGAACGGATGTACAGGACTGAGCGGCGGTCATATTTTGTACTGCTATACCTCCGGTTACAGGTCCGAAGTGCTAATCAGTAGGCCACAGCTGCCCCACAGGTCCAGCCATTAACACCAGCCATACCACCTGAGCAGGTAAACAGGATGTTTGCTCTTGCCTGGGAAGGTAGGACACTTACTCAAACTTCTTGAGAGCTGCAAGAATGTAGGAGCTCTGGCGTCCTGCCGGAGATTTGACAGGTTCTGTTCTCACATCACTGACAGGGATATAAAGAGAAGTATAGCAACAATGTAGAGGTTAAGTATTTGAGTTTGTGAGCAAATGTGGGCAATGTGATATATGTACAGTATGGTTGTAAGTGACAGGTTGTACATTTTTCCACATTCCACATTTTCCACATTTTCCAATATGAGTAAGTAGTACGTTTTTTTTTTTTTTTGCAACTTAAGACCATGAAATGCCACAGAGTTTTACACCTGTCTGGACGTACCTGTTGTTGGTGTTGGAGATGGTGTCTACAGAATTAATTCCGGCGTTTATTCTTTCAAGTGTTACGCTAGGTAGATTCAGAGAGATAAATAGATCAAGTAAGAGAAAGAGAAGGATAGAGTAACATGAGAAAAAATGAGAGTAACGTTCATTTGTCATATAGTGATGTGTATAGTGACGTGTGTATTAATAGAGATGTGTTTCACAGTTCCATAAACATCATGGTGACTAATCCATCTATTTACCGAAGCTTAGGTTTGTCCTCTGTGTTTGATTCTACTCGGCTTTGGATCCAGCAGCCATCCGATTTTAGGGATCTGCGCACTTTGGTCGTCAAAAACCCTGTCGCTCTATCTACAACACACAGTGCACAGATCACACAATGTCTTTGATTTGACAATGAGCCTGTTGAGCAAACCCCACCCCACCTCTCTGTCTCTGTCACACACACACACACACACACACACACACACACACACACACACACACACACACACACACACACACAAGCTAGCTCACACAAGCACACAAGCATATTAGATATAAGTAAATCAGGGTGTAGTGGTAAATTGATTAGCCAAATAATTGCAAATAGGTTAAGAAAGGTGTCAATACTCTTGTGCACTATACATTTATTTCTAATGCATACAGAATTCTAATGCATCTAAAAAAGAGGAAAGTGTTAGGTCTATCCGCACTACATTAAAACAGCTTGAAAACTATTTTTTTTTCTTCTGATTGTTCCAACAATGTGACGATATTGATTACATTTGAATTAAATGTGAATTACGTAAATTCAATTTCTTAAAGATGTAGTAAGTGTTTTTTGTTGAAATAAAATCCTCTTAAGGTGTTACGACACACAATTGCTCCCTTTTTTTTTATTAGGCATTTTGCATTTCTTCTTTTAGCTCTTTACTTTTTTTTTCAATTGTTTACACACAAAAACTGGTACTTGAGACACAATGACCACAACATGTAACTCATGCACCAACCCCCTGACCTAATTCTGCTAAACTACAAGCGCAATTCCTACTTTACACTCAAATTGCAGTTCTGAAACACACTTTTTACACCACACTACACACAATTCTCTGTATTGGGCACAATTTTCATGAAGAAAATATCTTGTTTTCACAAGGAACACACTGCCATTCAAGTTCTAAAGTTAATTACCCTACTATGCACACTATCTCATCACATGGGCAAACACCTCACACAGTTTAGCAATCAGAGCTTTAGCATAATGCTTGTGATGTGGGGGGGATGCAGCATAGTTTTTTGTTTGTTGTTTTGTATGTAGACCACTGTATGTGCAACTTTATGTTGGTTGGGATGTACACTGTGTACATTGTTTTTGTGGGGAAAAATATATTTGTTACCGTGTATTTGTGTGTTCTGAGTATAAAAACAATATTCTCAAATATTTTACAACATATTTATGAATGTACTGAACAAAAAAGTCCTTAATCATTATGATGTATGGCAAAGTGTTTTCTATTCATCATAGTGTTTTACATTGAGCATGTCAGTGTTCAACTGGTTCTTACAGTATAAATGTCTATTCATATGATGGTTTGTGTGTGTCATTTGAAAACAAAATACCATTTTGAGAAGAAATAACATTGTTTTGAATGTAAAGTTTCATTTTGCAGGAGAATTACAAGGGGTTTTGCCCATTGTGTGTGTGTGTTTTGATTTGTGTGTTCTGAGAGTATGAGGCATGCTTTCAGAAAATGTGTGTAAACAATCGAGAAAAACTGTAATATGTATTTGTATACATCTCTGGGTCCCCAAAATATGTCAAACAAAGAATCGAAATGGACAAAAATACACAAAATTTCCCTTTCAGTTTTTTTCCAACAAAAACAATTGACTGTACCATTACATCTAGTTGATTCGGTATATTCTGGAATATAGTCACAAAATCATAAAAAAAAACAGATTGATGAAAATGCATTTGGTAACAACGATATTAGATGATCTGAGGTGAGTGAACTCACCCTTTGACGTCATGGTTGATTAAAATCCACCGCTAAACCTGTATCAAACAGACAACAGGGACATTACAGTTTTTTACTGTTTTCATACATTTTGAAAACTTTGTGTCTATTTTTCAAAACTCTGCACACAAACACAATTGCTCACACAAAATGCAAAATGCCTCAAATCTCCAGCAAAATGGCACACAACATTCCAAATGTCACAAACACATCTCTAAAGCAAACATTCACCTCACATTATAAACACTTTTGTCATAATATGACATTTTGGATACATCATGTACACACTGTTGCTCAAAACCTAAAGCTCTTCTCCAAAGTGAAAGTCATCAGAGAGAAGTTGAAATACATAACATGTAAGCAATATTGAAACCAAAAGTAGTGATGTTTTCCAAATCATTTGCTGTTGTGAATACAGCATCTTACTGTAAAGCCAACAAGAAATAAGGAAGCGAAATACAATGACCACCAGACGTACAGTACATGGAGTTTTGAAAAAGCTGATTTCGCAAAAAGAAAGAAATTACTGACTACTATTAAATTACTTTGCTTGTGTGTGTGTGCGTGCGTGTGTGTGTGTGTGTGTGTGTGTCAGTTGGGCATGTACAACTCCAAATCAGAAAAAGTTGGGACGTTGAGTAAAATGCAAATAAAAACAGAATATGATAGTTTTTTTCAATTGCTTACACACAAACATTTAGCTTGTCACACTATTTTCTAAACATGTCTTTCAAACACCATAACCCCACACCAAATCTGCAAAACCATACACTAATTCTCAGTGTTTGACTCAGTTTTCAATTTACTAAAACACATTTTGCAAAACACCACACACAATGTTCTACCTAACACACAAAAATCTAACAGGAAGTAACTTGATTTCATTTTTCAAACACAACCCATCAAAATGGCACACTAAATCACCAGTGCTTCACTCTTTCTCTTCACATGTGCAAACACTCTTTACTTTACTGAACACCATCCAATCATTGCCTTAGTATAGGTCTATGAATAGATATAGTCTCTATATAGGTATAGACCCTTTCAATCTGCTCCTAGAGGATTTCCGGTTGAAATATTCAGAACCAACGCAGATACTTTGAAAATAGAGAAAATACAGTAATCGGACTTTAGCTTACAGTAATGTTCTACAAAAAGTTGACTTTATTACAGTTTTTTACAATTGTTTACACACGTTTTCAAAACTCTGTGTCTATTTTTCAAAACTCCACACACAAAACCCACAACTGCTCACACAAAATGCAAAATGCCCCAAATCTCCAGCAAAATGACACACAACATTCAAAATGTCAAAAACACATGTTTAAAGCAAACATTCGCTTCACATTACAAACACTTTTGTCATAATATGACATTTTGGATACATCATGTACACACTGTTGCTCAAAACCTAAAGCTCTTCTGTCTTAGGCTTTCTATATGTATTTCCATACAAGAGTGAAAGTTACGGTATCAACAAAGAGAAGTTGAAATACACAGTAAAAATGCAAGCAATATTGAAACCAAAAATAGTGATTTTTCCCAAATAATTTGCTGTTGTGAATACAATATTTTACAGCAAACAAGAAAAAAAAAGCAAAGAAGAATACACTGACCACCAGATGTGGATGGAGTTTTGAAAACACTGATTTTGTTTTTTTCTAAAGACAAGTGTGTGTGTGTGTGTGTGTGGGGGGGGGGGGGGGGGGGGTCGTGTACAGTATGTATTCATAGGCCTATAGACCCTTTCAACTGCAGAAACAAACAATTCTACAGTAAGCGTTCCATTTTCTGGAGGCACAAAAAAATGTACTGAGCTAATGGTACTGTAACATGGTGACAAACAAAAATAGAGTAAAAAGACAAATTTTAATAAAGTCAACTTTTTGTAGAACATTACTGTAAGCTAAAGTCCGATTACTGTATTTTCTCTATTTTCAAAGTATCTGTGTTGGTTCTGAATATTTCAACCGGAAATCCTCTAGGAGCAGATTGAAAGGGTCTATACCTATATAGAGAGTATATCTATTCATAGACCTATACTAAGGCAATGATTGGATGGTGTTCAGTAAAGTAAAGAGTGTTTGCACATGTGAAGAGAAAGAGTGAAGCACTGGTGATTTAGTGTGCCATTTTGATGGGTTGTGTTTGAAGAACGAAATCAAGTTACTTCCTGTTAGAATTTTGTGTGTTAGGTAGAAAATTGTGTGTTGTGTTTTGCAAAATGTGTTTTAGTCAATTGAAAACTGAGTCAAACACTGAGAATTAGTGTATGGTTTTGCAGATTTGGTGTCGGGTTATGATGTTTGGAGGACATGTTTAGAAAATTGTGTGACAAGCAAAGATTTAGTGTGTAAGCAGTTGAAAAAAACTGTAAAATTTGTCTTTTTACTCTATTTTTGTTTGTCACCATGTTACAGTACCATTAGCTCAATACATTTTTTTGTGCCTCCAGAAAATGGAACGCTTACTGTAGAATTGTTTGTTTCTGCAGTTGAAAGGGTCTATAGGCCTATGAATACATACTGTACACGACCCCCCCCCCCCCCCCACACACACACACACACACACACTTGTCTTTAGAAAAAAACAAAATCAGTGTTTTCAAAACTCCATCCACATCTGGTGGTCAGTGTATTCTTCTTTGCTTTTTTTTCTTGTTTGCTGTAAAATATTGTATTCACAACAGCAAATGTTTCAATATTGCTTGCATTTTTACTGTGTATTTCAACTTCTCTTTGTTGATACCGTAACTTTCACTCTTGTATGGAAATACATATAGAAAGCCTAAGACAGAAGAGCTTTAGGTTTTGAGCAACAGTGTGTACATGATGTATCCAAAATGTCATATTATGACAAAAGTGTTTGTAATGTGAAGCGAATGTTTGCTTTAAACATGTGTTTTTGACATTTTGAATGTTGTGTGTCATTTTGCTGGAGATTTGGGGCATTTTGCATTTTGTGTGAGCAGTTGTGGGTTTTGTGTGTGGAGTTTTGAAAAATAGACACAGAGTTTTGAAAACGTGTGTAAACAATTGTAAAAAACCTTAAGATGCTCTTAAGGGGAGCTGTCCACGTTAATAGTTCTGAAATATCCTCTGATTTGACGGTGATGTCAGGTGACTGCACGTCACAGCTATAGGCCTACCGTTTAAGCTTCGGATTTACACATTAATTCACATCAATACGAAAATAGAAACACTTTGACATCTGCATGTAAGCATCCCAGGTTATATACCACACACAGACATAAATAATTGTCATTATTTAAGATTAGATTGTTGCACCATACTTTTTCGCTGTGTCACTTAAGATCACGTTTGAAGATAAGAAAGAAGTCGAGTAAGAAAGTGAGGAAATGTGTAGGCTTAGATTTTGATGCAGTAGGCCTACAGACTAAACCACATGTTCCTTTCTCTGCTTGTACCCTTATAGGCCTAATAAAATATAGCCCTCACTTAGCAAAGATAATGGCAAACTATTCTGGCAACGTCTCGTTTCATAACTTGATTGCATTTGTGTCCGCTTTTCATCACATTATTATGACCATTAAATGTAGGCTATGCTATTTTGCACAAAAATCTAATTCATCACAGGTAAACACAATAAAGAATGGGAACGTAAGTTTGATTATGTATTCTAAATTGTAATTCCTCTGTATGTCCTGTTGGTGACCTTAGTGAGAAGTATACTGTAAGACGCTCTTAGCCGGTAAGGAGAACTCTAGAGCACTCGTAGATCTACGAGTGTTTTCACGACGCTCTTAAGCTACGATGGTTTCGGGAAACAGTCGGCAAATCTTAAGACGTTCGTAAGAGGGACTTTACGACGCTCTTAGGCTTAAGATGCTTTCGGCAACTGGGCCCTGGTCTTTTTTACTCTATTTGTGTTTGTCCCCAGGTTATCATTAGCTCAATAAATGTTTCTGTGCCTCCAGCAATGCCTTAGGAACGCTTAGGAATGTTTGTTTCTGCAGTTGAAAGGGTCTAAAAGCCTATGAATACATACACAACCCCACCCCCCACTCCCCACTCATGCACACATACAGTTGTAAAAAACTGTAATACTGTACACACGTCATATACTACATCTGTACATTGGGGAAAATAGTGTAATAGGTGGCAAATAGATATTTTAGTAACAATTTACAAAGGGTTAGATAATGACTAGTTTGCTATTTATTATGGCACCTTATAATAAAGAGTTACCACCGTATGATATTCCTCTAAGCAGTTCACATTCCTCTTCAGCTCTAAAGAATCATATACCCACAGAACATACTCAGGCAGCTCTTTTGCCATTGAAAAGGTTGGTTTTGGCAAAAGATACTAAAGCCTATTACCAGATTTTTTTTCTTTTTAAAATACCCTCTGAGAAAATAGCCTACATAACAGTGGTCTGTTGATTTTTGGTTCACATAAGCAAAACAGCAGAAAAGAACACCAAAAAAAAGATGATGGGCCCTATCTTAGTGATCTAAAAAGCATGGTCACTGGCGAATAGCTTACATAAATTTAGGGGTTTGTCCATTCACATTGGGGGTGGTTTTGTTATCAAACATCGGGTGCCTGGCGCAAAAAGGCATGGATGTGTTTTGGGCGTAACATCCTTTAAAACCAATGAGAGTGACTGTCATTCTGTCATTCCCTTTAACAGCAAGCAGAGCGACTTCAAAGAGCGCATCAGTATTTTGATGATCTCTGGCGCATTTGAAGGAATCTGCTCGCATGCGAGACCGTATGGAACAGGTATTCTAATAAACCATGTGTAACTAAAACCTGTTTGTAACTAGCAGAGTATAGGCTACACACATCTGCACTCGACTATTATTTGAACCCCAATAATGATCTTACTGTCTTACAGTTTTTCTCGATCGTTTTGATACCTGTGTCAACTCTGACATCACGTTCTCAAAACAGTTAACACCCGTGTCTGAACAAAAGCACTCTGGACAAAATGACACATTTTGCTTGCAAAAGGTTGTTACTCTCTCAAAACACTTAAAACATGCAGCAAAAGCAAATCTTGCCTTCAAACACTACAACTTGTTGCCAATTCAAAAACACTCTTTAATCAATCATTACACACTGGACAACAAAATGCAAAATCTAGTTCTCAAAATGAGCATTTTTGCTATGTCTGTTCTTTCTCATTTTTCTGGTATCAGAAAAAAACTGTGAAAAGACAAAATGTGCCGAATAAAAAAATAATTTATTCATTCCTCCCAAGATGTAACTGTCATTGTAAGACATACAGCAAACACCTAGTAAGATACTGTAAATTTCATTGAACTACAACTTTCATCGAAATAGACCTACAGTAAACACCTTTTGTACTGTTTTCTCCACCAAATAGGCAATACAGTACTTTGTCTAAATGTGCATTAGATCCATACTTGCAAATAGCAACACAGAACAGACATCTCTTATGTATAATGAATGATTGCTGATTGAAGAATTGTGCAAAGGAGTTTCACACAGGTGTATCAGAGATTCAGACTTATGCAAGGAATCTATACACCTGTGAAAAGATGTTTTCCTTTTGTTTAGCATGGGAAAACCAATAGAGTTTGGGGCTTTTGAATGACACCTGTGTTAACTGTTTTGCAAAAGGGTGTGAGAAATGTGTGAACCCAATGAAAATGTGTGAACACATTCGCAAGAGATTACTTCTGCTGTGCAAAGAAAGTAGTCATGAAGACCAAGTGGGTTCTAGTTTACTTAAGCAGGTAAAAGCAATCGAGAAAAACTGTAAAGTCAGCAGACTTTAGGCAATTTGCTTTCTAGTGTGGCTGTGTCTGTCCTTTGTGCCCACACACAGTGGTAACAATCACCTTCAGTTTTGATCACAGTAAGGTTGCCAAAGGATGGTTATGTCTAATGTCACAACAATGCCACTATGTCATTGGGCTCTACTTACTACTACTTACAATTACACATTACCACAGCTGCAAATACTAACATATAGCCTGCTGGTTTTCTACACATACAGTATATGCCACTAGTTCCCCATTTTTACAAAACAGATGACACACACACACACACACACACAAACACACACACACTCTCTCTCTCTCTCTCTCTCTCTCTCTCTCTCACACACACACACACACACACAAACACACTCTCTCTCTCACACACACACACACACACATACACACACACACACATACACAAACACACTCACACAAATGCAAACATACTACTCAATAAATAACGATGGTCATTATGTCAAGAAAGCCCTAACTGCAGGATACACAGCAAGCGTGTCTTACTTTGTAGTTAAGTGTATCAGTGTGTTTGTAGGAGTCTTGCCTCTATATATCAAGTAAATATCAAGTTTTTTGTTGACTGGAGAAAGAAAGTTTAGAGGAGCTAGTTTGGAGGTGGTCTGATTGAAGGAGCAAGACAAGTGAGTATTTATCAGGCTGATGACCTGATGACCTCATCACACATATGGCACCTTGGCCTACCTTTCCCAACCCCCCATTGCAGTGGTTGAAAGGAAAACATCTGATAGGAATGATGAAAGACCTCAGGTTTGAAATAACTTGTGTGTGTCTGTAAGAGTCTCTCTTGTTCATTTGCGTGTTTATTCTGAATCTTTTTTGCTGTAAAATATTTCTTTACAAGAAAACAGACACCATAGTAGCAATAAAAGGGCACTGAATCATGAAGATGCCACCAATACAGTGACACTCAAGACTGCACAGGTAATAATTAATATACAAATAAAGTTTATTATTATTGTTATTATTATTATTATTATTATTATTATTATTATATAACATTTAAAGAATTCCTTATTTTTTCCTTACCTTTTATGACCACAGGATAGGGGGGAGATGAAGAGACTTCAGATGTAGAAGAAAAGAAGATAAGACATATTTGTCTGGACTAATATAAGGACCCAACATCCAAACTGTTGAGGATAATGCAACTTGAGGATAAACTATACACTATACCTAGACACTTCTTTATGTACTATAATGTAAGACATATTACATAAACACAAACACACACACGCACTAACACACACACACACACACACACACACACACACACACACACACACACACACATATAATTCATTTATTTGGGATGACCAATACTGATTACAACACAGCATTCCAAATATTAATAAAGAACCCATTTGTGTCTCGCACAGCAACACAAACACTGTGCAAGTGCTTACAGCTTTATAGGTAAATCAGGATAAATACATATTATCAGCTAAATCAGTGGATAAATACATATTATCAGGGGTATACTATAATAATATGTTTACGGAATTTGCCTGTTTGATATACAGAGGCAGGGGGTTTCATAGCTTTGGTGCATAATGGATAAAAGCAGCTTCTCCGCTTTGCTTGTGGAGTTCAGCTAACACAGGGTTGATGTGCTCTCTCTTCTTGGTCTTAGTTAAGCAGCAGCATTGTGCTTGAGTTCCAATTTCTTTATGTGATCTCTCTTTAAGTATATCTCATATTTTCTTTCAAACACACAGTCTAACCTATTGTCTGACGCACATTGTCAAGCTGAGCATAGCTTTGTCAGGAAAGCTGGACTTTTGTTTACATTTGTGTCATTGTTTACAACATCAGAATGTGATGTTTTCACTTGTTTTATTTATTCTAATGTTTTCCGTCAAGTAAAGACATACCAGTCAAATATTTTGTGAACAGGCTTCAGTAGTGTAAGTGACACCTCTACACACATCAGAAACAGTTACTGAAAACAGTATGTTCACAGAGTCCAAGAAGCAACTATGGCGTAGGCCTGATGATTTTTTTGACAGACAAGCAGGCCCTTTAAAATGATAGTAACCATTCTTACAAAGACCTTTGCTACAGCTGTTGCTTTGTCAGAGGTGATTGATTGATTAATTTACCTTTTTGGTCATTTGAAGACAGAAGACAGAAGTCACAGTTCACATAGTGACAAAGAGAAAAGTTGAGTGAATAGTCAATAATTACTTCAATTGTGAAGTCAACTGAAGTGAAGTGATTAACCGAACGGCGTGTCGTACATTATCCCTTAGGCCTACATAATTACCGCAGCAAACTAGCTTATATGATCAGAGACTTTCTAATGAGGAGACACAGCACTCAAAAAATCCTCCATAGAAATGCATGGGGTTAGTTTTTAACGGCAATATGGCAGTTGTCTACACTTCTTGCCCCTTCCACGGCAAAAAAGTCGACATGTGAAGACATTGTGCCAATCATGTGGTGTGTTGTGAAGACATTGTGCCAATCATGTGTTGTGATCTCACCGCTGGAGCAAGGTTGGTGTCGTGATGCCTTGCACATGCACATTTCTGCCAAAATAGATGCCCGATAAGTGCCCAAAAAGCGTTGTGGAGGGACTTGCCTAAAAGGACTTTGATATATGACTGCTGTCAATGGCAAAGGGTTTTGTGCTTTTGATTCATGTCTTTCATATCATTCCGCAAAAAGTCTGTTCGCTTATTGCAATGGAATTTCATTGAAAGTCAGCTAGTAAGACGTTGCCACACAACACCTGAAACTGTCAAGTTCTATCTGTGTGGCAAACTACTTCTGTCAGCGAAAGCCACGAAACGGTAGCAAAATCATGTTTAAAGACCCATTAGGTCAAGTTTCTTTTCTCGTTTTAGCAAGTAGCCATATAAAAAGCGGGATAATGTATTGTAATGTATTGTAATATAATGTATTTTCCGGTGGACAATACATTGTCCCTTATCCCTGGTATTTCCTGGCATTCTCTCTCCCACTTCACGCGGACACGGGCAAATTAGAGTGTGGATTTTGTGTATAACATGGATCAGTTCAACTTTGTGTGGTAGGCTAGTCCTTTTCACATAGGCTGAACATGTGAAGAATACTGTACAGCAGTTACTATAGTTAAGCAGGTTTTTGTGTTCTTTCAAATTGTTTCATGTAGTCGGCCTATGTTGCTCTAACTCTTCATACAGGTCTGACACAATAAAGGCATTTCCGACAGTGGTAGCCTATTTGATTTGTGTAGCCTCGTGTTTTCCTATTATGGGTATAACTATTATTTTCTCATGGCTTGCAGGCCTGTTATAGGCCTATTATGACCGGCATGCAGCAAAGGGGTGGCCGGTCATATAGGTTTAGTAGTTTTTTTTCTTCCGGATTTTTTCATTTTTGTTTTTTTCTTCAGTACATTTTGTGTCAACGATTCCCAAGACACGGGAGTGGGAGGCAGTTCACATCCAAGCAGCAGCTCTGGGAGGCTATTCTGACATCCTGCAAAGACATTAAAGCAGAAACTCTCCAAGAACTACACAAGTTCAATGGATGCAAGAATTTTGAAGGTGATATCAATAAAGGGGTCCTGTGTTAACATGTAACTTGGCCTATTAAAATGTGTTTGATTGAAATAACTTTTGATTTAATTTATATGACCTCCTAATGCTGCAAATTCAACAAATGACCATTTTTAGTTCTTTACAACCTATAAAATGTCTTGAAACTCTGTTGTGCATAATAATTTGGAACAGTGCATTTTGAAAAAATTACTGTTATCATTGGGAGGTTTGTTCAACAAAATTCGAATTATACTCTAACGGTTGATGACTTGAAAATTATCATTATTGAAAAGTTGATCATTTGCATCAACTATTTAGGAAATTCTGAGGAAAATGTAATTTGCATAATAATTTGGAACGCAGTGTAGAGGCGACGCCGTGAAAATGCGCTGCTTTTTACACCGCTCTGAAGCTATTCAAACTCAGGTTATAAAATTAACATTCCAAAAAAAACAAAACAAAACTATATTCAATAGGCAGACAATCTGTTGTGTTTTGCGTGTATGTAGCAAATAGTATATAAATGGAATAAAGCTCTTAAAAAATTCACATGGAGGTCTGATTTGAATGACAGCTGGCTGAACCAATAAGAAATGACATTACATTAGAATGAACTAAACCTGGCTGTTAGCCTCATGGAGGTATTATATATAACTGGAGAGAGTGATTATAAGTCCTGCCCTCCATACAAATAAATGGCGGAGGCTAGGGTAGTAAATCCGGCCAATTTATAGTCAACACAGAGAATGTCTAATAGGAAGAGAATTGGCACTGTCTGGTTACTTCCGGTTTCTGGACTGGTTGCAGTTCCTCCTCAGATTCCACTTGAGGGCGCTCGCAGGCGAGTGCAGAATGCATTGAGGTCTATGGAGCTTTACCCCTCAATATCCACTTTTCTCTGGATATAATTTTTTGAGTAGTAATTTGAATGTTGCATTCGCTAGGAGAGGCAAAGAAAATACACACTGTTGATTGTTATATTTTTTGAAGTCACGTAAGTCTTCTAAAAAGCCTTTCAAATATGTCAATGACGTCATTTATTAGCACAATGCTAGCGTGATATGGGCAACAACGACCCAACCTGTAAGAAATGAAATGAATTCAACTTTAGATCTAAAATCTATATTGAACTTGCATAAACTACAATAAAATCTACGATTCTTCTACGACAAGCAGGTGAAAGAGATACATTTAGCCATCTAGCTCCATAGACCCCCATTCAACCTGCACTCGCCCGCGATCACCCCCAGTGGAATTCTAATGGAACTGCAACCAATGTCGATACAATGAGGCTTAATAGGAAGTGCCAAGGCTCTCTGTAGACGGGCTCTGGTCAACACCATATTGAACACTGGAGCTCGGATCCAGCGCCAATCAGCTCTGACCATGCGCCAAGTTCCAAAGCTGGAAATGACGCATGGACCAACGTCGATTTTTATTGGATATTCTGTAAAAAGAGAGTCGTCCTCCAGTTCAGAGGGTGGCGATAATGCACATACTTTGCTTGCCATGTAACAAGAAGAAGGAAAAAGTTGCTCGGGAACGCGCGTGGAGTCCGACTGGAGTTGCCCTGAAGTGCAACTTAATTTCAGTGGTTAACAGCGGCATAAATAACCATAATACACACGTCTTCTCATAGGTGTAACCTGGGTTGTGTTGAACCTGTGCGAATCAGCCCTGCACATGCCTGGACTCGACAGCAGCACCTCGGATTGGGAGTCGAGCGTGCTGACAGTTGAGCTAAAAGCCCAGGCTACTAGCTCGCATGCCAGCAGCACTCTTGAGGCGTCGGTGAGTGAGGTTTAGCAACGTTCCACAAGCACAGCTAAGCTAGCTGGCATCCGTTACACTCACCCCCCTAAACCTCACTCCCGATCCAGGTCACAGCACCAATGTAACCTGCACTGTGTTAAACATGCGTGATTCAGCCCTGCACACGACCGGACTCAAACCTGTGAAACAGCAGCACCTCGGATCAGGAGTCGAGCGTGCTGACAGTTGAGCTAAAAGCCCATGCTACTAGCTTGCATGCCAGCAGCACTCTTGAGGCGTCAGGGAGTGAGGTTTACCAACGTTCCACAAGCACAGCTAAGCTAGCTGGCATCCGTTGCATAGGCTCCTCAAGAAATACGCACTGAGTAACGTTTGGCTGTAGCCACCGGATAGGTACCCGCCCACCAACATGTACGCACATGAGAGCTCATGCCCAACACTGACTTTCGTACACAGAGCTGGTTCAAAATGTTTCATGCGCAGTGTTGCGCAAGTTACTTCAAAAGCGTAATGCATTATTTATTACTTGTTACTGTCATCTCAAAGTAATTTGTTACATTACAATATTACTGTCCTTGAATTGTAAGGCATTACACTACATTTACATTACTTTCACCAAAATAACAGGAAATATGGATTTGGTGTTCTCAATAGATCTTCATGTGTTCAATGCAGCTCATTACATGGTAGGAGGTGATGTGGTATGGCATAATGACTGAGCTAGGCTTAAGGCTAACAAAAGAACAATATAATGGTTGCAGTTATGACTCATGGGACAATGTAGGCCCCAAAGGCCAAAGGTCACTCACAACTTAATATAGTAAAATATAGCCATAGTGAAATTGTAGGTGTTGACTTTAAATTGTTCTCATTCCTTTCCACTTACAGTGGTGTAGACTTAATGCAAATAGTTTGAGAATAATGGCTACGATCTTTGTCTGTAAAAGCAACATTTTAGTTATTCTCACTGCTTGAAATGAGAAGTATAGCCTAACCATGTTAGATCTGTTGCATGAATGGCAGAGATAACTCAAATTCCCTTCCTACAGTCATCTAAACAAGGCAATCAAATTCCAGAACCAGCATAGATGACTTTTTTTAATTCTTGGATAATCTTCTCTGGTGCCAATTGAGCATTTCTCAATTTTGGATTTAAAAAGCAAAGTAACTTCAGTTACTGAGAATTGTACCGAGTAAAATATTACTGAAATTGTATTGGTAATGCCTTACATTACAGCATTACAGCAAAAAGCAATGAATTACTGTAATTACATAACTTTTTTAATGCAATACTCCCAACACTGTCCATGCGGCACCATCTTGAAAATGGCATATGCTAACATGCCGAAGCTAATCTACACGCTCGTTTCTAGAAAAGTTAGCAACGACGTTGCTCAACCACCATGGTACGACGCAATTTGCGACCAAACAACGACACTGTTACACCTGTTTCCAGAAAGCATCGTACCTGTGTCGCAATTCGCTACCTCCGACGTTCGAACACCGTAGTTCCAACAACGTTGTTGATGATGCAGTGATACATATCATTGGTGGAAACAGTGGCAACGTGTAATACCCCACCCCCTAGAAATGTTCTGTCACGGCCTATGTCGACATGTTTCTAATCTAAACCGAGTGATTAATGCTGGTATTGTCATTGCCATCAGCAAAACCTAAACCTATTGCAAGCATATAAAACAGTTAACTTAAGCAGACCAATATGAGTCATTATTTGTGTTAAATATCTATGTGTTGGAAAAAATATATAGCCTGGACAAATATCTGGGTATCCCATAGGTTATCAACTGTCTCGTGGCTTGACGGCAGCGCGTTGGTGCACTGCGCGCTCGGCCGGAGTTCGCATCCTATCTCTTCTTTTCATCTCTGAGTAAGAGTAGGCCTACGAGACGCAACAATAGGTTTTGACCATACATATTTATGTATATAGTTACTCTACATCGAGAGACCATAGGTACAATACATCAGTCAAAAACAATTGAATCTACGTGTCAGTTCTAGTTCACCTGCAGGTAGCGAGAAGCAAGAGGACAATCTCACATCATAAGACAACGTTGGGATAATAAGTCATCTGCTTTAGCCACTACACCATTTAACACTGATGTTGTTAGGGACTGTGAAGATTATAATACTAAAAGCAAGGCAATACTTTAATTAACATAAATAGCAAGAATGAGCCAAGTAAGGGAGCAGTGTCTTAATCAAAATTAAGCTACAGGATATAAATCATTGAGTCACAAGATAAACATCCACTTCGCAATTTTTGGTTAGGCGGTTGTGATTTTTGGTTAGGCGCTCCGGACACCAACAGGAACTACCAAGGAACGACACAAGTGCGACTGCCTAGGGGCAGTAGTTCAAACGACCAAACTTTGCGTCCTTGTTTGCGATTGAGAGTTCAAACTACCCTTTCTAGAAACACCAAATCCAAGAACGATGGAGCGAACTACCAAGGTTGCGACGCAAGTTAGCAAACGATGCTTTCTAGAAACAACCCCCTGTTCGGGACCAGGCTAGATGCAGAGAATAAATCCCCATGGTAACTTATGTGCCATCTCTTTTGTGAAACCAAGTCAAGGCTAAATTCATCCAGGATAACCAAAAAATCCCAACTTAATCCTTTATCTAGGTTTTTGTGAAATACCCCTCAGATTGCATTTGACAGCTTTGTTTCACCATAAACAGCTCAATTGCTTTGAACGTTTTAGCCTCGCTTTGCCCCCTAGAAACACCAAATCCGACAGAGGGAACTACCAAGGTTGCAACGCAATTTAGCCAATGACGCTTTCTAGAAAAGCACCCCTGTTTGGGTAGGCCTACTACATTATCTGCATAACAGGTGTTACCAGATATACGGTTTCTGAGATTCTGAGTTTCCATGGGTGGAGTCGGGTGGAGTTTAACGTGATCGTCATGTTATTTAAACGGAGGTTGTCACGTGCTCGCCTAGACCTATTCATGAAGCGTGAATCAAATGGAAATGAGAATGTTGGCAGAGAAGTTAAAAGTTAGACAATAGCGTTTTAACACGTTTTTTAATGTTGATATGGGTTATTGTGGAAAAACAGGACCATTTCAACGACCACTGGTGGTTGAGTCAGTGTATTATTAAGTAGATTATGCAATTTGGCGTCTATGTTATGTTCTTAGCTCTACAGCCTATCAAATAATTTAAGTTAGCCCTATTTAAATGGGCTATTTAGCATTTATAGATAGGTTTATAGGTAGGCCTAATGTCAGTGGGACATCATGGGCTACCTTATATCACTACTGTTGTCAGTACACCTGTTTTTTGTGATGTTCCAAATGAGTTTCAAGCCTTGAGGGGTATTCCATCAACCTTGCTAATGAAGGCGGAGCTTAACAGGAATAGCTTGGCTAGCATAGACTTTCACTTGGGGCTAAAGCCGTTCCATTAACTCAAGTTGCATCTTGCCTTCTTTATTCAAGGTCAGCTTCATGTCTGCTTGTGCACGAGGTGGAAAAGTAGACCAAAACAGTCTACTGGACAAAAAGAGGATATATGTCGTAAAAGTAAGGCAATACTAGAACATTTCTGTTCGATTTGCCATCTACAGGATTTTTATCAAGTCATCAAATTGAACATCGAAAAAAAAATAGATAGTTGCCTACATAAATTGGAGAATAATGAAAGCATACATTTAAACAACAATGATCATGGTTTCAAATCAATTGCGAGTTTGATTGTCTTCACTCTTGAACAAAACGAGAGAATGAATAAATATTCTCAAAACAATTTTGACATAGGCTATTCAAAATTATAGGCTATAGCCTGCATTCTTAGATTAAAAGGGCATAGCTGTCAATATTGAGCACTGAAAATATGCTCAATGTTGCGCAAACAAAATGTATGCGTTCCAAGTAACCTACAATGCGTAATTCTTCTTCATAAAGTTGAACAAATGCATTTGGTTATTTTAGAGAAAAATATAAATAGCCTGTCATGCAGTTTATGGGCTACAGTGCAGAGTTGTGAAGTTATGGTAGGACAACTTGGAGTGAATATACAAAAAGGGTAAATTCTTTCTCTATTCAAGTAGCCTGATGGTAGGCCAAAATGTAAACTATTTATGTCAGTAGCCTGCAGTGATTGTAATAGTCGACTAATCGACTAGTCGACTAGTTGGTGAAACCCCTAGTGCTACCTATATTATATTTTTTATCCATTTACTTCAAACACTTCAAGCCTCTATTCTTACCTTTCTCATCTGTGTTTTTCTAGCTCATTCCCTCTTTTTTCTCCCAACGTAAAGTGAACGTAACCAATGGCAATAGATTGGAAATCTCAACTATGTTTTTCTTTTAATGTAATAATATTGAGTGAGTAACTGACAGAAGTATGTTACTCCTTCTGTGGTATATGAAATAATCTAAATCCTGTGAGATTGTTGGTACTGAAACAGTATGCCTGCTGTTTTAAAACACAGCATGTGTTGATGAGAATGAGAATATTTGCATGAATGTCAGTTCACCTGCAAATAACAAAGAATAAATTCACAGTTTTATTAAATCAAATGTGTTCCATATCATTAACATAATGCTCATTGTTCATTATTTTGTGACTAAGATGAGTGTAAACTTCTGTCATTATATGAACAAACACACATTATGTATATATATATATAACATTGAAAATAAGCATCATACATACCAAAACATTAAACAATACATTGTAATAAAAAACGGCCAAACAAAAAGTATACATACCTAAACATTATACGTATTGTCACAAAAAACAACATTAGGCTAGTTAGTATGATGTTCAGGGTGCGTTTAGCAGCTTTGGTTTACATGCTCCCATTACTGCCTCATTAGATTTGGATATGATCACACGTGACTGTTCATTTAGGATATGATCAAATGTAATGGTTCATTCTGGATATGATCACACGTGATGGTTCATTTAGGATACGATCAAATGTGATGGTTCATTTAGGAAATTATCAAATGTGATGATTCATTTTCAATATGATCGAATGTGATTTTCAATTCATTTTCAATATGATGCCCTGATGAAAACTGTAGTTGAAACGCGTTGGGATGTAGCCAATTTTGATTAAAGGCTTTTTATATTTATCAGGACTGCCTCATTTTTCTGTTTTCTCATTTTCAATATGATCAAACGTGATGTTTCATTTTCGATATGATCACACGTTGATGGTTCATTTAGGATATGAACAAATGTTATGGTTCAATGTGGTAGATTGCATCAAAGCATTCTTCACAGATTATGGCTGCTTCATGATTGAACATTCTTAAATCCAGATCACCTAAATTCTTCTGGCATTTCCCACACTAAAGAGAGACAAATAAAAAAGTTGTTAGTATGAATATTGTTCAATACATTTTCAGTGAAACTTTTAGTGAAATGAATCGTTTCACTAGTAATTATTAGTTGGAGTATCATTCGGAGGAAGCCTGTGTTTTCAACTCACAATGCATTCAAACATGGATTAAATGTAATTACTGTAGTAGTTTGTCATTAAATTATGAATTTTGTGCATCAGTGATCATGTTATGCCATTAAATAAAACCCTTAATAATCCAGCCTCTTGTCTCTAGTTGGATTTCATCTGACATATACTTTTCATAGGCCTTGTGGCTCATGGTACAAGTGCTGGTTCCCCCTTAAAACACATCAGCACAGCATCAGTCTCAAACCATAATCTCATTACCTTGAAGCACTCCAGGTGGAAGCAGATTGCAAGGGAGTCAACGGTGATTCTGACATTTCCAGTAATTAACTCATTACAATGGGTGCACACAGATTGACCTGAAATACTATGATACAGAAGACACATATTGTTAAAACAATATAAAACAAACACACTGGGTCATGAAACAAATATTACTTTTTGAAAGATTATTTTTGTTTAAATTGAAGTCCAAAGAAATAAAAGATTATCAGCTTCAATGACAAATTACAAGCACAAGAAAAGAGTAGCTTTTGCAGTCACGTAACTCCTAGAGACCACATTTCATTCCACAATGCATACTCACATGGTTGTATTCTCTTCAACTTTACTTTGGTCTTGTAAAGTTTTTTCAGAGCATTCCCCATCCCTGAAAAAAACAATCTCACTTAGATCAAAATGGTTACATTAGTGAAAATATGTGTGATTCTGTATTATTTTGAAAAGCCTCATATGTTCTTTCGTGTGTTGTTAACTCACAAAGCCTCAGACAATTTGATGACATTTTCTTGGTTAAGAGCTGTTTCTACAACAGGTTGCTCTGCGGATGTTATGAGTGCTTCTGTTTCAGGTGCGTCCACTGAAACTTCTTCATTTTCAGTTGGTAATGTCTCATCTGACCTCAAAGCGGACTCTTTAACTTCATCAGAGGCG
This sequence comes from Alosa sapidissima, assembly GCF_018492685.1. Classification (NCBI taxonomy): domain Eukaryota; kingdom Metazoa; phylum Chordata; class Actinopteri; order Clupeiformes; family Clupeidae; genus Alosa; species Alosa sapidissima. Next base: position 30,336,065 of record NC_055961.1, on the reverse strand, counting down.
TCGGTGGCAGGTTCGTCAGAGGGTCCTGCTGATGTCGCTACAGGAACCGTTGTGGCTGGGGCATCTGTGCTCTCTGCCTGGCCTGCGTCTCCTTCGGTCAGTGACTTCACCGTTTCCTCCAGCACAGGTGCGACAGACACCTCAGCAACCTCAACAGATGCGACTGCAGCCTCCGCAGAGACAGCCTCAGGTGTGTGTGCTGTTACTTCTACGGGAGCGGTTTTAGCCACAGCCTCTTCAGGAGCAGCCTCAGGGGCTTTGTCAATGGCCACTGTTGGTGTAACCACCTCAACAGATGCAGCTTTGGGTGTTTCAGCTACTGAGTATACTGAGTATACAGGTACTTGTTCAGGTGTTGCAATCACATACTGTACAGGTACTTCTTCTGGTGTTGCAATCACTGACTCTACAGGGGCTTCTTCAGGTGTTGCAATCACAGACTCTACCAGGGCTTCTTCTGGTGTTGCAGCCACTGACTCTACAGGTGCTTCTTCAGGTGCTTCAGCTGCTGACCCTGTAGGTGCCACCACTTGTGATTCAACTTTTGCCTCTTTAGGTGTTTCTTCAAGAGTTTTGTCTGCTGATTCTATGGTTGGAGCTGCAGGTGTTTCAAGTATGGCCTCTACAGTTTCATCTGCAAATGCTTCAGGTACGACCACTATATTTGCATCTGCAGATGTTTCAGTAACTGTGGCTACCACCTCCACAGGACCAACTTCAGAAACTGCTTCTACAGGTGCATCTTGAGTTGTTTCAACCAGTGCCTCGGCATCTGCAGTGACAGGAGTTTGCACAACAGCCTCAGGGGCATCTACAGATGAGACAGCAAGAACTTCAGGAGCTACCTCTGTGGATGTTACTGCAGGAACTTCAGGAGCGACCTCTGCGGGTGTGTATGCAGGAACTCCAGGCGCTACCTCCACAGGTACTTCATGAACTTTAGGAGTTGCATCCCCAGCTGTGGCTGCAGGAACCTCAGCAGTTGAAACCACAGCTGTGTCAGGAGTTGTCTCTACAGGAACAGCATCAGGAACTTCTGGAACTGACTCTGCAGGTGTGTCTACAGGAACTTCAGGGGCTGCATCCACAACTGTGACTGCAGGAACCTCTGGAACTGACTCTGCATGGGTAACAGCAGGATCTTCAGGGGCTGCCTTCACTGGAACTTCAACAGCTCTAGCTGCAGGTACTTCTGTAGCCGCCTTTACAGGTGCAGCAGCAGGAATTTTGATGGCTGTGACATCAGGAACTTCTGGAGTTGTCTCCACAGGTATGGCAGCAGGAACTTCTGGAGCTGTCTCAGCAGGTATGGCAGCAGGAACTTCTGGACCTTTTACCACAGATGTGGCAGTAGGAACTTCTAGAGCTGTCTCAGTAGATATGGCAGCAGGAACTTCTGGAGCTGTCTCAGTAGGTATGGCAGCAGGAACTTCTGGACGTGTCACCACAGATGTGGCAGTAGGAACTTCTGGAGCTGTCTCAGTAGGTATGGCAGCAGGAACTTCTGGACCTGTCACCACAGATGTGGCAGTAGGAACTTCTAGAGCTGTCTCAGCAGGTGTGACAGTATCTGGAGCTGTCTCTACAGATGTTTGAGCTGGAGTTTCTTCCTTCGCAAGTGACCCAACTGCAGCTACAGCAGTTACATCTTCAGGAGTCTTTACATCTGCCTCTTCTTCTGGATCAGTAGATGTGTTTGAGCTGCAAAGTACATACAGTAATCATTACTGTAATTGTAATGTATATTGTATAGTGTATAGTGAACATGTATAGTCAGTATACTATGGGCTGTATGTGTGGAATGCCTACATTGATTGTGTTGGATCCACTACTGGGGTCACAGGGTTTTCTTCCTTTTCAGTAGTACCTCCATTCACAGAAACCTCCACACTGCTAACATGTATATGCGGGCCACAATTGGGATATTATCATATGATATCAATAGTAATAGGAATAACTTTTTATTAGCAATATAAAATAGATAATATTATGTCATTAGATCGCTTTAGATCACTCATTAACATATTTTTTCATGTTAACTATTTCTGTGATTGATAATGTATCAAACATTTGTGCCTCTAGAATATCAGCTGACACACAATCATTGGCTCTGAGATATGGAATCATTATCATAACAGTTTATCCGTGCACTCTCACTATCACTTGTAGCTGTCACTGTTATGTTTTAATTTCACCTCTTAGCCAAAGTGGTATCGGCCTCTGCATCATTTGCGACAGTCACCCTACATGCACACAAATACACATGGAGGTGAGAGAGAGGAAAAGAGCTTGAGAGCACAAAAGAGAAACACAAATTTGATGGATTCAATGGATTATTATACTCCTATACAGCCCAGGTGCTGTAAGGCTAGATTATCTTTATACCTTTTAGCATAGTATGATGGGCTTTTTCCTGGAGAGCCAGTCTGTTCCTCAGCAGACCTGTCGGGAGAGACAGGTCCAGCCATTAACACCAGCCATACCACCTGAGCAGGTAAACAGGATGTTTGCTCTTGCCTGGGAAGGTAAGACACTTACTCAAACTTCTTGAGAGCTGCAAGAATGTAGGAGCTCTGGCGTCCTACCGGAGATTTGACAGGTTTTGGGCTCACATCACTGAAAGAGAGGAAGCAACAATGTAAAGGTTAAGTATTTGAGTCGTCTTTAATGGTCTGTGAACACCTGTGTACTCTGCTCAACATGTGCGTGCATAGGAAATGTGAGCAAAGTGATATATGTATGACCATAAGTGACAGGTTGTACATTTTTTCCACATTCCTAAAAGTATTTAGGAGTAAGTAGTACATTTTTTTCGCAACTAAACCAATGCCACAGAGTAAGGACATACCTGTTGTTGGTGTTGGAGATGGTGTCTACAGAATTCATTTCGGATTTTTTTCTTTCAAGTGTTACGCTAGGCAGATTCACAGAGATAAATAGATCAAGATAGAAAAAGAGAGGGAGAGAGTAACATGAGATAAAATGAGAGAGTAACATTCATTTGTCATTTTGAAGTATGTAGATATAATAATAGTGATGTGTATAATAGTGACGTGTATAATAATAGTGATGTGTTTCACAGTTCCATAGACATCATGGTGACTAATCCCTCTATTTACCGAAGCTTAGGTTTGTCCTCTGTGTTTGATTCTTGGCTTTGGATCCAGCAGCCATCCGATTTCAGTGATGTGCGCACTTTGGTCGTCAAAAACACTGTCGCTCTATCTACGTCTGCAACACACAGTGCACAAATCACGCAACGTCCTTGATAATCTGACAATGAGCCTGTTGAGCAAACCCCACCCCACCTCACCCCCCACAAATACAAGCACACAAGCTAGCTCACACAAGCATATGAGATAGAGGTAAATCAGGGTGTAGTGAATTGATTAGCCAAATAATTGCAAATAGGTTAAGAAAGGTGTCAATACTCTTGTGCACTATACATTTATTTCTAATGCATACAGAAATGCATCTAAAAAAGAGGAACACGGTAGGTCTATCCGCACTACATTTTTTTTCTCTCTGATTGTTCCAACTATGTGAGGATATTGATTACATTTTAATTAAATGTGAATTACGTTAATAATTCACATAATAACCCATTCCAGATGTAGTCAGTGTTTTTTGTTGAAAAACAATGCTCTTAAAGTGTTATGATACAAAATTGCTCCATCATTTAATTTGGCATTTTGAATTTCTTCTTTTAGCTCTTTAATATGTATTTGTTTACATCTCTGGGTCCTCTAAGTTGTCAACAGATTCCCCAAAATATGTCAAACGAATCGAAATGGACAAAAGACACAAAATTTCCCTTTTCCCTTTCAGTTTTTTCAACAAAAACAACTGACTGTACCTTCACATCTAGTTGATTCTCTATACTGAAATATAGTCACAAAATCAATAGTACATTAAAAATAAAACAGATTGATGATCATGCATTTAGTAACAACAATTTTAGACAATCTAAGGTGAGTGAACGCACCCTTTGACGTCATGGTTGATTAAAATCCACCACTAAACCTGTATCAAACAGACAACAGGGACATTAATATTTTGCCAATATACATGCATCTTAATACTGTACACACGTTGCATTATACTGCATCTGTTCATTGGGAGAAATAGTGTAATTGGTGACCTCTTACACTATTTTGACAAGAATATGAAACCGTATGATATTCCTCTAAGCAGTTCACATTCCTCTTCAGCTCTAAAGAATCATATACCCACAGAACATACTCAGGCAGCTCTTTTGCCATTAAAACGGTTGGTTTTGGCAAAGGATACTAAAAAAACAGAAAAGCAGAAAAAAACACCAAGAAAGATGATACTTCTCAAGTCCCACCAACCCTGACATTAGTAATAAAGTCTTGACATCTTTAATATGCATAGCATTTAGAACAGGGAATACCACATTTCTCTCTCTCTCTCTCTCTCTCTCTCTCTCTCTCTCAGTAGGTCAGTGTATGTGTGTGTGAGTGTGTGTGTGTGTGTGTGTGTGTGTGTGTGTGTGTGTGTGTGTGTGTGTCTGTGTGTGTGTGTGTGTGTACTTGTGTGTGTCTGTGTGTATGTGTGTAAGCAAAGAAGAGAGAGGGTACACGATGTGATAAGATAATAAACAATGCATAAGATGCATATGCTACTAATTAATCAGCAGACTTTAGGCAATTTGCTTTCTAGTGTGGCTGTGTCTGTCCTTTGTGCCCACACACAGTGGTAACAATCACCTTCAGTTTTGATCACAGTAAGGTTGCCAAAGGATGGTTATGTCTAATGTCACAACAATGCCACTACTGTATGTCATTAGGCTCTACTTACTACTACTTACAATTACACATTACTGCAGCTGCAAATACTACCATATAGCCTGCTGGTTTTCTACACATACAGTATATGCCACTAGTTCCCCATTTTTACAAATCAGATGCAGAGGAGGACGAAGTACACAATTCCTTTACTTAAGTGAAAGTATAGATACACTATGTCAAATATTACTCCAATACAAGTGAAAGTTGCTAAGTCAGATTTTTACTTAAGTTGAAGTACAGAAGTACTTGCTTTTTAAAATACTTAAGTATTCAGAAGTATAAGTATTTTTCCTTTTTAATGTATTGTAATGTTTATTTGGTCATTTATAGGGTATACATCCTTTGGTCGGTCATAGGACTTTAGTCCCTTACATCCAACAAAAACATTTGACCTATTTTCATAACTTTGCGACTGTTCAAATGGATGCAATAATATCATTTAAATCATTATTCATTCTTTGTTCACAAAAACATTTTCACTGCCGAATACAAAACCAGAAAACTCAATTATGAGTAGGTTATTTATCGTTTAATAATGCATTGTAAAGATCTAGCTTTGTGGTGAATGTCAGGTGATTGTCTATTTTCATTCCAATTTCGCTATGATCATGCAAGATAGCCTGGTTAACACGATACCACTTCTTAAATCTCAATTGCTAACAGGTTCATCTGGGTTCTCCCTAGGCTAAATGGAGGATGTTCTGATGAAGAATTTGTTGTCACCATCATTAGCACAGCCAATTCAGTCAAGTTCAAATTGAACTATTGAAGAAATGAACTTCAAGATGGTCTATCATATTATTGCATTTAAAGAATCAAATGTGGTTAAAAGTATTGAGTACTTAATGCTTACATTTCAAATGTAGTGGATTCAAAAGTACAGCATTTTTCTTTCAAATGTAGTTGAGTAAAAGTCAAAAGTTTTCAAAAATACTCAAGTAAAGTACAGATACTCAAAAGTACAGTACTCAAGTAAATGTACTTAGTTGCTGTCCACCTCTTGCCAAATGACACACACACACACACACATACACATACACACACACACACACACACACACACACACACACACACACACACACACACACACACACACACACACACACACACGCAAACATACTAATAAATAGCGATGGTCATTATGTCAAGAAGGCCCTAACTGCAGTATACACAGCAAGCGTGTCTTACTTTGTAGTTGAGTCCGTGTGTTTGTAGGAGTCTTGCCTCTGGAGGTTGCAAATCTGAGATTTTTGCTGACTGGAGAAAAACAGTTTGCAGGAGCTAGAGTTTGGAGGTGGTCTGATTGAAGGAGAAAGACAAGTGAGTATTTATCAGGCTGATGACCCATCCCCCCCCCCCCCAACATACACACACACACACCACACACACACACATACACACACCCTGTCACACATATGGCATCTTGGCCTACCTGTTCCCATCTGAAAGCAATGATGAAAGACCTCAACCATCTGATAGCAATGATGAAAGACCTCAGGTGAGAAACACGTTTGAAATAACTTGTGTGTGTCTGTGAGAGTCCCCCTCCCCCCCTCTTCTGTGTGTGTGTGTGTGTGCGTGTGTGTGTGTGTGCGTGTGTGTGTGTGTGTGTGTGTGTGTGTGCGTGTGCGTGTGCGTGTGCGTGTGCGTGTGCGTGTGCGTGTGTGTGTGTGTGTGTGTGTATGTTCATGTGTAAGTGTGTCCATGGGGAAGTAGCATGGTGAAGTTATTGAGTGTTTTTCTGGCACAGTAATGGGGAAATGCATTTCTTTGCTAACAGAGAGAATCCAGTGTTGCCAGATACTAGAATGCAGCCCCGCCTCCCTAATGCGTAATATACCTAAAAGGCATCCTAAAAAGTATGTAGGTCATCTAAAGTATGTATACAATGTGCAGGCTGTTCATATGCCATGCCATATCATGTCTTTTATCTTCCTATTTTTATATTCTTATTATTGGTAAATAAGTCCAACACAGTGTAGGCCTAAGTAAAATAGCCTTGCTATATTCAAGATATACAAACTATACATAACAAGCACCATCCATTTTTTTCCGCAGTTTCCTTACACTCAAATAACTATTGACTGGTTTCATTTGTTCATTTGCATGTTTATTCTGAATCTTTTTTACTGTGAAATATTTCTTTACAAGAAAACAGACATCAAGAAGATGCTACCAGTGCAGTGACACTCAAGACTGCACAGTTAATAATTAATCATTTTTACAGTTAACATTATTTACTGTTACGTAATAATTAATATTTGTTTCAATTCATTATTGATGCAAGTGCCCTTCTATGAAGCAGTGTATGGGAATGCCTGTTTAATCTGACACAGCGGAGACCAAAACTGACATTTCTTTCTGACTTGCTCTTTCAAAATGATGACTACACTGGTTTTAAAAAGGCAAGTTCATAGCTCTTATGCCAGTTAAGGTTTATCAGGTTCAGTGGATAGTATACATTCCTATTGTTGAAAAAGCCATTGTTAAAAAAGAACATAGCGATCTGCTGTGAATGTTTATGTTTAAACTGCATGTTAAAAAATGTAACAGAACTGGTGCAGTCATGCACATGTTTAGATGATCTATATGGCTGTTCAACATGCATGTAAAGGTGGAATGTGTGTGTGTGTGTGTGTGGTATGTGGTGTGGGTGTATCTGTGTGTGTGTGAGTGTGTGTGTGTGTGTGTGTGTGCATAATATGTATATGTGGTGTGTGTGTGTGTATGTGTGTGTGTGTGTGTGTGTGTGTGTGTGTGTGTGTGTGTGTGTGTGTGTGTATGTGTTTGTGTTTGTGTGTGTGTGTGTGTGTGTGTGTGTTTTTACATGTGTTTCCAATGGGCATAGCCCCGTAAGCTTTTCTACAAAAATATATGCACAAAAATATATTAGGAAACCATCATGAAATGTGAATGAATCAGTCATTCTCGAATAAACTTCCTTTAACTGTAATTCCCTATGTTACCACAGGAGGATGCTGTGACATACACTCTCCATCAGACCTGTTTTGCAATCACATGTCTTGCATTATTGTACATAAAGAAGTGTCTAAGTATAATGTATGGTTTATCCTCAAGTTGCATTATCCTCAACAGTTTGGATGTTGGGTCCTTGTTAAAATAAACATTACAATTATAACATTTAGTCCAGACAAATATGTCTTATCTTTTTCATCTGCGGCTCTTTATCTCCTCATTATTTTTCTTTAAATGTTATAATGATAATAATAATGATAATAATTAGCATTACTTGTATGGCACCTTTCATACACAGAATGCAGCTCAAAGTGCTTTACATTTGGATCATTTAACACAATAATAGAGGAAATTGTAATAATACAAACAAACAAACAAACAAACCAATAAATAAAGCATCAGATATTTAGAATGAAGTAAAAATGAGAATTCACCAGATGTTAAGGAGATAGATACAACAACACATACAATACAACTAATGCAGTGAAAATAGGGAGACCCTGTAAATAACAGCAGTAGAATGTAAAATAATGTGAAAAAAATATATACTACAAGATAAAAGTAAGTTAATTAAAAGCTCTCATATACAGGTATGTTTTCAGGTCTTTTTTAAATACAGAATTTGCCTGTTTGATGTACAGAGGCAGGGTGTTTGATAGGTTCGGTGCATAATGGATAAAAGCAGCTTCTCTGTTTGCTTCTGGAGTTCAGCTAAAACAGGGTTGATGTGCTCTCTCTTCTTGGTCTTAGAAATCTAGCAGCAGAGTTCTGCATGAGTTCCAATTTCTTTATGTAATCATATATCTCATATTTCTTTTAAACATACAGTCTAACCTATTGTCTGTCACCCATTGTCAAACTGAGCATAGCTTTGTCAGGAAAGCTGTATATCTGAATCACCTGAAGGGTCGGACCTCCGTTTGACAAAGATATGCATGTACTGCGGAGGTTGTGTCTGTGTGTGTGTGTGTGTGTGTGTGTGTGTGTGTGTGTGTTGTGTGTGTAAATTTTACCACTTCAATACAAGGGTGTTAGGAATGTTAGGAAGGAAACCGGGCCATTGTGTTTCCTGTATACTAGTCTGAAATGGCATGGGTGCAGTAGGCCTACTCTCTTGCTTTTGTGAAATGCTTTCACAAATGCTTTCACAAAGTGTCACTTTACACGATCCAAACTAATTGTCCACTTTCATAGTGTAAGTGACACCTCTAAACACATCAGAAACAGTTACTGAAAACAGTATGTTCACGGAGTCCAAGAAGCAACAATGCATAGGCCTAATGATTTTTTGACAGACAAGCAGGCCTCTAAAATGATAGTGACCATTCCTACAAAGACCTTTGCTACAGATGTTGCTTCAAAGGTGATTGATTGATTCATTGACCTTTTTGATCACTTAAAGTCGTATGTCACAGGTCACACAGTGATACAGAGAGTTTACTGAATAGTCAGTAATTACTTGTGAATGTCGGGTGTTTGTCTAGTATCTGTCTTAGTATCTATTTAAAGCAGCCACTCATGGAAATTGTCCCCCTCTCTGTATGTATTCAACTATGCGTTGCGGTGTATGCGATAGTTACACAGCATGAGTGAGTGGCTCTGCACGCTCATTCTACACGTTTCTTCATTCATTGTTATGTCCTAATTCTGTTTATTCCCTGGTATTTCCTGGCATTCTCTCTCCCACTCTCTCCCACTTCACGCGGGCGCGCGCGCACTTACGCGCACCTGATGATGTTTTGGAATTGTATGCGCAACTCGCATATGTGTAACTCGGATCAGTTAAATTTTGTGTGATAGTCCTCTTCATATAGTCTGAAAATGTGAAGAAAATGCTATCCAGCTGATCAGAGCTGCATGATTTATAATTCACAATTCCACATTGTACCGAAACCGGAGCTAGTTAAGCAGGTTTTTGCAGACATGGGGGACTCGAGTCACATGACTTTACTCGAGTCAGACTCGAGTCACATTTTTTAAGACTTGAGACTTGCTTGATCAAAATGTATAAAAGACTCGACTTGACTTTGACTTGCTATTCATGACTTGAGACTTGACTTAGACTTGAGACAAATGACTTGAAATGACTTGACTTTTTTTTTTTTTTTCATAGATATTAAGGAGTTAACTTTACGATTTTAGAAAATCTGCTTAGGTGCTGTTGCATGCGTCACGCAAGCGAACCTGTCATTGTACCAAGTGACGCAACGCGACAGACCAACAGCAAGTGCCAGCTCAAATGAGACAGACTGAGGTAGGCTAACTTGCAAATATGGAAGGCTCTACGTTTATACCAAAACATAATAATGTTTGGCTACACAGATGATGTATGTGACAAGTCAAAGGAGAAATGAACAGCAGTCTGCAAGTGTGCAAAATAGCGACATAACCATCACCACATTGTTTTTTATCCGAAGTTAGTGTTAGAAACCTAACGTCAAATTTGAGGCATGTTAAGAGTTGGCTTCGAATCTATTATGCTTTTTAGTTAACGCCATATTAGGTTAAAATGTGTGAAATGGCAAAGTGAAACATTTCGATAATCGATATATAGCGAAAATGTTGCCAATGTAACCTAAAGTAGCCTAAGCGCCTCTCTTTCTCCCTCCCTCTTAAACACGTCCCTGTTCCATACGTTACAGCCTAGTTAGTAGTAGGCTACAGTAGGTAGGCCTAGCTAACTGCCAGCAATCAGCATAGAAAAGAAGTTTATTTCACATGTTAGGCTTATGTATAATATGATATAGCATTGACGGTCCTAAACCCTTTTTTACATTTCCTACATTTATTTTTATTCTACGGAGCCCTAGAGGGGTCATCGCAAAATGTTTTGCATGTTGAGAGAATGTGCGCTCGTTTTACTACATTGTGCGCTCGTTTTACTAAATTGTGCTCTTGTTTAACTAAATTGTGCCCTCGTTTAACTATATTGTGCACTCATTTTACTAAATCGTACGCTCGTTTTACTAAATTGTGCGCTCGGTTTACTAAATCGTGTGCACAATTTACTATATTGTGCTCTCGTTTTACTATAGTATGAGCTCATTTTACTAAATTGAGCTCTCATTTTAAGCATAGTAAAACGAGGGCACAATTTATTAAATGAGTGCACATATTTACTAAAACGAGCGCACGATTGACTAAAACGAGGGCACGATTTATTAAAACGAGAGCACAATTTGTGAACATGGTTATAGAACATTGTGTGCACGATCTACTTAAACGTGGCCACAATTTGTAAAACGTGCACTCAATATTGTCTTGACACATGTAAACATGAGCACGTTATAGTATATTCGAGATCTCGATCTACTAAAACGCACCCACGAATAATTAAAACGTGGGCTCGAAGAAATTAAATTGTGTGCACAAAAACATAGTGTGGTGTCAAGGGGTATCCCCGGGAATGACGTCGGGAGGTGTGTCGCTTGTAGTGACGTAGAGGGAATCTCATTGATTGCAGTGCACCTGGTTATAGCCCCGTTAGGTAGGCTGTAGGTGGGAGAGCAGATGATTGTGTGTGTTTGTACAGGCCCCTTGCCAACATCGTCCAGCTGAATGTTTGGCGAAGTTTTGAGTGTTTGTTGAGGTCCAAGTGTATGCAGAGCTGTGGTGTTTATCGCGAACGGTGAGCTGGGCTACATAGCCTGAGAAGCTGAGCATCGTGAACGACACTGTTTATGTCTCCCGTTTCATAGTCCGTATCAAAGCTTACCTCGTTGTGTGCATCATTGGTGTGCGCGTGGGTTATATGGTGAGGCCCATCGGGCGCTAGAGGGAACCTTATTGTTTTGGTTGGGTATTAGGCGATACTACTAATACGCAGTAGCCTATTTGTACTAACAGTAGGTCTACGTGTTGTAATTGTTTGGGAGCTTGTCGCTGTGATGTGCTTCGATTGACTTCTAGACCTCACAGTTAAGTCAACAATCCAGGAGATAGTGGAAACCGGTCATTAGGCTACAATAGAGCCCGCGAGTAGCCTTTGTAGCCTAGTAGAATTTCCCCATTATGGGTCTCCATAGCTGGCGGTTGACACCACAGTGCCCCTGCTACAAAGAGTAGAAGTCCGCTATAAAACATGACCACCTAAAGTCTTTAATTAGCTGCTTACGGTTATCATCACATTACCAATATGAACTGTTACAGACAGCTGTAGGCCTAATCCATGTCAAGGTAACACGAAGTTGCCACCACAGCACAGCGAGCGGTGAGAAAATGTCGGGAATTACTAAATACATATTTCGAGAGCTCAATTTAGGCCTACAACGGGGTCACGTTGTATTAATTCGAGGGCTCAATTAAAGGAAAACGTGCTCACGTTTTATTAATTCGAGGGCTTAATTAAAGGAAAACGTGCTCACAAATTATCACGACCAGAAAAAATATCACTTAAAGTGAGCTCTCCCGGGCTCCGTATTATTCGTATACATTTCATCTTATTCTAAACCGTTCAGATGTAGGCTATGTGGCTTGAATGAATGCAATGTCTATTTGTTTGTTACAAATAAAACTCCAGCAGTTCATAACTAGCCTATTGTAGCTTATTTTAAAATGAAAACATGGGTAAATCATCATGAATTTCAATGATTTGGCTATGACTTGATTTGACTTGCTTGACCCAAGGTATGACTTGACTTGACTTGCTTGACTGTCACAAAAAATGACTTGGACTTGCTTGAGACTTGAAGGTTAAGACTTGAGACTTGCTTGTGTCTTGCACATGTGTGACTTACTCCCACCTCTGGGTTTTTGTGTCCTTTCAAATTGTTTCATATCGTGGTCGGCCTATGTTGTTCTAACTTAGTGGTTCTCAAAGTGTGGGGCGGACCCCACTGGGGGATAGAGACATGTCAGGTGGGGCGCGATGAACAGGAGGAAATTATTGCTATTATTATTTGTCATCTTTAATAATGCCTTTTGATCATAGATTCAAAACAAAATAGCCACGCACAAACATAGGAGTCATAAACAGTACGACATATGAATTAAAATAGCATGGACCAAGGCAGGAAATGCAACGTGGAACCATTTTTTTTAACATTAGGCTACCATTTTGCCGAGATGATGGGTCAGGTGGGTCTGGAAAATTCCCCACTTCCAAAGTAAGAAAGAAAAAGGTCTGACACCATATTTCAGACAGAGAGTGGTAGCCTACTTGATTTGTGTAGCCTAGATTTACAAAAAAGGCCTTTATTGGCACGCGTTCTCCTATAGCCTACTGTATATAATTGACCATAGCCTATTAGGCCTACATACATTTACAATTTTCTGTTATAGGCTTATAGACGGTTTACTTGACTGACTGTTGGATAGCCACTTGAATAACAATTAGGCTACTGCATTTCGATATAAACTTTTAGGTAGCAGACTCGTGTGTCATGTGAACCATGTGTCATGAGTGCTAAATATGTATTTAAAATCCAGGTATCGGCCCCTTGGACATGTGAGGGCAGTCATCTCTGGGCGGGGAAGGTTTCAGACAGGCGTGACCGCGCACAGCTATCTGGGAGTTTTAACACAGACAGACAGACAGTACGTTAACGGAGACACTGAATGTTGATGTCCTGTTGAACACACACAGGAATGATGGGATTCACTGACGAAACCCATCACCCCCAATCCACATGGATTTGTAAGCAGAGTCATCCATCCGTTGCTCGTGAAAACCGTGTAAGTAGTTTCTGAAATATGACGATTACGATGTAAAGTCAGACATTGGGAAAATCCTTTCTTACTATACTAAGCTAGATATTGTTTTACTACACCTGCGACAGACTTAAAACTATTGCAACATTTGAAGAGTTGTTGATTGCGATTATACTGCGTCTTCTTTCTGTTTAGTATAGTGAATTATTGCACAAGGTATTTCTCACCATGTCTCCTGCTTCACCTTTGGGTTGTAGGGGTTAGCTTTTTAATGTCAAAATTCAATATATTCTTAGTCTAAATTATGTTGGGGAAAATCGCTCAGTAGGAGTCGTGAATGCTGAAGCGCAAGTGCCAGACCCTTTTGTTTGGAAGTGCATAGCAGAGGGCTTGACAGGAATTCTTCATCAAAAGTACTCTAAATAGAACTACAGAATGTTAACAAAAATATTTTAACAACGTAATAATCAGTTTAGTTTCTATCTTAGTGGATAGCATCAATTTATTTTTCATGTCAGCAAACATCTGCGCCTATCTGCAGCTGTTAAATATTTGTTTCGACATGCGTTTTGGTGACTGTATTCTATTTAATCACATAGTTCTGTTGTTAGGACAGATGCACCGAGACTGTAAATCTGAATGTGAAAATGTTATTCATTTCTTCCCAGAAACCAAGTAAACTGGACAAGGCTGATAGTAGCTGTGGGCTAAGAGGGGTGGACCTTATTCCAAGTACAAAAACAGGACATCAGACCTCTGTGTTTACTTCCAGCTCCTACAGTATCTGAATCCAGAGTATATTAGATGGATCAGATGCCAGCTCTTCCTCCTATTCCTCCTCCTCCTCCTCCTCCTCCTCCTCCTCCTCCCCTACTTTCCCCATTGTCTTCCATCGATTCGCCAACATGTCCCAAACTACGGAAGCTGAACTGGGACCAGATCCCGAGGGAACGAGTGATGGGACGCCGGAGTGTGTGGACTGGCTCGGACGAGTTCCGCATCGACATGTCCTCCCTGGACGAACTCTTTGGACAGAAGGCGAGCCATCCAGTGTGGAAGGGCAACAGGATCCAGATCGGAAGTCCCCAGGCTCTTACGACCTCCCAGAGCATACCAGAGCGGGTCTGTAAGCTATGGGAAACACTGCAAACTAAATATGAATGGAGATATACTGTACTGATAGCAGCTTTGTACTTTTTACAATGACCACAATTGTGCAGCTCAAAATAGGCTTCTGATATTAACTTGGATTTCTATGGCTTGTTTCTCTTCTGGGCCATTACTCATTTCTGTCATTGTTTTTGTAGGTATCAATCCTGGATGGAAAGCGCAGCTTGAACATCGGGATATTTCTGCGACATTTCAAAAGGTCAGTGGGGTCACCTTTTCCTTCACAGCTTGTTTATATTTTGTCTTATGTAATGCAGGTCTGAGTGTTTACGGTGTGTGTTCTTCCTCTCTGACCTGAAGCACCATCCAGGAGATCATAGAGGATGTCAGACAGGGCCGGGGTGACCGCTACGGGAGTGAGAAACTGAATGAGCTCTGCAAACTGCTGCCGGACACAGAGGAGGTATGTGTCATGACTGTGTGTGGAATGGAAGTCCCATCCCATATCCTTCCTCCCATGCCTCTCCAGACGTGGGGTGGACTGAACTATTCGTATAGGTATGCTGCCAAGAGCCATATGGGCAGGCAAAGAGGTGATGAAATTTTGAGGCAATGTGTTGTGTGTTATTTGAATGAGGAATGTTTTACTAAAATTGTGCTTGTGTTTAGGAAAAACGGTTCAGGGCATTTCAAGGACATCACAGCCAACTGGAGCAGCCAGACTTCTTCTTGCTACTTCTGATTGGGGTTCCCAGGTACTGCAAAATGGTGGCTATGCCATTCGCCACATGATAATCATGCACTGTTTGATTCTCTTATCTGAATATTAAAAGCAACCACATCAGCAGAAGCTCACTCACTTTCACATTTCCTGACATGCTTGATCAGTCACAGCTTGTCTGGTGTCCCCTACTGTATTTTGAACTTTAGCCGTTAACACAACATGTTATGAGAGCTGATAGGGGTCAATCAATGAGCATCTTGCAGTGTGCATGCCTCTGTCCCGTCCGTTCTAACCATATTTTGTAGATTCACTTCCACCTCCGCGGGCATGCCAATGAAGATGTACTGATGTGAGGTCTGTCTGTTTCTCCCTCACTCTAAATGCTTTCCAAAAACCATACCCTACAGCTTCCGCTTGCGTCTTGAGGCTATGATTCTGAAGGAGGACTTTGACCCCGCCATGAGCTCTGTCTGCAACTCAGCCCAGTGTTTGGTGAAAGCAGCAACAGGTCAGTACTTAGCAGCTGCGGATTAAAGGACAATTAAAAGTCTCATGATGGTGGACTTCTCTTCTGTGTGGTGATGTGATGTTTACTATCAGTAATAGTTTGTGGATTGAACTTGCAGACGGACATTGATGGTTTGTTCCCCCCCCCCTTCTCTCTCTCTCTCTCTCTCTCTCAGAGCTGATGAACTGTGCTGAGTTGCACTCTATTCTACGACTCGTTCTTAAAGCTGGAAATTACATCAATGCAGTGAGTCCATAGAACACCCCCCCCCCCCCCCCCCCCAATTTCCCTTCATTGTAATTCAGTTTGCTCATGTAATTGAACAGTGATTAATGTCTAATTATACTGGCCTAATAATTATCTCCTTCCTTCGTTTTCATCACTGTTAGGGAGGTTACGCTGGCAATGCTGCTGGGTTCCATATCGTCTCACTTCTCAAGTTGGCTGAGACCAAAACCAACAAACCAGGAATGAACCTGCTGCACTTTGTAGCTATGGTAAAATAGTTACTTTGCTGTCATGTGTTACATAAGCGTAATCAATACATCCATATGTTGTAAATTTACATTTACAATTACGTTGATAATGTAAATGATTTTACATTTACATAATCAACACATTCATATGTTGTTAATCCCTTTGCAAAAAAACACATCTAACATTTGATTGATTATAAATTTAATCAATGGTTTTTCATTAGCATTTCATAACAACTACATTATGTCAAAAGTGTTGCATTATGCAGGGCAATTACTGATAAACTTCAAGGATGTCCATGTGGTAACATGAGCCACTGCGTCACATGACTGTGATATGATGTTAATTGTTGATTTGTGACTGTTTTTTTCTGTTACAGGAAGCCACAAAGAAAGATCCATGCCTACTGTCATTTCAACACAAGATCAGCCATGTGGAACCAGCTGCAAGGTATATGGATATGGTAGATGGCTACACATATTGTACTGTGTGTGTGTGTGTGTGTGATTTTATGTTTGTGTGTTTTTTATGTTTATAATGCTTATGTCTTTTCCACCAGACTGTCTCAGGATGTAGTGACAGAGGACCTCTCCCAGTTGCGGAAGCGGGTTGTTGCTCTTCAAGGTGCCACTCAGATCGAGGCTGATCTGCAGCAGCAGAATAAACTTTTTCTGCAGGTACTTGAACTACAATATCTACCCTCACCAAACATACCAAAGGGTTTTATAGTGGAGTGACGTGCATAACTACCATTCAGTATGCACTCTGACTGTCATCCCAATGAGCCAGGCTCTTTGGTGGTCCATTCAGGGTGGTACAGGCTTCGTATGGAAGGTTATATTTAGGGATCAGTTTGCCAGTAGGGTTGGAAAAAACCCAGAGAAGCCTGAGAACTAAATGGATCTGAGAGCTCATTTAATTGGCTCTGGCATATCCATTTTGCCTCTCCTATTCAAGCAGATTTCCACCCAGTCGAAGGTTGCGGGGCCAATCACAATTGTTAATCTGATATGGGGCGGACTTTGCATGATGGCAGACAGAGGAGCGCCACAGAAGTACTTTTGTAAACAACCACTGGCTGATGCTGATCGTGTCATCATTGAACAACTAGAGCCGTTTATTTTTGTTTAACAGAACAAACAACTGCACATAAACCGTGCTTTCGAGATGTCTCGTAAATGTCTCGTAATTCCGCCGCCCGAGTTGGAAAGTGTAAATTACCCAGCTTTCTTGCGGCATTTTGGGCAGGCACGCCCACTTTACCTCGGAGTACTTGAGGGTACCCCGAGGTGAACGTACGACCTTACAACAAACATGGCTGCGCCCATAGTTGAGATGAGATGACATGTATTTTTTTTGCATATGTACTGTGTTGGTCATGTTAATGTTGATGTAATGCTCTTACACACTAGATTACATTGCTGCTTCAATCTGGTCGCCAATTCATGCATTGCACGGTTTTGCTGTGCCTGCAATATAATGTAACAATTTGTTTTCCAGCCGTTTAGCTAAAGGCTACATGTAGCACAAAACACATGACTAGCCTCCTGCTAATGCCCCTCGTGGCTCGAGAGAAACACGTTCCTATAGCCACTCATTCGTACATGTTGTACGAGTGGGTGTACGATGATTTACAAGACAAATAGAAAGCACCAAAAGCCTTCATTGACAAGTAAATCCGACAGGATTTACAGTTTGTTGTACCCATGGTAAGGGCCCTTGGAAATCGAAAATCAAAAAAGAGTCAGAGTTCAAGTGAGAATTGGTCTAGATATAGGACAGGCTGCATGGAGAGTAGCCTTTCAGGCTTTCACATTCAAGTCAATAAGAGTAAGCCATCTATCTATCAATATAATTGAACTCAGTCACCCAGAAAAGTAAGTGCCTGTCATGTTTTAGCCAATTGTGCTCCCATTACCTCCCAAAACCCCAGCAGTGGCATTTCAAGTGTTAGATGTTTTTGGCTCCGAGTGAAAACTGCTCTCTCCTCTGACTGCAGGGAGCGGAGGAGAAGCTGAAGGAGGCTGAGGAGGAAGTGAAGGCTATGCTCAGCGCTCGGCAAACCCTGCTGGACTTCTTCTGTGAGGACGAGATGACCTTTAAACTGGAGGAGGCCTGCAGCATCTTTCATTCCTTCCAACTGCGTTTTCATAGAGCTGTGCAGGTGAATAGTACTTACGATTAAAAGTGTGTTTTATGGTTTCATTTGAATGCATATTTGTGTTCTTTGTGTGCGTATATTTGTGCTGTCTTTGTTCAGATTTTATTACTGTGCAGGTACTTTGGGTACACACTTTGTCACTGTTTTGCTTCTGACTGTTAGTATTTATTCGCAACACAAATAAAATGGTCTGTTTTTGTTTCCACCTTTGCTACTCCCAGGAGAATAAGATGCGCGAGCAGCTGGAGGAGAGGCGTGTTGAGCGGGAGCGAGCAGAGATGGCGAGAGCGAAGGTCCAAGCCGGGAAACGGCGCTCCATCGCCTCCTGCACTGCCCTGGAGGCCGAGTGGGAAGAGGAAGCAAACGAGCTGGCTGCTACCCTGGAGACGACTCTGTTGAAGGACCTGTGCCACCCGTTCCACTACCGCCGCGCGCGGGCAGGCCCCGGCTCTCGGCCAGGTGTTGGCTCCCGGCCAGGAGCCGCCTCCCAGCCACGGCCCGCCTTGCGCAGCCTCGCCGAACAGGACTCAGAGGAGGCAGAGGCGGACCAACAACGGAAGCACATGGAGCTGACCGCACTACTCCTGTCCGGCACAGATGACCAGAGAACCACCTCAAGGGAGGCAGAGACCGCGCGAGCCTTAGCCCAAATCAGACAGCCTTCCTCGGGCGTTCCCCGGCCGAGGCTTCAGGCCATGGTGCGCTCACGTCCTAAGGTCGGGGAGACCCACACTCTGGTAAGAGGCCTGCACTCCTACAGGAGCATGACCCTGCCCCCGCCCAGAACAACACCTCTCAGCAGGTGCCCACAGAAGAGGGAGGAGAAGGAGATGGAGGAGGAGGTGGCGCAGGTGGCACAGGTGGCACAAGTGGCACAACCAGCACAGCCACCTGGGGCTGCAGTCACAGCAGCTGCCAGCAGAGTCCAGAGAGGAAGCCTGCCCAGGAGGTGGGGAATCACCCATGCGAATAAGAATGCCAGCCAGATGAGCAAGCAGCCCAGTCACCTGTGTGCTGTCCAGAAGACTGAGCCGGAGGACAGAGGTAGAGGCAAGGCCAACAACCCACTGCGCCGTCTGCTGGAGAAGGCAAAGCCAGACCGAGAGAGGAGCAAGGAGAAAGAGAGGGAGAAGAGCAAAGAGAGAGAGATCGAGAAGAAAGACAAGCAGGGGGAGAAGAAAGAGAAGGACAAAGACAAGAAGGACAAAGCTAAGTGTACGACAGAAGACAAGACCTTGAGCCCCAGTGACGATGTGGAAGCATTGGGAGGCCCCTCCACAGCCATATCCAGACTCCCAGCGACGCCGATGACCTTTACACACGGGAACTGTATCCCTCGCATGTTTCAGAGCTCTATGTTTACCACAGCGCGGGCGCTGCGCTCTGCCGTCATCACGGCCGCCACCGCAGCCAAGTGGGACAGAAGCCGCAGCTCGACCCCCACCAAGAGCTTAGGATCCCGCTTACCCACACCTGTGCCTGCCCGGGACATTTCGCAGACCCGGAAGATGTGAAACTGAGGGAGTCTGTGCTTCAGCACATTCTCTTCTCTACTTTCTAATTGTCACATGTGCTGTGCTGAGAATACTTTGTTTACGTAAAGATCAGGAGCAACATGTCTTTACACACCCAAAGCTGACCTCAAATCATACTGTTGAAGGAGAAAACATTCACAGATTTAGAACCCTGTCAGATTCAAAACATGCATAACAGTAAGAACTTCAAGACTTTCTTCATTTTATTGGAGGGCTTGGTGAACAACACTACCTCCTCCTGATTTAAAATAGTTGACTCTTGGCCTTGTTTTTTGTATGTGTGTGTATGGTGGTGTTCACAAATTTCAAATCATTTTAAAAGTTTGAGATAAAAATAAATCTCAGGAACCTAAACAACAAAAGTTAAGAATTTCAAATAAAAATGGTGGATATCATGTTGGAAACTATCTGGAATATGTGTGTGGTGACCATCTTACTATAATCAACATTGTAAATGAGATTGGAAAACATATATTGTCAGCTTATACTTGAGTGAGAGAGAGCAATGTGAAGTAGACAACACAATGGACTTGCTCCAAGTGTTGCTTTTGAAGTGAGATGTGTTGAGTTGTGTTTTATGGAGCAGCCACAAAAGATCAGAAACTATAACCGTTGTTCAGGAAGCCTCGGGAAGTAGGAGATGGTGGAAGAGATTGGGAGGAGAGTTTAACGCCTATCAAACTGGGTGGAGAACAGGAAAACTGCAGGAAAGGAATAAAGGGGATAAAGAAGGTAGCTGAGAAGTTGTTATTGGAAATGTTGCTTTGTGGTGTGCAGTAGAATTTAGCAAATGAAGATGGCTGAGGTGAATGTCTTCAAGAAGTACACAGAAAAGTTATTTCTACATTTATTTTGACATATTTGACAAAGATATGGTTATTAAAAATAAAGAATGTAACCATTGGCTCCAAACTTGTCTGTTATTTTGGCAACAATAGGTGCACACTCAAAACTTGCAAAATTCCAGCATTTTATAATTTGGGCCCTACACATACACACACACACAAACACACATACCTCTCTGAATGTGTGATAGACCCACAGATGTTTGATTTATTTTGAAAGGTTGAGGTTTGTGACTCTCATGAGACAAGAAAGGGTTGTCATGTAATGAACAGTCCAGTTGCAGGTAACAGGATGGGGGATGTATTGCTGACATTTGCAAGATTTGCAAAGTAAACAACTCACAACTCAGATACCTATGCTGGATATTTCCCAATGCAGCTAAACTAGTCCCCCAAAACACCCGTGTCATCTGGAACATGGACTTTGGAAATTGATGTTTTAGTATTTGGATTCTGCTCAGTTTTGTTATCAGTAACAAACGTTAGTGGAAATGGAATCAGGCTTAATCCACTTTATTTGGTGTGGCATTTGAGGTCACTCCTAACCAAATGATTACCCAGTGTGGCCTAAATATTAGGTTTATCGTACATAGGCCTATGCAAAATGTCTATTAATACACAGCATGCACTTCTGCATTAATAAACCACTAAAAGGGTGTATTTTTTGCTCAAATTATAGAAATGCATTTTTTGCAACCACAAACAAGACTGATCACACTAATTTCTGTAGACTTACATTATCAGTAAATACATTTATCTAGCACATTCTATCTAGCATCCAATTTCATATTTTTTGTCAGACTTTTTTGTTTGCTCAGTGTTTGCTCCCAGACATTCTCTAGTGTTACAAGGGTACAAGGAAGTTTATTGTTGGTAAAACGAGGAGGGGTTTAGTAGATTAAGTGGCAAGGGCTGCATAAGAAAGGTGGGGGAGGATTGGGATTGGGGGGGCACCAACAAGGAGCACCCAAGAGCAACAGGGGCAAGGAAAAACTCCCTTACTAAGGAAGAAACCTTGGGCAGATCCACGGCTCAAGGGGCTAACCCAACTGCAAGGGGTCTTGGTGTGTGTGTTGGGGGGATGACAAGGGAGATGGGATAGTGTGCTGTGTATGTGGGGAGAGGGCAGTGTGCAATATGTGTGTTCGAGAAGCTTCCTCATGAGACAATGTGCTGTGTATTGGGTGAGGGGGGGCAGTGTGCTGTAAGTATGTTGGGGATTTGTGTTGGAGATGCTTCCTGATGAAATAATGTGCTGTATGTATGTAGGGGAGGGGGAGGGGGCGAGTATGGTGAAGGGACTTACTATTGCAAGCAGAGTACTGTATATATGATGTATGTGAGTGATGACAGTGAAGATGTGTGTGTGGGCGGGAGGGGAGTGGAGCAGTGACTGTGTGTGTGTGTGTGTGTGTGGGTAGGTGGGGGCAGTGTGCTGTAAGTATGTAGAGGATGTGTTTTTTTTTGTGTGTGTGTTAGGGATGGGGATGGTGGTGGGGGGGGGGGGGGGGCAGAAAGGCTAGGCAATCAAGGACATGGGTAGATAGATGGAGGAGAAATCAAAAATAATAAATAAAAAGTTCTATGGAGATGTGCAAAATGTGGAGAAAGTCAGATGTGTGTGTGTTTTGACGTGTGATGAAATAAGAAAATAAATAAAAGGTCTGTAGCATAGGGAGAGGGATGTAAAAGTGCTAAAAGTCATGTGGGTGTGTGTGTGGGGGGGGGGGGGGGTCATGAGTGCTGAGGAGTGAATGGGGGAGTAGTATAATAAACGGCTAAATTCGGACTTCCATATGACCGGTTATGTCGTTCATATATACGGCCCCACTGTTTAACATCGGCAGAACCTCCGGTCTTACACGTATGTCTGAAAGCGCTTAATGAGTGCAAAGTCAGTATAGTGTGAGTTCAGGGTTGGGAAATGTTTGAGAGTGCTGAGGAATGAATGTGTGCAAAGTCAGTATAGTGTGAGTTCAGAGTTCGGATGGCCTGGGGATAAAAACTTCTCCTGAGTCTCTCTGTTCTGGCTTTGTGACTACATAGGCGTCTTCTTGATTTCAGCGGTAGGAATAATCCATTGTTAAGGTGAGAAGAGTCCTTCAGAATCTTTTGGGCTCTTAGGAGTACTCTTCTGCAATAGATATCTTGTAGAGCAGGGAGTTGAGTTCTTATAGTACGTTCAGCTGAGCGCACTACTCTCTGCAGAGTACTACAATCTCTAACTGTGGAGTTCCCATACCAGGTGATGATGCTACCAGTTAGAACACTCTCAACCGCAGTGTAGGTTCCTTCTACATCCAAGGCCTTCATGATGGATGTAGAAACTTTAAATTTCCTTACCTGACGAAGGAAGTAGAGTCGTTGTCTGGACTTCTTCAGAACATATTGAGTGTTAACAATCCATGTTAAGTCTTCAGTAATGTGGACACCAAGGTATTTAAAACTTGTGACTATCTCTACAGGTTGCCCGCTGATCATTAGTGGGGTGTAACTGTAGTTCTGCTGCAGCCTTCTGTAATCCACTACCATTTCCTTGGTTTTATTGACATTCAGTGTCAAGCTGTTAGATTGACACCACTGTGCCACCTCATCAACCTGATCCAAGTAGAGCTGTTCATTGTTGTTACTAATCAGGCCCAAGATCACTGTGTCATCTGCAAACTTGATGATGGAGGTATGACTACTGTTGGCTTTGCAGTCATGTGTGTAGATGTTGTACAGCAGTGGACTTAAAACACAGCCTTAGGGAACACCAGTGCTGATGGTTAATGTGTCAGATGTCAGACCCCTCACTCTTGTGAATGGTTGGTGAGAAAGTCAAATATCCAGTGACACAGGGTGGTGTTCAGTCCTAATGCCTTCATCTTTGTGACCAAGGTGAGAGGTACTATCGTGTTGAATGCTGAACTAAAGTCAATGAACAGCATCCTCACATAATTCCCATTCCCCTCCTCCAGGTGAGTTAAGGTGGTGTGCATGAGGTTTGAGATGGCATCCTCTGTAGACCTGTTCACTAAATGGGAAACAAACATTATTATTGACATGCTATAATATGGGCATAAAGAGTTATAATTAAAAGTTTATCAGAATGCTTATTCAGAACAATGCAGAAAATACAGGCAAGAATTAGCCTAATATTTTTTTCCCCCTAAAGTTGGATTACCACATTCTTTATTTCTTTAGTAGGCCCGAGCAACACCAAATAGCCTATGAGGTCCATTTTTTATTTGTTGACATGATGACTGTGATTATTTGATTTGATTAGGCCACACTCCCTTACAAAGAATTTACTTTATTGTGATCACCGGGTGTTACTCATTCATTTAAACTTTATTATGAAAATAAGTCTCGAATAGTATAGTAGGACTAAGCTAAGAAAAAAAAAAAAAACCTAAGCACATTTTCCCATCATAAAATGGCAAAACATAATGTAGCCTATTTCTTTCCACATTCCCCTCTAGAATATAGACTTTTGTCGGTGTCTTAATAAGTTGTTATGAAACAATGCTCTATAATAATCAGCTGTCCAGCTCTGGAACTGTCGAAACTACATTTTCCAGCACCCATTATGAATGGGTGTGTTCTGAAGAGGGAAGTTCCCCGGATGTAACTATATTTCTGATATCGAGGGAGGGCGCGATTCCTGTGAAAGGCGGTGAGTTGATTTGCCTTCTTTATCCAGTTGTTTCTTTTGTACTTATTTAATTGTGATTGGATTACTTAATTGTGTCATGCAAACGTTTGCATTTGTAAGTATCATACATTTTAAGTTGTTGTGAGTGTACTGGAACAACTGTAACACTCAGAAAGCAAAGAGCTAATTAGCTAGGCTACCATTAGCTTGTTAGCATCATCTTTGGGTGTTCCACACAAACTTCCCAGCAAAGGATTCCTGCTAGCTAATATTTACGATTATGCCAGCCTCCTGGGTAGTTTAGCTGTCTAGGTAGTTTAATCTCCTTAGGAAAATTCAGTGACAGTCGGGAATCACTTTCCTTTCAGCTCATTGTGGTAATTATGCACTGTAACTTATGAACATTAATGGTAGCCGTTAACGTTATGATATTCATTGTTGGAAAGAAACCATAACGTTAACGTTAATCAAAGCAAACTAACGTTAGCCAACAGTACAATTATTTGGAACTAATTTCCACGAGCATTATTTATTTTACACAGCTGATTAACGATTGTCTCTCTTTACAAAGTTTATTTGAATGTTCGTGTTGGTAAAGTTGCTGTTTTCGTAAAGTTGCTTGGTCAGATAGCTTGTTAGGTTAGCCCGATACCTAACTTGCGCCACCTCCCTAACCACTTAGCGAGCTGTGATTTGCTTATGTTTTCGGCTGGCCACTCAGTTTTCTTTGCTTTCAGATAGAGGTGCACTGACCACTTCAAGTGTAGAACTAATTTCTGTATGTCATGTGATTGTTAATTAATTGCCTGCCCATTTGTGATTGGAATTTTATCTACCCACACCATACCAAGTTTATGGTATGCTTGAGGCAAAGTAAATCAAGTTAAGCCAGTATGATTTTGCTAGCTGTTGACCTAATTGCCATCTGGCCAGTTGTGATCTCACAATCTTTGGAACGTAGCGGCGAGAGAAAATAGGTTAGTTCCTGCATTTAATCTGACCAAAATAGTCAGTTGCATGAACATTTTCAGGCAGTGTTGCAACCTTTTCAGATTTGTAAATGCTACCAGCATTACATGGATATTTGAGTAGAGCTGTTTCTAGAAATTCTGTGAAAATGTATAATATTGGTGTACTATTACATTTTTCCTATGTTTTTTATTGTTCTATTTCTATAGTGCCTCCCTGTTACACTGAAGTAGGGTAAAATGTGGACAACACACAAACTTATTTAGGCCTTCTTATTTAGGGACCATGATGGCTGTTTTAACAGGTTGTCCTTATTTACAGGTGCCCTAGGCAGCGTCACACTTGGATGACGGCATTATGCAGACCATAAAGTGTGTGGTGGTGGGTGACGGTGCAGTGGGCAAAACATGCCTTCTCATCTCCTACACGACAAATGCCTTCCCCGAGGAGTACATCCCCACGGTGTTTGACAACTACAGCACACAAGCCAGCGTGGATGGCCGCGCAGTCAGCCTGAACCTGTGGGACACTGCGGGCCAGGAGGAGTACGACCGTCTCCGCACACTCTCCTACCCGCAGACGCACGTCTTCATCATTTGCTTTTCCATCGGAAGCCCCTCGTCCCACGCCAACGTCCGGCACAAGTGGCACCCCGAGGTGTCCCACCACTGTCCCGGGGTGCCCGTGCTGCTGGTGGGCACCAAGCGTGACCTGCGTTCAGACCGCGAGGCGGTGGAGAAGCTGAAGGAGCAGGGCCTGGCCCCCACCACCCCGCAGCAGGGCACCGCCCTGGCCAGGCACATTGGCGCGGTCAAGTACCTGGAGTGCTCCGCTCTCCTCCAGGAGGGTGTGCGAGAGGTGTTTGCAGAGGCGGTCCGCGCTGTGCTCTACCCGGTGACCAAGAAGAACACCAAGAAGTGTGTGCTGTTATGACTGGCGTGTGTGTGAGTGACCTGATGTCCGTGTCTGTAAGGAATGGAGGAGTGTATGTGAAGGATGAAAGGATGATGATGATGATGATGATGATGATGAGGAGGATGCCTTTGGTTGTGGATGTGTGTGTCTGTCCATTTGGACCATAAAGACTGGACGGTTAAGGAGGACATGATGGGAAAAGGCCTCTCCGTGCACCAAACCAAACTCGTACCACTAGACAGAACCGGAAAAGGGGTCCATGTGTGCCTGGAACTCGCTGAACTTCTAATGCCTTTTCCCCTTTGATCCACCCCTCTCTCTGAAGATCGATTATGTTTTGTTGACACAGTGTCCTGTGGAATTATTGTTTTGCCATTGCCAAAGTGAAGTAATTTGCATTATAGCCATCTTCCAGACTTTTAAGTCAACTCACACTTCCATACCCAAGCAAATACCTTGTAGTTGGCCAGTTGCTATTTTGCAAAGGTCTAACCTGGCCACTATTGAATGATGTTGCCATTTTGACAGCAATGTGCCTTCAGAATCACACCATGCTACTAAGTCCAGTCCTCAAAATCAGGAATGTAAAGCCTTAATACTCTTTGGGGCTTCTGGGCATGCTCTTCTCATTCATTATTTTTTCTTAAGTAGCTGAGTAGATTTTCAATCAGCTCTACCCTGATGTTGCCAACAACCCCAATGTGAAGCTTCTCAAATCATGTGTCTTTTCTAAGCTGTTTCAGACAGACTAATGCCTGCTCACCTGTGCTCTGTTCATGTGTTAGCTGAACAGCGTATCCGAACCATTGTGTCGATTAACACAGACAGTCATTTATTTCTCTATGCTTTGGAAAGAATGGGGAAACGCATACCGTCATGGAACTGGCCTACGGTAGCTGCTTATCAGTAAACACATAAAGCCAGAAGTGAGCACTTATGACTGGAGCCCTCTGCTGAAACATCCACATGAGCTCCACTTATGGCATTTCCTGAGTAGGATGCATGTCTAACCACATGTTCTCCTCACTGCAAAAGTATTCATTTCTGAAAGAAAAGATGCATGTTTTATGTTGCTTTTTCAGATTCCAGTGCAGATATGCTCTATATTTTTGATTTAATAGATTCTCTTATCTCATATTGATGTATAAAGACACTCATCATAATAGATGTCTGTGTTAATCGACACTACTCGTACTCGGTATGTAGCGATAAATGGAATGCCCAAGTATTTCCAATGTAATGCCATAAAAGGTTAGTCCTTCCCCCAGTGAATTTTGATTTAGCTGGCAGATTTGTGGTGCTCCACTGAGAACATCCACATGTTAAATCATCTCTGTCGGTGTTAATTTATTCCACTAAGAGCAAAAGAGACCAAGCATTATCAGTGATGTAATGGTTTGAGATAACGATCTGGGTTGACAAGGTTGTTTTCTTCTCCTAGTAAACGAGTTATCTCCGCATCCACCACAAGCCTCTGGTTGAGGGATGTGACTTGAATACCATTTTTTGTTTTTTGATGGCCTTGTTTTTCCTGTTAGTGATGCGGAGACATTTCTCTTTATTCACAATTGTGAGAATCCATGCTGGTTAGATGAGGCTGCAATGACGGCTTACTTGATTTAAATATGTGGGCCCTCTCCCCCCTGACTCTCCATTTTGGATGTTTGTAAGAAATCCTTGCCTTATCATCATGTGTTTACCCTCTATTGTCCAGCGGGCTAAGACGCTTCTGCATACCGTTGCTGCTCTGCCTAAGCAGTCTGATCAGGAAAGCCTGGTGGAGAAAAACCATGTAACAAAGGCACGAGTCAGGAAGGCAGGGAAATGCAGGCGTTGGCCTTCGTGCCAGGCTACCCACATAGAGGGTCTTTTGAGTGGGGTGAATCTGTGCGTATGACTCAGGTCTAACTGTCTGTTGTTGTAATCCTTGCAATGGTAGCTTTCAGTGACAGACCCTGAACGTTCATCTCTGGACTGGACTTAGAGAATTGCCCTGCAGCCAAACAAAAGTGACGAGAGACGGACAATGACAGGAGGGGACAGAAATATGCTGCTGGTTTTCAATTACATCAGCACTTACAGACTGAGTGAAGTAATTCATGTATTAGAGAGTACTTTTTAACCAGTGATCCCACACAATTTGCCCCGCAGCAAGAAGAAGGTGAAGCGGCTGTCACCTCTCCCTATAAGTTACTTTTCACAACAACTTGATGCCAACAAAATGAAACCTGAAGGTTAGGACTCTTGAGGATGTAATGGAGTTTGCTCCAACATTTATAAGCCAAGTATAAATACATACAAAAGTGCAATTTTTACTTAGTATGTTTTATGTACATGTGTATGTGTAATTGTTTTTTTTTTTTTGGAATTCACTGCCAAACCACACCTGGAAAATTAAATGACACAAAATTCCTGTTCCCACTTACAGTGCTACTGGTCACTATATTACTAGATTATCGCCAACTTGACTGTAGAAGTAATATTTGGACTAGCTGCACCAGATTTGTATGCTTCAAAACAACCTCATTTTTTATATTTGGCCTTTTTATATGTGAAGGTAAAATTGTACTCAGAAGGTTTAACAATACAGGTACTTTAATATTTAATCAGAAAATGTGTTTTGGATGTGTTTAATTCATTTACCTTTACCTTATTGTGCCACAGCAATTTAATGAGGGGTAGGAGGAGGCTATTTTTCATACTGGTTTTCAGGAGTGATGGCAAAACTCTTGCATGCCAATAAAATATATTTTAACGTAAATGGGTGTCAATAAATTAATTAATGATCATCCTGAATCCCAAGGCTACTTGAACAGTACAGAACTGGCAATTACTTTGCAAATGGTGTTTTAAAAGCTATTGGGAAATGGAACAATATTTTAGGCATGTAGTGATTTACTGAAAAGCAGTTGTGACCAGTTTTGTCAGAATTTTCTTTTCCAGCAATTTTTGGTCAGTCATTACCAGGGCACATGAAACGTAGTTGGCATTTAGCACCACAGCCTGATAAGGAATAGCTTTTGGTTCCCAACTCGCCAAACATTGCGCCCAAGATTCTTACATTTTTGTGGTATATTGGTAAAGTGAGTAAAGTGTTCACATGGCAACTTGGGGAAAGGGTGCGAGCGAGCCCTCAAGTACTTCCAAATTCCGCAGTGGGACAGCCCTAAGCCCTCACGAAGTTTGCAGGAACGTGCATCAAATTGTGAGTGCGTAAGGGGAGAGACTGGGATTTAACCTCTGACCAATGCATGTGAATCTGTACATTAAATCAGTTTGGAAGCTGCATCTAGTATGCAAGCTTTTTGCATTTACACACACACATGGCCACTTATGCACATACACACATAAATACAAACACATATACAACTGCCCCCACAGACAGATATTCACATAGACATCCTCACACACTGGCACATTCACTGTGGCAGTGCTCACATGTTTGTACAGATGCATATATGGCACACACACACTGGCACATTGTACAAATGCACACACCCATTACATGCACACAGGTGAAGACACACAAACTGACAGTTCACAGTTTGTAGTTTGTACAGACACACAGATATACACCCCCTCCATGTGCACACACACACAGACAAAACAGGCCCACCAAGCACTGGCCCATGGAACCAGAGATAACCGGGGGGCCAGGAGCCCCGAAAACCTGCATGAAGTATGATGTCCTTGAATGTCTACAGTGTGCATCAGTGGCAGGGGCACTAAAATGAATTCTAGGCTTCCTGACAGAATTATCATAGACCTGTTTCAGTGAGGTAGTGCATACAAGTTTGTGATCTAGAGAAAATGAGGATGAGTGTGGCTTAGAACAAATATTTTTGAAAAAATGTTGAATGTACTAGACGAGTTTCACATACTTGACAATGGTGCAATACAATTTCTAAGGCGTTTACACCTATAGTTTACACTCACAAATGTAGGATGCGAGCGAGTTTGACAGCGTATTTTGTTAAACATGTACTGTCTTGTACTGAATCATATAGACCCATGTTATCAGTTTTCCATTAAAATGCTGATAAGATGCAGAAAAGTAGTTGAGAGATATAGTTGAAATAAGTTGAATAAACATTAATACAAACTGCTTTACAAACTCATGGTTTGAACACTTTTTGGATCTGAATGATGTAGTTGTGTATGCATGTAGGCTACACTGGAATAAGGGCAGTGAGATGACACCCAATAGCCTATAGATTCCCAACCTCAACTCAAAGGTCACTCACAGCATTGTGCACCCTCAGGTGGTCACTGCACTGGTGAGATAGGCCCAAATGTAATAATAGGCGAGGGCAATTTATGTAGCCTAATGAAGTATAGCCTACATTCATAACACCAGTGACAGAATTGTTTTAACGCTTGTGATATAAGATTATTGCAAGAATGGTCTTTATATGAAATTATTAAAATTAATAATGGGTAAGGAACCAAAAGTGTGCTCTAGCCTACCAATGAATGGATGTTCAACAAATGTAGGCTACTGCTCTTCTCAGCTGACAAAATCGGGCATTAGTCTTTGGAATGAAGAGTGACTATAAGGCAAACCCGATTGTCATTGATTTACCCATTGGTTTGGTTTCTCCTTTTGTTCTCCCTCTTCTTTTCCTTTTTTCATCACCACAGGCCTCCTCTAGCAACTTTTTCAAGTCTGGCTTTTTATGTCTGTAGGTAGGCCTATGTAGGCCTATGTTTACTAATCAAAAAATTGTATTGGTGGAATGTACATTTATTTTTAACTATTGTAATTCATATCATTAAATGACAATGAAGGCATGCAGTATGATACAAATTACACCACCTCGCTGCAAAAGCGCTGTTGTCCATCATAGCTGCAGCAGGCTGCAGTATGTGCCGTTTTACGTCACACAAGCGACGGATGTGCGTGGAAGCCATCGTAAAATCGTAAAACCAGAGCCCGTCTATTAGACATTCTCTGGTAAAACCCAAACCCCTATGGTAAAACCAGACTCAGGAGCGATTCAGACAGGGATCTCTAAGTGCAAAATGACATGGCGTAGTCACCCATAACGTTACTGATCATATAAAAAGGATACAATAATTATTTTAGGGGTGGTGGTTGCAAACTAGTCGTCCAACTAAAAGATCCAATGCAACGACAACTAGCTAGCTAGGCTAGCTAACGTTAACCCGCGGATTTCCAGGCCGTACTGCTCTCTTCGAGGAAACAAGTAAACATGTAAGAGTCATCTCTTTTACTTTTGTGTACATTTATGAAACAATTAAGGATTTCTCTCTAGTTTGAAATGACCAGCATGAACAGAAAGCAAGGATAAATCATGCCATTGCACGTTAACCAAATGTAGTGCTGTACAAGAATCTGTTTTGTGCGCAGAACAGGACAGCAGGCATTTGTTTTTCTCTCCTGCGAGTATGATGAATATTTATTGTATAGCTTCTAGGTTAGTCTGTCATTGCCCTCGGTTGGTAGAGTGAAATATTCTTTATAATCGATCTCATTAAGTTTTGTTTACATCATGCTTTGGTCGACAGCTAACGTTAGCTGTTATGTTTAGCTAACGTGAGCTAGCTGTCGTTCATCCACTAACATTACAATTGTGTTTCTAGTGTCAAAGTAAATATTCCAGTGCACGTTTTTTTTATTTGCAATTTCCCTGTCATCAAGCTGCATTATTTAGGATATATGCTGTACCCAAAATTGGCCAATAACCGCATTTGTTTACATGATGGACGTATTGGTTTAAAGCTAAAAATATCTCATGTCTGCCATGTATTTATGAGAAATATGTCAGTATCTATGTGTTGATTAGCCCTTAAACTGTCGTTCAGAATGTCGGATTCGGACAGTGACGAGGAGCATGGTCGCCCATTCTCTCTCACGGGCTTTCTGTTTGGCAATATCAACGAGGATGGACAGCTGGAGGGTGACAGCGTGCTCGACACGGTAACTTTACAATAATGTGAACAAGAGACAGAGGAAGGATGTATGTTGTATAGAAGGGGTGTGGGCAGGGGATGAGACGATACATATTTTTCACGCTGACATTACTTTGTAAAGTATTATTATTACCTGTGTAGTAAGACATTTTGGCCTTAAGGGTGTTCACCATATTACATATTATAACAATTTACTCTTTGGTATGGTCTGTGCACATGTTGAAGAAAGAGACACTGCTGTAAGCAGAAAGTGAAGGAGAGATTTATGAGGTAACATCTGTGGAATGCCATGTTCAAGGTGTTTGCGCAGCTATGCTGTGTGTGTGTGTGTGTGTTCGAAGGAGTCTGTGTAAGCCCTGCTCCTTTGGGCTGGCGCCCAAGACCTTATTTACTGTCTTGGTCAATCTTGACTGGATTCCATAGATGTCAGTCGTTATGGGATACAACCTTATAGATATGGTTAACTCTTGGGTAACTAAGTCGTAAACAGGTTTGCGTACCATTAATGGAGATGTCATGTCTTGTCTGACTTGTCAGGGGGGTATAAATTGTGTTTCCTTGTTTGTAACAGCAGACTGCGTCTGTTGGCAACACGACGTAGGTCTCCGGATATTCGTGAATAAAGCTCTCTGAGATTTCTGACTCTACTGACTCTCGACTGAGACTTCATTTCTCAAACAATCTCTAGACAAATTTCTGTTCCTACACCTGTAAGTATCTATCAGTTAATATTGATCTGATTTTGTTGATGTTACTCAGGAGTCCAAGAAGCACTTGGCAGGGTTGGGATCACTGGGTCTGGGCTCGCTCATCACAGAGATCACTGCCAGTGAGGAGGACGAAGACCGCGATGATGAGAAAGAACAGGCAGGAACCGACTCTGAAGGTGAGGGGAAGAGAAGAGCTGCGTCCGCATCCTAGCCTCTGAAGAACAGAGCACAGAAAACAGAATTAACAGTGATGTCTGTCTGTCTGCCTGTCTGGTAATTTCTGCAGGTTGGGTGAAAAGCACAGAAGATGCGGTGGACTACTCTGACATCAGTGAAGTCGCGGAGGATGAAACAAGGAAATACAGACAAGCCATGGGAAGCCTACATCCTGGCAGGGCAAATGGTATGTCACTTACTCATAACGCATCCCACTTACATGCTGAATCCGCTGCCACGTGCCTGCATTGATACCTGTACCTCCTGCTCTCAGATGATGAGGATGACTACGATGCAGACTGTGAAGACATTGACGCCAAGTTGATGCCCCCTCCTCCACCACCAAGCCTACCTACACCAGGGAAGAAAGATGAGCTTCCAAGCCAAACCACCAGTGGTAACTGAGGAATAAAAATGCTTAGGGAACAGGATGGGTGTTTGATTTGTTCCGCAATTTAGGTTGTGCTCCTGTGTTTTCTTCCACTGACTTGTTTCCCTCCTTCTTTCCCATCCCTCTCCACATCTTTTTTTCTTCCTCTCAGTAGTTGGGGATGAAGGGGACGGCATCATCCTCCCCTCCATCATCGCTCCATCCTCCGCTGTGGAGAAGGTGGACTTCAGCAGCTCGTCGGACTCTGAGTCGGAGGCTGACCGGCCCTCGCAGGGCCCCGGAGGGGGCGGCCCTGCTATTCTCTCACTGCCCCTGGCCGGCATCATGCAGAAGGATGCGGCCAAGGCCCTGCCCGGTGTCACAGAGCTCTTCCCAGTGTTCAGACCTGGAAAGGTCAGTCCACAGGGTTGTAGTCTTAGGGCGGTTATATAGTGGTGTTAACATTAGAATCAGAGTCAGAATCATGCTTTATTGGCCAAGTATGTGTACAGTAAACACTAATGTAAATATACACAGTCATTAGTTTTCATGTCTGGTGTCTCAGCAATTAACCTAAGGGAATAAGAGCTTTCTAACTGGTAGATGATCTAGTTTTGTAGTAGTATTTGGATGCAATCAAATGTTATTGACACTAATGAGATTCCACTGCCCTCCCCTGGACAATAATGCTCAAAAATACAAGGTCATCACCATGGACACCAAACTCTTTTTTTCCTCTTGTATATGATTCCTTTGTTATTGGCCCTGTTACAGGTGCTGAGGTTCTTGCGGCTCTTTGGCCCAGGCAAGAACACCACATCCGTGTGGCGTAGCGCCCGCAGGAAGAGGAAGAGGAAGCAGCGAGAGCCGCAGCCCGGCACGCCCCCACCCGAGGGCGAGGCTCCTGAGTGCGAGAAGAAGCCCAGCTGGAACTACGAGTATGCCCCACCGCCACCTCCCGAACAGTGCCTGTCCGATGACGAGGTCAGAACACGCGGCCGCAGACTCTTTTCTCACATGCTAGTAGCACAGTTGATGGGGCTTTGCATGATTTGAACAAGTTTCTCCCAAGTCTGGAGACTAGAATGCTACCATGCAGGCATGCACTTCCTAGATCCTATATATGAGTAATTGCATGAGGTTTTGTAAGCCAGCAAGTGGTCTTGAACTTGATTGGATGCACTTTTAAGGATGCCATATTGTTACTGCGTTGTGTTTGACTGACCATGCAGCTCAGCCCTGCACACGAACCCACAATATACAGCACTGCAGATTTTGAGGCGAGCGTGCTAGCACCCATGGTTGCTACTAGCATCTCTTACTAGCATGCCTTTTAAGGCGTCAGGAGGAAGATTCACTTTACGCACATACTGTGCAGTGTAGTAAGACATTTTTATGGGTTTTCACCATATATGTGTGTGCTACAGTATATTCAACCATTTACTCTTTTGGTATGGTCTGTGCACATGTTGAAGAAAGAGACGCTGCTGTAAGCAGAAAGTGAAGAAGAGATTTATGAGGTAACATCTGTGGAATGCCATGTTCAAGGTGTTTGTGCAGCCATGCTGTGTGTGTGGGTGCGACATGCTGTGTGTGTGTGTCTTCGAAGGAGTCTGTGTAAGCCATGCTCCGGCGGGCTGGCACCCAAGACCTTATTTACTGTCTTGGGGTCAATCTTGACTGGATTCCATAGATGTTGGTCGTTATCAACCTTATAGATACAGTGGGGAGAATAAGTATTTGAACCTATGCTAAAAATACATTCTTCATTCACTAATATTGGTGTTCGGGTTGGATTTTTAATCATTTTTTTTAATTAAGGCATTAAGATCAATTTCTAACAGATTATTTTATATTCCTCTTTTTAGTCAACTTTAGCATGGGTTCAAATACTTATTCTCCCCACTGTATGGTTAACTCTTGGGTAACAAAGTCGTAAACAGGTTTGCGGTACCATTAATGGAGATCAGGGGGGTATAAATTGTGTTTCCTTGTTTGTAACATCAGACTGCGTCTGTTAGCAACACGACGTAGGTCTCCGGATATTCGTGAATAAAGCTCTCTGAGATTTCTGACTCTACTCCTGGCTGATTGAGACTTCATTCAAACAATCTCTAGACAAATTTCTGTTCCTACATCAGATATCGTACCAGCTGATTACCGTTACACTGGCAGTACCCATTCATTGATATATGTGTCTTTATACTGGAGTCAAACAATTGTTTGACATATATAAGCTTCCTGATATTCTGTCTGATTTTCCTTCTTCATCTCTTTTTGTTTGCCTGCGCTCCAGATCACAATGATGGCTCCAGTGGAGTCCAAGTTCTCGCAGACGTCCGGCGAGGGCGATAAGGTGACCGAGTCGCGGCCGAAGGTGGCCGAGTGGCGGTACGGTCCGGCGCAGCTCTGGTACGACATGCTGGGGGTGCCGGAGGATGGCAGCGGCTTCCATTATGGCTTCAAGCTCAAAGAGGAGGGACCAGAGGAGGCGCAGCCCACACCTGCTCCTGCACCTCCACCTCCTCCTCCACCTCCACCTGCACTTGCTACCACACCTGAGTCACAGAATGAGGTCTGAAACCCTCTTAGTGTGATAAATCTAACTTAACTGATGAATGTTTGGAGACGTCTTTTGGAGCTGCCTTTTTGTCATTTTGCATCATGCATCATGATAGAAAATACAGATGTGAAGGGATCCTCAGTTATCCTTTTGTCTCTCTTGCTGTCACACCCATGTTGTTATCTTGCCTCTCCCTCTATATCTCCCTGTATGTGGCACAGTAGCAAAATTATTCTTTTAATTTGATACATTTTTGTCAGAGGTGCCTTATTTGTATATTTTCTAAAGATGTATCTCAAATCAGCAATTTGAAATGGACTTGCAGGCCATTTAGAGATGAGACCTGAGATCTAGTTCAAGGGTTCGCAAATATCCTTTTATTTTTGCAGAACAATACCGATTTGAAAACATCTGTGACACATTTGTTGAGTCAATATGCATAGATAGAAATATGTGGCAATATGATGCTATAAGCACTGAGTGGGTCGATGTGGATCACCGAATAACCATGTGTGTGTTCTGCTGTTGACAGGAGCTGAATGAGGAGGAGCAGGAGAGGCAAAATTTGGAAGACGAGCTCTTCCTCATGGTCACTCAGCTGCAGTGGGAGGATGACATCATCTGGAACGGGGAGGATGTGAAGCACAAGGGCACTAAGACCCAGCGAGCGAGCCTGGCAGGGTGGCTGCCCTCCAGCATGACCCGCAATGCTAATGCATACAATGCCCAGCAAGGTGAGGTGCTCTCATGTTGTAGTTCAGCATCCTCTATGTTAAACCATGTGGTCTGAAGCCGTGCTCTAGGACTGGCTAGTTCCACTGTACACTTCACAAATCAATTGGCCATTCTTTTGACCTGAAGTGTGTGTGTGTGTGTGTGTGTGTGTGTGTGTGTGTGTGTGTGTGTGTGTGTGTGTGTGTGTGTGTGTGTGTGTGTGTGTGTGTGTGTGTGTGTGTGTGTGTGTGTGTGCGCGCGCGTGTGCATGCGTGCGTGTGTGTGCGCGTGCTGCCATTACAGGTCTTACAAGGAGCATCTCTCAGTTGGTTCCGCCAACCCCACCTCCCATGCCCAAAGCCCCCTCTATCTCAGGGTCCAAGAGAGACAAACATAACCAAGACCATCAAGGTATTTGCGTGTGACTTTTTGGAATAGCTACCTAATGTAAACAGCTTTATTATAGTACTGGTAATATAGTACTTTATTATAGTACTATATTACCAGAATTTCAATTCTCAATTCTCTGTTGTTCTGATAACTGAGTAATGGCTGCCCTGTTTTGTCTCGTGCCAGTGTCCCATGAGGATGATGCGCCGTGGTTCTCCATCTTCCCCATCGATAATGAGGAGCTGGTGTATGGACGCTGGGAGGACAACATCATATGGGATGACCAGAACATGGACCACATGCTGTGTCCCCCCGTGCTCACTCTGGACCCAAACGATGAGAACATCATCCTAGGTACAGTAGCATCTCGAAGCAATCGAACATAAGAACATTACAGTAGTATTAGTATTCTTGAATTTTCCATTGGGGATCAATACAGTATCTATCTATCTATTTAGTATCATATTATATGAAAGAGTTATCCGGGAAGCCCCTTGTGCCAGACGGTGTAGATGTAAATTAATAAATTATAATAGATGAGTGTGCCTTTTCCTGAATATTTTTCTCTTTATAGGTTGTAGTCTTTGTTGGTTTATTCATGTTGTTTTTTTTGTATTGTTTTTTTTTTTTGTTTTTTTCAGAAATCCCAGATGAGAAGGAGGAAAGGACATCCCACTCGCCCTCCAAGGAGAACAAGAAAGAGACGGCCCTGAAGAAGAGCCGCATCCTGCTGGGAAAGACCGGCGTCATCAAGGAGGAGCCACAGCAGGTCTGTTATTGGCTGAGAGGGCATCGTGGATCAGATTGTAGTACGGGCAGGAGGTCATATAATGATGCTATCACAATATTTGGGCCACAATATCATATTATTGTGATTCTTCACATTTTACAACAACATTTAGATTCTGCAATACATTGTTTATTTATTTATTCATTGAATTATGTCTCCCATATATTAACTTCAACCATCTCTGCAGAAAATGTGTTCTCTACCCTCTGCATTGTAGATGAGGATGTAAACAGAGTGCAGACTGTACTGTACATCTGGAACAGATTTGTCTAAGAATTATTTTTCACTCCTTGCTTTTTCCCCCTCTCTCTCCCTTATTCAGAACATGTCTCAACCGGAGGTGAAGGATCCCTGGAACCTGTCCAATGATGAGTTCTACTACCCCAAACAGCAGGGGCTCAGGGGCACCTTCGGAGGCAACATCATCCAGGTTAGCACTACAACTTTATGAAAAGCTTTTATGGAATAGAAAAAAATACACTGAATCTTTTGAAGTGGATACTCAAGGTATCTTTTTCTCTCTCTCTCTCTCTCTCTCTCTCTCTCTCTCTCTCTCTCTCTCTCTCTCTCCCTGTAGCACTCCATCCCTGCGGTGGAGCTGAGGCAGCCGTTCTTCCCCACGCACATGGGTCCCATGAAGCTGCGCATGTTCCACCGACCCTCGCTCAAGAAGTACTCGTTTGGAGCGCTGTCTCAGCCCGGCCCGCACCCATCCCAGCCGCTGCTCAAGCACATCAAGAAGAAGGCCAAGGTGTGTGTGTCTGGGTGTGTGGGGGTGTGGATGTGGGTGTGTGTGTGCACGAGAGTAAGCTCGGACCAGTGTATGTGCCAAGGTGTGTGAGAGGGCTTATGAGGCCTTCAGGTACAACGCCACCACGCCACTGCTGCATTCTGAATCCCATTATTTCCAGTGGCTTGCAGCATGCAACAATGGTTTACATATGTGTGCAGGGTTCCCACGGGTCATTGAATTTCTGGAATATCATGGAATTTTGATAAACTCTATTCCAGACATGGAAAGTCAAGAAATTGTATCAAATTTGGGGCAAAGTTTAAAATGTACTTGCCAAAATACATTAATACAAATATATTTCCACACAGAATTTGTGTTTATCTGGTTATTAGCTTCACTGCTGCCTTGAGTGGTTGTGGTTAGTCCAACTTTGTTTTTTCAATGCCCATTTATTCATCTTTCAACGCTACAGGGCTGCTCTGAAATCTTTTGATCAGTATATTGTACCATTCATTATATGTCGTAGAAATTCTGTTTTTTTGTCAGGGAAAAGTCATGGAATTTTACATTTGACTTGGAGTGAGAACCCTGTTTGTGGGTGGCTTGTGTGTATGAGAAGCCTTTGAGACGCTAACATGGTGGATGTGTTCCTGTGCGTCATAGATGCGGGAGCAGGAGAGACAGGCCTCGGGTGGAGGAGACATGTTCTTCATGCGCACGGCGCAGGACCTCACGGGCAAGGATGGAGATCTCATCCTTGCAGAGTACAGCGAGGAGTACCCGCCCCTCATCATGCAAGTCGGCATGGCAACCAAGATCAAGAACTACTACAAGAGAGTAAGTGTGTTCAGTCACGCCATACAGAGAAGGACACGATCCTCTGAAGTTGAATCTTAATTTCCATGAGGCTCTAAATAAACTGAAATGGAATTTAAATATTTAAATGTAGCAGTCTGAGGGCAGTTTGACTTACTGAAATGATGTGTGTGTATTTTCCTAACCTACAGAAACCAGGTAAGGATCCAGGCGCTCCAGACTCTAAATATGGAGAGACTGTGTACTGCCACACATCACCATTCCTGGGTTCGCTGCACCCTGGTCAGCTTCTACAGGTACATCTCTCTTTCCCCTTCCCTCCCTCTCTCTCCCTCCCTTTCTCTTGCTCTCTCTTTCACATCCACAGACACACACACACACACACACACACACACACACAGTCTGTCTGTTTTCATCCCTGCCTTTGTCTGTCTCTCTTCGTCTCGCCCTCATCCTTTCCCAAATCTTACTCTGCCTCTTCTCTCTTTCTCTCACTCACTCACTCATTCACATACATACTGAGACAATGCAATAGGTATCTAGCTAACTATTTGCCGGATGTTGTGTGTACGTGTTTACCTTCCAGGCATTTG
Organism: Alosa sapidissima; assembly: GCF_018492685.1. Taxonomy (NCBI): domain Eukaryota; kingdom Metazoa; phylum Chordata; class Actinopteri; order Clupeiformes; family Clupeidae; genus Alosa; species Alosa sapidissima. The sequence continues at coordinate 30,295,919 of NC_055961.1, read as the reverse complement.
AGAACAATTTGTTCCGAGCTCCCATCTACCTTCATAAGATGCCAGAGACAGACTTCCTCATTATCCGGACGCGGCAGGGCTACTACATCAGAGAGCTGGTGGACATGTTTGTGGTGGGACAGGAGTGCCCTCTCTACGAAGTGCCCGGCCCCAACTCCAAACGAGCAAACACACACATCAGGGACTTCCTGCAGGTAAGACACACACACACTTTCACTCACACTCACTCTCTCTCCTTCACTCACTCACACACACACACACACACACACACACACACACACACACACACACACACACACGCAAGCTTCCTTGTGCGTGGGAGGTTCACCCCGTAGTTTTCTAAAATTCTTTTCTATTTATGATGTTGTTTTGTGCTTGCTCATTGTAACTTGTGTGTTCTGTGCTTGTGGTGGGTTTTCAGGTGTTCATTTACAGATTGTTCTGGAAGAGTAAGGACCGTCCACGGCGTATCCGTATGGAGGACATCAAGAAGGCTTTCCCCTCGCACTCTGAGAGCAGCATTCGCAAACGCCTCAAACTCTGTGCTGACTTCAAACGCACAGGTACACACACACACACACACACACACACACACACACACACACACACACACACACACACACACACACACACACACACACACACACACACACACACACACACACACACACACACACTCAAAACAAGCTGCTCTCTTTAATCATTCAGTGAAGTGACATGTTGGTGAAATGTCTGCTGCTTTGTCTTTGCCAGCCAGGTGTCAGGAGAGAGAGAGAGGCTCAGGCAGGGAAGGTAAGAGAGAGAGAAAGAGAGGGAGAGGGAGAGGAGGAAGAGGATGTAGTGAAGGGTGAAGTCCCGCAGACTGGAGACTAGCCATGTTGCTGGCCGGTCACACTGACTGGCTCAGGAAGGAGGTGGTGTGTGTGTGTGTGTGTGTGTGTGTGTGTGTGTGAAGGCTGTGGCTAGGGACACGTAGCCTGGAGGAAGAGACTGAAGATCTCTGATCTCAGAACCTTCTAAAGAAGAAAAAAGAAAGAGTGAGAGAAAGAAATAGCCCTCCAAAATAAACAGGATGCCATGGTTTCCCTTGTTCTGTGCCCGTTGGAGTATGCACACAGCCTTGTCCTGTTTTCTTCCTGGTTGTATCACTGTCTTGGCCTCTGGCAGGGATGGACTCCAACTGGTGGGTGGTGAAGCCTGACTTCCGGTTGCCCACGGAGGAGGAGATCAGGGCCATGGTGTCCCCAGAGCAGTGCTGCGCCTACTACAGCATGCTGGTAGCAGAGCAGAGACTCAAGGTCAATATATATACACACACACACACACACACACACACACACACACACACACACACACACACACACACACACTGTCATACAGTATACGTTACAGTAGACAGATATACCATATTCAGATACCATACATGCTGTATACCACACACACACACACACACACGGACGGACGGTACTAACACATACCACACACACATATGCCATATTTACACAATATACACAACATATTCACAAACCATATTTACACACACTTACACATGCCAAAATCACACACCAACATATGCAGCACTCACATACAACATATTTAAACTCTTACTTTCTTTCTTTCTTTCTTTCTCTGTCTTCCCCTCTCTCTCTCTCTCTCTCTCTGTCTTCCCCTCTCTCTCTTTGTCTCTCTCTCTCTCTCTCTCTCTCTCTCTCTCTCTGTCTTCCCCTCTCTCTCTGTCTTCCCCTCTCTCTCTTTGTCTCTCTCTCTCTCTCTCTCTCTCTCTCTCTCTCTCTCTCTCTCTCTCTCTCTCTCTACCTACATGCCTACACACACACACTTCCACTTATTACATTAATAAATCACATACAGTGTCACACATACTCTCTCACACACACACACCATGTGCACAAGCACAATTTCTATCTCTGGGCATACATTTGAAAAATGTCACACAACCAGAAATTGTCCATGTGCCCCACAGGATGCGGGCTATGGAGAGAAATCCTTCTTCGCCCCTGAGGAGGAGAATGAAGAAGACTTCCAAATGAAGATTGATGATGAAGTAAGTCCCAGAGGCTTAAGTCATATTTAACTGATATATTACCGTGTTAGACCTGTAGAATTAGCTACCTGTTAGTAAGGTATTATTGTCAGTGATTGATGACTTGATGAGTATGACTACCTGTCTTGATGAGTGATAAAAGAGAAATAAAAAAGAACAGTAACATATGTCATGACATACAAAAATGACAGTTATTCAGTTGTTGAGATGAGTGGTGATATGATTTAAAAAAAAAAAATCAGAAAAAAAATCAGTTGTGATAGCTTTTGAAGGTAATTACAATGTTACACATCAACATTTTCTGCAAATCTTGAGTCATCACATATCAGTTGGGTCTGAGTCTTCAGCTCTGTAATTGGGCACAGAGATGAAACGTGTAATATTTTCATGTCATTTAATTCTATTAAAAGTTACAAATCATAAACATGGTGATTTATAGTTACAACGAAATCCTTTGTTTTTAGCGCAAATCCCTGTAGGTACGTAACCCAAAGCCCTGTTGTGTCTCTCTGTAGGTGCGGACTGCCCCCTGGAACACCACACGCGCTTTCATCGCCGCCATGAAGGGGAAGTGCCTGCTGGAGGTGGCCGGGGTGGCTGACCCCACGGGCTGTGGAGAGGGCTTCTCCTACGTCAAAATCCCCAACAAACCCACCCAGCAGAAGGTTTGCCTCTCTCTGCCCTGCTGTCTGTTATGTGCTGTGTTGAAAGTGAACTTATAGTAAACAAAAAAAAAATCCAAACCAAAAAGTTGATGAAAGAATAATTAAAATGGGCAGAACGCATTGTTGGGGGGAGCAGCTGCGGCGTCCCTACCACGTATGGGTTTGGGGGACCCAGGTTCGAATCTGACCCGCAGTCATATCCCAATCCCACCCCATCTCTCTGAATAAGGGCAAAAAAACAAAGAAATATACTTAAAATTTCAAAATAACTTGGTGTGATTCTCTGTGATATAAACTGCATATTGAGGATTTAAAGGTTTCCTCTGGCGGTTCATGAAGTGTGTTTCCTGAACAGACCTTACACAGAATCTTTCCCATAATCTCTGACAGCTGATGTCCTCCACCCAGGACGACCGCGAGCTTCAGCCCGTAAAGAAGACTGTGACCGGCACAGACGCCGATCTCCGACGCCTGTCCCTGAAGAACGCCAAACAGCTGCTCCGCAAGTTTGGCGTTCCAGAGGAAGAGGTATGTCCTCATCATCACACGCACAGACTTCCCAGAAATAAAAACAGCGCTAAGAAAAAAAAAAGAAAAAAAAACACGCTAAAACAGGCTCCCAGCACATCTCTTGACCACTGTGGCCCTGGCTGTGTTTGGTGTGTTGGCAGAAACCTGTTGAGAAGTGAATTATTTTTCTTCTAGAATTCTACACAAACAATCTATAGTTTCAGTGTTCTTTATACAGTCTATGGGGAAAATCTCTGAGGGTAATTGTGGCATCATAATGCGGAACTCTCAGTTCGCGAACATTCTAATCACATTCATGGCTCCAACGTCTCGTCACCAGCAATATGCTAATGAGTCCCAGAACGTCCACGCCCTTTTTTAGGTGAAGGAAGTAGGCACTTTGCTATTACTTTTGACAGAACAGTAGGCTACTTCAATGAGCAGGCACCATGCCTAAAAGCTGCTGTGTTGTATTTTGCAACAACAACAACAAAAATAAGGATTTGCGGTTTAGTATGTTGCCACAAAAAGAAAGGGAAGGGAAAAGAAGGTGTTTGTGGCTCCAATCAGGAGAGAGAATCCCGATGGGAGGCTGTGGGACCCGACGTCTAAATTTGTTTACGTCTGCGGCAAACACTTTGTTAGCTAAAGTCAGTCAGTCATGCTAGCTAAAGTCAGTTGATGTCCGATGTTAAATATGTCTAATCTAATAATGAAGGAATGAATGAAACTTTGCAAACTAGGAGCTGTGATTACATGGCATAGTTCAGCTCCGAGTTAGCCTGCAACACCTAGCACTAGTGCTATTGTAGTTACCATGGTAATGATAAACAAAGCCGTTGTCATATTAAATGCTACACTATCGTGGTTGCACTCTGCATGTTAAATGCGCTATAAAATAGCGACACCGGTCAGGACTTGGAAGAGAGTTTGTATAACTTGTCTGCTGGCTGGCCATAGCATTAGATCGGTATAAATAGCTATATATAACACTTGGGTAAAGTTCAAAAATGTAATGCACTGAAATTCTCATAGACCCCCATTCAAATATTTCCGGGTAGTTTCACCTAAAAATGCCCAGATGTGTCAAAAAAACAGAAAGTACCCGGATTGTTGGAGCCATGTATATTTGTGCCCGTACTCCTCAACAGATTAAGAAGCTGTCCCGTTGGGAGGTCATCGACGTGGTGAGGACCATGTCCACGGAGCAGGCGCGCTCGGGCGAGGGGCCCATGAGCAAGTTTGCCCGCGGCTCTCGCTTCTCTGTGGCCGAGCACCAGGAGCGCTACAAAGAGGAGTGCCAGAGGATCTTCGACCTGCAGAACAAGTGAGAGACACAGGCAGCACACTCTACTCTAGGACCCACATCAGTTAGGGCTGTGCAATTAATCATTTTTTACATTCCAATGTTACATTTTCATTCCATTTTGCAATGGTGTTTTGGAAATTCACTGTTAAAAAAAGACAACTATTTTTTAGTTGAGTAAATGCATGCATTTTTTAGTTCAGAGTGACATTGCAAAACCAAAATTGTGTTTAAATAATTGCAATGGTCAGTATTGACACTACAAAAGAACTAAATGTGATTTGTTTCATTAATGAGTGGACTGGGATTTCTATTCGGCCTTGTTCCTCAGGGTTCTGGAGTCGACGGAGGTGTTATCGACGGACACAGACAGCAGCTCGGCGGAGGACAGCGACTTCGAGGAGATGGGCAAGAACATCGAGAGCATGCTGCAGAACAAGAAGACGAGCTCGCAGCTGAGCCGCGAGCGGGAGGAGCAGGAGCGCAAGGAGCTGCAGCGCATGCTGATGGGCGAGGACGGGGACAAGGACAAGAGCAAGGGACGTCGCAAGGGCCTGTGTAAGAAACACAGCCACACTGTGTGTGTGTGTGTGTGTGTGTGTGTGTGCGTGTGCGTGTGTATGTGTGTATGTGTGCGCATACGTGTGTGCGCGTGTATGTGCGTGCGCGTGTATGTGCGTGCGCGTGTGTGTGCGTGTGTGTAGGTACGTTTGTGTGTGTGTGTGTGTGTGTGCGTGTGTGTGTGTGTGTGTGTGCGCGTGTGTGTGTGTGTGTGCGCGTGTGTGTGTGTGTTTGCGTGTGTGTGTGTGTGTGTGTGTGTGTGTGTGTGCGCGCGTGTGTGTGTGTGTTTGCACGTGTGTGTGTGCATGTATATATGTGTGCATGTGCATATGTGTGTGCATGTATATTTATTGGTGGAGTGAAAAAAAGAGTGATCTAGGGACCTGTGTTAGACACAGAATGTGTGTTTGTGTATGTTGGTGGTGTTGGAGAAAGGGTGTGTGTGCATCTGTGTGCTTTCATAAGGCCCTTTGGCCTATTTGAGCATTTTGCAGTTTGGTTTTATAGGTTCATTGTTTTGAACCACTTCCATACTCTCCGTATTGCAGCCAGCGCTGTGTCCACCGGCTCTCACAAGGATGATGACACATCCTCAGTGACCAGCCTGAACTCCTCGGCCACTGGCCGGCGTTTGAAGATCTACCGCACATTCCGCGACGAGGACGGCAAGGAGTATGTCCGCTGCGAGACCGTGCGCAAGCCCGCCGTCATCGATGCGTACACGCGTATTCGCACCACGAAGGACGAGGAGTTCATGTGAGTGAAGTCTTTTTCTCATTGTGGCCCATTTTATTAGGGCTTGGCCTTGATTCTCTTGTCTCATTCTCTCCCTCCCTCCCTTTCTATCTCTCTACTAGCAAATGGGGCCCCTCCTTTTGAGCTGGGGTTCCGCTTAAGGTTTCTTCCTGTTAAAAGTAAACAAACGCGTTATCTTATGTTTGCTCTTGCCATTGGGACATTGGGACCTTTGACCTTCGGCGTCTATTGTTAATGGCACTGTAGAAATCAATACAATTGAGCTGAATTCAAATGAATTACACCACTGTGAAGTTGCCGGTGAGCCTCTCTCTCCCCTGACTGCTTATGACTGTGTGTGTGTGTGTGTGTGTGTGTGTGTGTACGTCTGTGTGTTTGCAGTCGTAAGTTTGCGCTGTTCGACGAGCAGCACCGCGAGGAGATGCGGAAGGAGAGGAGACGCATCCAGGAGCAGCTGAGACGCCTCAAGCGCAACCAGGAGAAGGACAAGTTCAAGGGCCCGCCGGAGAAGAAGGCCAAGAAGGTCAAGGAGAGGCCCGACCTCAAGGTAACCGTGAGTGTATTTGTTTCAGTCCCTATACACACACAATGGCTTACTGGCTTTTACGGAGCCACTCACATATAGTATTTGGATCAACACGATCTGAAAGTAACTTGCGTTGTGTGGACTGTTACGTCCCCCACTGGTCTTAACTTGAACCCCAGTGCCAGCAGGAGAGGCAGGTGTGCTACCAAGTTGGTTAAAACCCATGGGTGTTAGCATCTGTCGCTAGTATGACTTTTTAATCTGTCAGTCGGACAGTGTGGTTTACTCACTGCACAGCATCATGCTGTCTAGCTGTTCTGTTCATACCATATTGCCCCTTTTAGTTGGGCTTGAACACAGTTCCAATCCTCCAGGATTGTTTTTAATGAGTGCCCTGCCTATTATTATACCTGAAAATGCAGGCTGCCCCTGACATGATAAAGCGGCAGCCTGAAATGAGCCAATGTGATTGGCTGCTCATGACCTTTTGACCTTTCTTCTCTGTCCCTCCAGCTGAAGTGTGGCGCTTGCGGTGCCATTGGCCACATGAGGACCAATAAGTTCTGCCCGCTCTACTACCAGACCAACGCTCCGCCATCCAACCCCGTCGCCATGACGGAGGAGCAGGAGGAGGAGCTGGAAAAGACGGTCATCCACAACGACAACGAGGAGCTCATTAAGGTGGAGGGCACCAAAATAGTCCTGGGAAAACAACTCATTGAGAGGTATTGTAAGCTAACCATCTGTGTAAACATGAATGACTGACCTCTCCAGTCTGTTTGAGGCCTGAGTCATGATTGTTGTCCTCTGGTCCACAGCGCTGATGAGGTCCGCAGGAAGTCTCTGGTGCTGAAGTTCCCCAAGCAGCAACTTCCACCCAAGAAGAAGAGGCGCGTGGGAACTACTGTCCACTGCGATTATCTCAATGTAAGTGTGTGGGTGTGTGCGTGTGTATTTAGAGAGAGAGAGAGAGAGAGAGAGAGAATCCCTTTTGTTTGCTGGAGCTCCATTCTTCACATTAGCATGTTGTGTTTCAGAGCAGAAGTCCATTGAGTCTTTAACACCCCATTTTCTTCCCCTCTGCCAGCGGCCACACAAGTCCATCCATCGGCGCCGCACCGACCCCATGGTCACGCTGTCATCAGTCCTGGAGGGCATCATCAACGACATAAGGGATCTGCCCAACGTAAGGCCAACACCTCTCGCCCGGCTCTGTTGTAGTGGAGCTCGATGATGTGCTTTTGGGTCATTCAAGTTTCAGATTATGGGAAGGCAGGGTACGGGATGAGAAGCAGTTTAGTGAAGAGCAAAAATCCGCCCATCACAAGACTTGCCTTACTCACCTTAGCGGTTACCAGCTTAGTATTGCTGTCTCCAAGTCTGTCCATGAAGGCGGGCTGAGTAAATAATGGCAGCCTTCAGCTGTGTGAGTGTTTGATTTATGGCACATTGGTGTGTACATGAAAACACAAACACATAACAGTCTGCGTACACACTCCACACACTGTGTAAACACCGGATAAGCAGGCTTGTTTCTCTTGACAGACATACCCGTTCCACACTCCGGTGAATGCCAAGCTGGTGAAGGATTACTACAAGATCATCACGCGGCCCATGGACCTGCAGACGCTGCGGGAGAACGTCCGCAAGCGCATGTACCCCTCACGGGAGGAGTTCCGAGAGAGCGTGGAGCTCATCGTCAAGAACAGCTCCACCTACAACGGTACAGATGGACTCCCAACACACACACACACACACACACACACACACACACACACTTGTTGTATTTAAGGAACTGTAAATTGAGGAATGTATTTTCAGATTGATGGTAATTTTGATACCATAGATTTAATAGAGACCCAGTCAGACCAATAGTATGAAAAATCAGGAACAGAGTTTATTTACAATGATGCGCATCAAGGGAGAGACAGCATGACTTCACCTAAAGATCCATCAGCTGCTCTAACTAGACAAGGAAATAGGGTTTAAGTATCCTTCCAGGCTGACGGGAGATGGCGTTGCTCAACCCATCTCACGTGGACTACACTGAATCAGACTCTGATTAGTGGCAACCTGGCAATCCGGCATGCAGAACAGTGAAACACTGCAAAGTCATAATATTCCTGCTTATCTCTAAACACAGTCACACACAGATATACACAGGGACAGTAGATATCATTAGTAGTCATTACACAGAATCATACTTTTAGTATCAAAGTGACCCACTAATGAGAAATGCAGAACATTAAACCACATATTGGAATATTGGACATAATGCAGAACATTAAACCACATATTGGAATATTGGACATAATGCAGAACATTAAACCACATATTGGAATATTGGACATAATGCAGAACATTAAAGCACATATTGGAATATTGGACATAATGTTCTATTCCACTTTCTCTCAAGATATACACAAGGAATGATGTTCAATTCCTCGTGCTATAGATTCCCACAGTGGCCTGTAAACAGCCTGTTTCAGCCTGGGCCAGTGTGTTTGTTTTCAGTGTCTAATTCTGGTTGTGCCGTTTGTATCTGTCCTCAGGAGTCAAGCACCCTCTCACCCAGGTGGCTCAGTCCATGTTGGACCTGTGTGAAGAGAAGATTAAAGAGGTAAAGTTGGACTGTTCTCATCTTCCCCTTTCCCTCTCTGGCTCTGCTTTTCATGTTCAGACCCAACTTTATTTACTTGATTTTATTTGTTTGTTTTTGTTTATGCCACCCCCCCCCCCCCCCCCTTTCTGTAGAAAGAGGATCGTCTGGTGCGACTGGAGAAGGCTATCAATCCACTGCTGGATGATGACGATCAAGTGGCGTTCTCCTTCATCCTCGACAACATCGTCACACAGAAGATGATGAACGTGCCTGACGTGAGTCTCCATTCTGCCCAAGAGTTAACATTGTTGTCCAGTATTGGTAGGAAAGGCTTGTACATTTGTTTTGGTTTGTTTTTTTTGTTTTTTTACGAACGAGTGATCAAATGTTCTGTTTTTTCGTCCACACCCATCTAAAAGCTTTCAGTCATCATTTCCATTGCTTTCTCCGAACGTCACTTGGTTATTTTTACACACCCATGTCATAACTGTTATCAAATGTGTGATAAGATTCATTGTCCTTGACAACATTGCAACTTACTGTTGTGAATAGTTGCCAAGCATTTTCAGAAGTTAGGAGAAGTTGTAGGAGAATCGTCATAGTAGTCCCTATTTTTTGTCCCTGTCTTTCATTTGAAACATTTACACCAGTGTAAGTAGCCTTTCTGCCAATGTCAACATGTTTTGTCTCTATGTATTTTTCCAGTCTTGGCCATTTCAACACCCTGTTAATAAGAAGTTTGTTCCTGATTACTATAAAGTTATAGTCAGCCCTATGGATCTGGAAAACATTCGGAAGGTGAGGGGAGTTCTGCTTGTTTTCGCTAATTGTTTGACTGCTTATCTTATTCTCCATGGAAGTTTCTACATATGGCATTGTGTTGGACTTGGGATTTACTCTTACAGTCTTGTCTGTGCGTAATTGTGTGTGTGTGCTGGGTGTGTGTGTGTGTGTGTTTCAGAACATTTCCAAGCATAAATACCAAAACCGGGACGTCTTCCTCTCTGACGTCAGCCTGGTCCACGCAAACAGTGTCAAGTACAATGGTGAGGCCTATGAAGGAATCTGCCGGTCACATGCGCTGACCCATTGTATTGGTCTGTTGTGAAGGTGTTTGTTTGACCCCCTCTGTTTATGTTTATTTCTCAGGCCCCGACAGCCCATACACCAAGACTGCTCTTGAGATTGTAAATGTCTGCAAGCAGACCCTGGCAGAGGTAAGGGAACAGTCTCTCAGAGTGTGTGTGTGTGTGCGCGCGTGCATGTTGGTGTCTTTGACTGCTGTGTGTCAGAAATCATTTAACGTGTGTGTGTTTATGTTTAGTATGATGAGCATCTCACCCAGTTGGAGAAGGACATCTCCACCGCTAAGGAGGCCGCCCTGGACGCTGCCGATCTGGAGTGTTTGGACCCCATGACCCCAGGACCATACACACCACAGGTAGACACACACACACACACACACACACACACACACACACACACACACACACATATACATACACACACACATATACATACACACATATACATACACACACACACACACACACACACACACACACACATATATACATACACACACACACACACACACACACACAATCACTCACACACGTAAGCTCTAGCAGAGAAGCCATCTTTAGCCCTCTGCTCTCTCAAGACTCGCCCAGCTGACTAGCAAGCGTGTAGATCAACCCTCCTCCCACCCCCTTACGACCTATACGGCTTTTTCGACACCCCTTGGCCCTTTCTGAAATGAATCCCTACCCACTCCTCAATTACCGAGTGAACTCGGGTGGGAAACACCCTCGCAGCTAAATTAAGTTCCCTTGATTGCGAGTTGTAGGGTTGTAATAACACACACAGCTTTGGGACGAACTTCACTTTCCCTAGCGAAAGCTAGTCATCACATAACCACAGATTTGTTTACAGGCGTGGCCTACTCACATCCATGACGTGTTGCGTTAATTTACACACCCCCTCGACAAGTGACCATCGGTTTTCACTAGGCGGTGGAGGGTTTATAACACACTACCACTTAACAGTTATTGGTTTCGGATGGGCCCCTAATATGGCGGAGCCTCCGTGTGAGCGTGCAAACAAAGTGTAAGTGTCTAGAGAGAGGGTGAAGTAGCTAGTTTCGGAAAGGGCCCTTGTGTCTCGTAGCTTCCAGCTGTCTGTAACCCTGAACTTTGAACTTTAACCCTTTCACTTTAAACTGCTGTCTTTTGTTCTTTCTTCTGCTGTCTTTTGTTCTTTCTGTGATTCCTCTGTATTTTGGCTTTGGATTAGATTAGAACAATGAGTTTGCCATTGTTTTACAGTTTCAGTTAGTTTTTTTCATACTTAAAAACACAATATCCCATAAGGCCATTTTGATTTGGCAAACCTTTCAGTTTGGCAGCTTAGTGTCATAGTTATCATGAGGGGATACAAGGAAATTTCTGTCAACAGAGGACGTGACATGAACAGTCTAGGAAAAGATGAATATTACACTCAGGAGTACAATATTTGGTAAGGGGGATATTTCAGCCCCACTGGCATCCCCATCACTGCACTTAAAGCTGCAGTTGGCAAGTCTGACAGATTGAGGGGACTTTGAATTTTTGAATGTTTACAACTCTCATGCCCCTCCCCCACTACCACCGAGCACCCTCTCATCGAGTTCGTGCTCGTCAGTGCGCACCAGACTGTGATTGACAGTCAGATTTCACCAGTGTTGTGTGTGTAACGCGTTACAAAGTAACGAGTTACAGTAACGTAACTACTTTTTCGAGTAAAAAGTAGTGTAACGCGCTACTACTGAAAATTTGGTAACATAACGTAGTTCCTTTTTCATATCGGCGCAACGTTACTTTCCCAGGGACAGATTTGACAGCGACGCTGCTTTCTCAGCTGCGCGCTTGCGCAATAGGCACGAGCTCCACACAGCAGCCTACGTGACAGGCTGGTAGCATGAAGTGCAATCATAGCTCCACATGGTACGTGACAGAGGCTGGTGGCAATGAAGAGCAATCACAGCAAGCGAGATGCAGCCAACGTTAACTTCTGAGGGATGGAAGTATTCACATTACTTCGAACTCGTTGAAACTAAGGGGAGGAATGTGAGTGTTAGTTGTAGCCTACACTGTGCCCTGATTTTGTCCACTGCCATTAACTCAACTGCCAGCCTGTTGATACGATTTGCACTAGCATTGCACCAATTTCGGAGGAGTACCTGTTTAATGACCACCTATATGCCCAAGATGTATCGAGGCTATGTTATTTGATATTGTTTCATAGGGCTTTAGTGGTGGTGTTGAAGCCTATAATAGCCCAATGTTTTCTTGTCAAGTGCTCTGTTTGTGGCATTTTTTATAATAAAGAGCACAAAAGAAATACCTGTTATGTTCTCCATAGTAGAACTTTCTGTAGACCTACACATTTAGGAACAGATACTGGGTTCTGCCCAAAGTCGAGCAACATAAAAGTAACGTAAAAGTAACGAGTAACGTAAAAAGTTACTTTCCATAGAGGGTAACTAAGTAAAGTAACGGGTTACTTTTTTGAGAAGTAACGAGTAACGAGCAAACACTACTTTTTAAAAGTAACTTCCCCAACACTGGATCTCACACAGCCCTGCTCTGATTGGACCAAAAGAACCGGGAGCTGTGGATTTTTGCAAAATAAATAAAAGGCTCTAGGTGGAGGTAGAAGTGCAGTTTTTTTCTAAAACCGGCTGATTTATGTTGTTCTGTCGGAGCATAGTGTCGGTTTCAGTGAATATGATCAAAAAAATCTTGCCAACTGCAGCTTTAAGGCATCAGATTGCATTCGAATGGGCCAGCTCATTGTAAGCAGCTACTCTCTGAAATCATGTGCTTTTCAAGAGCAAAGAGTAACATACAGGTCAAGGACATCTTGACAATTATCTTCTCCATGAAGCTCTCCTGGAATGCATAGATATGTTTTCAGGGCTACCGACTAAAGGGCTACTGTGTTGGTCTTGAGAGAAAGGGCCACTTAGAGAAATCGGATGGATGTCTTAGTTCTGTCCTGTCCTGTCCTCTTCTGTGGAAGCTCTGCTTTTATAGTGTCAAACCTCTATGTTGTAGCTCCTTTCTGCAGTCTTATTGTTCTTTCTCTTTTTCCCCTCCTCCCTCTTTTCCTCTTCTCTTCATCCCCTGTGGTCCCTCCCTCCTCTCCCCTTCCTCTCTGTGTTTCCTCCTCTTCCTCTTCCTCCACCTCTTCGTCCTCCTCAGCCTGCTGAGTTGTTTGACAGCAGTACCTCTCTGAGTCTGCAGGGTGACGCTAGCCTCTTAGCCGAGGCTACGCTTCTCCCCACGCCAGAGAAAAGAGGGGTGCAGGTACACCTCCATCTCTCCTCCAGTCCCCACCTCCATTTGTGTCCGTAGCCACCATGCCATCCATCCATCCATCCATCCATCCATCCATCTGTTTTTAAATAACTTCATCCCAAACTCATTGTAGGATTCAAGGCTCCGTGTTCTAGGCTATAAAATCAGTTCTCTCTGAAAATAACAGTACTAGTCAATTTTATAGTCCAGGCGCTAAGTGTCGCTCGACAAATAGATGCTGCCGATAGATGTCGAAGAGCTGTAGGCTTTCATAGTCCAGCGCCAGCAACAAATTGTTGAATAAATCGTCGACTAGTTTCTATAACAACTTGGACATTGTTACATGTCCCCGTGTAAACAGACATACACAGTGACCACGGCAACGCACAATAGAACTCGAACTTCAGTTGATATCCAATCAGAGTGTGTGGCAACCTCTGTGGCATTTCAAAAATTTTTTGATGTACACTACACCCCAGCAGACAGAAATTGTGTCGCTTTTACATCATATTTTGTTGAGCGACACTTGTCACCTGGACCCTAGATTGGCCTTAAGCTTGTCATTTTCCATCAGCCATTTGTCCACCCCAGTCCAGTGCCCCTCTGCCTGCCTGCCTGCCTGCCTGTCTGTTAGTTAGGTCGTCCGTCTCACTGTCGTAACACAGCTGTGCTGTTTGTCAGGGTCGCCACGGCCGCAGGCTCGGAGAGGAAGAGTCTGATGTGGACATAGAAGGCTTTGAGGAAGAGGATGATGGCAAGCCCAAAACACCTGCCCCAGTACGTCATGACTTTTCCCGCGCCGTTGCCCACAACAGTGTGTGTGTGTGTGTGTGTGTGTGTGTGTGTGTGTGTGCGCGCGCACATGTGTGTGTGAGTGCGTACGTGTGAAGTGTATTTCTGTCTAACCCACCTGCTCCCTCTCAGGCCGAGGACGGAGAGGGCGATCTGGACGACGACGAGGAGGACGAGGACGAGATGCTGCTGCCGCCGCACCGTCGAGGCCACGAGGATGAGTACGAGGACGAAGATGAAGGCTCCAGCAGACCGCCGCAGGCCAGCGTGCTCTACCAGGACCTCCTCATGTCCGACGGAGAGGACGATGCCAGCGAGGAGGAGGGAGACAACCCTTTCTCCTGTGAGTAGGACAGAGAGTTGCGTGTGGAAGGGAATGCAGGGCTTAAAGAGTTCAGGCACTGTGCCTGAATTCAGGCATGGGTTGGGCTGTTTTAGAATTGAAAATGGGCAATATGCATATATGACGTCTTGTTAACTTCAGACACAGACATTTTCTTTGCTTTAAGCCCTGCAAATGTGTCTGTGTATAGTGTACGAGTGTGTGTGTGTGTGTGAGTGTATTGTAGAGACCCTTTCAACTGCATAAAATGTCATACATTTCCCTCAGGATGAATAAAGTATCTATCTATCTATCTATCTATAGATCTAAACAAACATGTTTGTTTCTAAGGCATTTCCAGGGGCACAGAAAACAACATTGAGCTGATAGGAACTTGGGGACAAACACAAATTTAAAAAAAAAAAAAAATGTGTGCGTGTGTGAAATGGGAATTTGATGGTGTACCATTGGCTCTCTTTTCTCCTCTTTACTCTCAGCGATCCATCTGTCAGAGAGCGGCAGCGACTCGGACCGTGAGCCGCCGCCTGCGTCCAGGGTGCACCAGGAGAGCGCGCGCATGGGCATGGGTCTGGACCAGGAGGAGAGCATGATGTCCTACGAGGGAGAGGGCCCTGACGAGGAGACCCACATGGAGGACAGCAACGTCAGGTGAGAGGTGTACACACACACACACACACACACACACACACACACTGGGTACAGTTGGTATAGTGCTGTTCAGTGAGTAGATCTTACTTCCATTCACCTGAGACGTGACGGATGCCATCACTAATGGGCTTTAGCGTCTTTGCTAACGTGACCATCTCATATACTGGCTCACAGGCTGGTATTGGACTGCGCTTGCCTAGAAAACACAGGTCACACACACACACACACACAGAGGAATCCTCACAGGGTTAATCACACCCTACAGGCTGCATATGCAATCTCAGACCCAATCTTAAATACAGTGAGCTGTCAAATCATATCTGGTTCATATTTGTGTAACTGTGTCATTGTGTCTCATTCACTGCAATGTGATTCACACGGCGCCGGTTGTGTTTGTGCCCCTCAGCTATGGCAGCTATGATGAGATGGAGGCGCAGCGACAGAGACAGAACTCCAGCCTGGGCAACGGAGAGGAGGACGGCGTTAGCGAAGAGGAGGAAGAGGAGGACGAGAGAGACGGCGGCCGGAGAGGGCCAAGTGTCCTCACTCAGGTCCAGCTCAGTGAGGACGAAGAGGACAGTGAGGAGTTCCGCTCCGTCGGAGGAGACAGTGACATGGACTCAGACAACTAGATTAAAGACCATGGACGCATTCGAGTACAACAATCAATTTTACTCAGAAGTTCACACATGTGGAAGTGCATGTTGGCCCCGTCAACGTGCTTGGACTGTGCTGCCAGTCTTGTTTCCATGGGAGGATTTAGTTCCAGTTGTTGTGCTATATATATAATATTATGTAAATATTGTGTCTTTTTTTGTAAGAAAACAACTCTGCGAGCCTTTTAATAGTCGACAGGAACTATTATGCGATTTATGTTTTAATTTTAGCAGAATGTCATTCAGTGACGTCAATGTAGTCTATCCGAAACTGTTTAAATAGCATTGGGCAGTCGCTTGACGTGGTGCAAACTAAAACAGAAATGTTTTTTTGAAAGGTGTTCATAAGCAGCATTTCAGTGTTGATATTTTGTCATAAGAATAAATTACTTTTGTTACATCGCAGGGAAGCTTTGTCATGTGATTATTTTTTTTCTGAACCATAGATACCACTAAAGACAAAGAGTTGAATATGGTTTAAAGGAAAGTCCTTAAACATACAGTAACTGTAATTCAGAAGCAGTTTATAAAGAGCACATAAATACATTTATTGGACAGTCTGTTAGTTTTGACAGTATTCTGATGTTTTCAAGACTGTGTGGCTGATTATGGGTGGTGTGGTTTTACTTCCTGCAGGCAAAAGTAATGATTACATATTATAACTATGATCTAACACAGTGTAAATTACATTGTGTTGGTTTCCTTGAATAATTTCATGCTTCATACATGTACTTTATGCTATATTAACACTATCAAGCTTTTTTGTATCTAACTTCCTGGTTGACAGTTATTACAGATTTGCTGGTCCTCAAAAACGGACCAGATTAGCCTCAACAGACTGATATCTGAACCACCAAAAGGATGTTTGCTGTAGAAACGGTCATTCAGGCAGTAAACTGGGGTTAAAGAACACGTGCTTGTGAAATGAGTAACTGCGATAGTGAGGACCATACATTTTAGAGGTTAACATTTACCTATTTTTTTATCAATCAAAGCGTACTGGAACATTGAAGATGATGGGGAAACCTATTGAGATGTTTCCATTGCAAACCTCTACATTCTGTACATTTTCATTTTCTGTCAAATGGCAGCAGTGTGTGTGTGTGTGTGTGTGAGAGAGAGTGTGTAGACGACCTGTCTGTAAAGGTGTGGCGCACATAAAAACTGGACTCTTGTTGAATCACTTTGTCATTTTTGTCCATGTTCTGTGACAATGAAGTTCCTCCTGGTGTTGTGTTTCAGTACGCTGTTCATTTTGCTTGTTAATGGACAAGCTACAACAACTCCAACTAACCGTAAGTATTGTTGGTGATGACTTACCTGAAAATCTATTTAGGAACTGTAATCAACTAGATTAACTGTCAAGAGCAACACAACAGACACTGGAAGCTTCAATAATCAAACATTTATCGAGGCAGGGTGTGCCTAATGTAATGTAATGTAATCTTCCTAATGTTCTATCAATGACTATGGCATCCTCTTGAACGCTGGTTTTTGAATTTGGAGACCATTTATGTTGTCTGTAGTGACACTAGAATGTTCTTTTGTTGATGTAATGCTTATTTTCTATCTGACTGTATCATTTTTAAGTAACTGGCATGCTATTATGATTTCAGCACAATGTGTTGATGTGGAGGACTACCTTCCATGCAAATCTGTAAACAGTGATGATTTGATGTGTAGTGAAAACAGCAAATGTTCTTGTAAAGCCAAGAACCCGTATTGTAGGTAAGGACTTCTTCCACAGAAATAAATAAACAAACAAACAAACAAACAAACAAACAAACAAATAAATAAATACTCATTGCCATGATACCGACCTGTCCTATGTCCATTGTATACACTTATTTCCTCTCCTTTTACAGATGCAATAATAATGCTGGTGAATGGTTCATTGGTGAGGACTGCACTCAGAAATGGACTACTGTCCAATTTGCCTTGGTGGCATCACTACCTGGAGTGGGCTTAGCCATTTTAGTGGGAGTCGTGGTCTACTGTACCAGGAAACCGTCGAAAGGCAAAAAGAACAAGTATGTGAGGGGAGGGGAGGGGAAGGGAGACTCAAATGATTTATGATGATTTGTTTGGGTATCCAAATACCTGTGTGGTTGTGGTTGTACTATATATATAAAAATTAAGGGAACACTTAGGTTTTCCACAATTGTTAAAACACATTTTTTGAAACCTTCCACCCTTTTCTCCATTCTCAAACTACATTCACAGAATGTCTGACAGTTCTTGCAGTTCTTGAGTACCGATTCAGTGTATGATTGAAGTGTTCCCTTAAATTTTTTGAGCAGTATAATATTTGTGCTGTAAATATCAAACAGCAGAGAGGTGTGAACCCCATGCCACGACTGATTCTAAAATGTATGATGTTAATTATTATGTCAATTATAATGTTAATGTTATTATGTTCAAGGAAAGGAAAGACAAATGTGGCCTTTAACCAGGAGCTAGAAGACAACATGTTTAAGAACATAGTTTTTGCCTCTGACATGCAGGTGAGAGTATCAATAGTGAAAAGTATGTGGATCGCACACCAACTGTTTTTTGGGGAGGTGCTAGCCACTGGTAAAAAGTTCAAGTGGTAAAGAAGTGCCACACACTGGCTCCATATGACAAGTCTGTACTACAAAAAAACGTATTTTGTAGTAAAGACTTGTCATATGGAGCCAGAGTTCTTTATCACTTGAGAGTATCAATAATTAAATGAATGTATTTGTATCATATACTACACAGAAAATGTTTTGTTTTGTTTTTTGAAACCATTCAAAAGTTCTCCGTGTTTTTGTTTGTGTGGTTAGCTATCATAAAAGTTAATGTTACCATAAACAGCACCTTTGGTGGAGAGCAATGTCACACAAAGGTGACTGACCATAAATTCCCACCCCTGAATGCAGTTTGTTGTGGTAAAACATTATGAAATAGACAGGGGAAAATATTACACACCCTTGTGAACCATATAATAACAAGAAACGCACACCTCTGACCCCCTCTTATGATAGGGGCGTCCAAACTCTAGGCCTCCACCAGAGAACATGAGACCGCCCAACAACACAGTCCCGATGGGAGCCATGCCCAACCACGATTACAGGTGAGGTCACATCCCGTGAGTTGTAGCATACTCAACACTAGGAAGATGTCTTTTCACTGGGTTCTGTTTTCACCTGCTCTTCATGTTCACATGCTGAAACAGCAGGATGCCTCCTCCTGCAGACAGGATGTCTACCAGCAGACCTTTCAACCAACCTTACAGGCATGTAGCTAGCAACTGTGCACCTCTTAATCACCTAACTACTGTTGTTAATTTGAGGCAGCCATGGCCCACTGGTTAGCACTCTGGACTTGTAACCGGAGGGTTGCCGGTTCGAGCCCCGACCAGTGGGCTGCGGCTGAAGTGCCCTTGAGCAAGGCACCTAACCCCTCACTGTCTCCCCGAGCGCCGCCATTGTAGCAGGCAGCTCACTGCGCCGGGATTAGTGTGTGCTGTTTGTGTTTCACTAATTCACTGATTGGGTTAAATGCAGAGACCAAATTTCCCTCACGGGATCAAAAAAGTATATATACTTATACTTACTTAATCAATGACTTAATTTATTGCATTAATGGACAGATGCAGTAGTGTGTAAAGCCACTTATCTCTGTGGCTATATCGCTTTATACTAAAACTTTTTGTTTTTCACAGTCAACAAAGAAACATCCATCCACCACAAGATAGGCCATCTATGGGGGGACCTCCCCCACAACCCAACAGGCATGTACTCTTATAAAGTCCAATTATGCAAGCCTAAAATTAGGGGCTCCTCGCTCTCCTGCTACCTTAGTGGATCTCTTTAATGTGCTATGTGGAGTTCTTTAATATATAAAAAAAAAACACTTTAAATGACCTAGAATTATCAACAGAATATGAAAAGCTACCGTTTTGACATAAAGTCAAGAGCATTCTGTGTCTGCTGCCTGGCATCACGGTGTGCCATGTGGGGTGGGGTGCTTTATCAAATACAGTGCAAGTGAAGTCATTAGAAGAGTGTCGTATGGCTGCGTTCAAGTCAACTCAAAAGCATAGGAAGCTCCTTTGCTGGCACCTTTAAACTTATCACTTTTTGTCAGCATTTCCAGGACTCAGTCATCAGTAAGCAGAAAGGTTATGTGCTATCTGTAATCTCCCCCCGTCTGCAGTTATGGCTCTGGAATGGGGCAGGTGCTGAGTAACCCATATGCCAAGTCGTCTCCAGGGAGACCTCCGTACGAGGGCCAAGGTCCACCTCAAGACTACAGCTCAGATTACAACTACAGACCCAAACAGCCCCCTGTGAACGGCACGGTGAGTTCAGGAGAGCCAAATAACGTTTCAGTACATCCGTGCCGTCTTCTCACTAAACCACTACAAATACACACACATCAGCACTAATTTCTTCAGAGGGCAAGTGTGAAAAGTTGTAGGAGCCATTAAAAGGGTTGACATTAAAAGTAAACTCACAAGATAGACAGTTCACTTGTTTAGACTTTATGATGAAGAAGGCTACAAGATGAGTCATTTTTTTTGCTTCCTTTAATCACATCCATTTAAATATACAAAATGGGACACGGCATGAGCGGAGTAGATTATGTTATTAAAACCATCGAGAATAAGTTATATTGCGCAGTATTGAAAACACAGCACAATTGACAGCAACTTAAACCAGGGAATTTACAAAATGGCCTCATTGAAAAACACCCAGTGGTAATGGAGTATGGGTACTGTGTAAGCATGATTTTGATATTGGCATTTTCTTTTTGTATCTTGAAGTTTTGCAATGACAAATACATGAGCTAAAAGATTTCAAACCCGGGGCTGACACCATGGATGGACTTGTCTTCAGCAATGACTACATATGTGTTTATGTGTTCTCATATCAGAGGGTGATGGCAGCGGATTTCCCACATTCCTCTCCATCCCAGCCACCTTTTCCCCAGCCTGACTACAGCGCCCCTCAGCTCCAGAGATCCGTGATGAACGGGAGGTATTGAGGACTTGCAGTAGACTTAAGATGATGACATGAGTTTATGGGAGAAGAGTTCTTTTTCAATACTTGTACATAATTATTTGATTGTGTAATTATTTAAAACACACTTGTCAAGGCCAATTTTGAGGAGTCTAGTAAGTCTTTGTAAGCTATCCTACATTCTCAGAAGAAAATGTTAAGAGCAATACCCTTCCTGTCCATTTGGAATCTTGACATGGATCATCTTGACATTGTTTACATACCTTCCCTACTTCTCTTAACTACATGTTATTGACCTCACAAATTCATCACTAAGTGTACTGTTCTGTTCTATCCATGGGGTCTTTTGGCAAAACAAAGACCAGAGAAAAGTAGAATATGATGCCTCCTTTAATTTTACAGGGTGACAATAAAGTCACTGAACATGGCACAACACACAATCCCAGCTACAAGCAGATTCAAATAAATATGAATCACGATTTGTGCATCTGTCAGCTTCACAGCAGAACACCCAAGCTAATGTATAAAACTCCATGAGTCCTTGTGAAATAAAAACAAATACCGTTTGAGCCACTGTGTGTTAAACAAATTCACAGAAATCTCTGATTATTACGGCATTGTTTTTTTCCTTATTACAACATATTGTTTTTAACCCACTGTCAGTATATTTAGCGTTACCCCTCCACAATCATGGGCTGATAGTGTGGCCCGGGTGCTTGATAAATAAGTAGGCTATCGTCACTGGAAGTGAAACCATGCACGGCATAACCAAACCCACTTCTTTGGATTGCTGCCAAACCCCAAACATCAGAGGGGCAGAGGGTTTGAAGCATTAGCTACATTAGCAACCGCAGTATGCAGTGGAGAAAAGTTGGATCCGTACAGCTGTACAACAACCACCTATTAACAGTGTTCCACCACACACACAAGCATTCTGCACCGTCAATGTTCCTGCTTCCAAAGTACCCAAGGTTGCTCCTGAAATTCTTCAAAAACAATCTCAAATATCTGCAAAGGCCAAGCTGGGGGTACCGCCACTAAGACACTGAGATTGAGAGCCAGACACAAATCAAACTAGAATAGAAAAAACTAACATAACAAAGACAAAATGTCTCGAATAAATCAGTAAATGTCCGAGTGCTTTTGAGCGGTCATCTGAAATAGGTCAAATACTTGTCGGGGAGGGAAATAAATTCCACTGAATATCCCCAGCTTTGGCTATTGGCATAATTTTCCAACTGAGCAAAACCAAGAGGGCTTGGTGTGGGATCGGTTTCAAACCAAACACTACTGGTTCCCGGGACAGAGTGGCCAGAGAAGGCGGTTCCCCTTGCCCCAGATGCCCTTCAGTATTAAGGAGCAGAACTCAAGGCTGCAGGATATCACAGCGTGTCTCATACACAAAGGCAGCCTAGACTGTCCATTTTTTATTTCCGAATAAAAAAAACAAATCAGACAGAAAGAGAGATTTTTTTTTTGTGTGGTTGGCATGGTGTGTGTGTGTGTGTGTGTGTGTGTGTACGTGGCGTGGCGTGTGGACAATGTGTGCGTGGGGGCCCCTTCAGCCCATGTTCTGGCGATTGCCGTAGCCTCGCCGATGAGTGTCCTTCCAGTTGTCCCAGTCCCTTGCTTTCTGCAACGCCTCCTCGTCGTCGTTCTCCTCCTGTTTCTCCTTCTCCTCTTTCTCTCGCTCCTCAGCGTCATAGTCAGCTGGCGAAGAGGACACAACAGAAATGCACCTTGTTTCACGTGAAGTGGTAGCTGTTACATGTTTTTTGTTTGTTTGTTGAATGAATAATGCTACTAAACTGAATGGATGGCGGGTCCCCAAAAATGTATTGTTTACAAAAACAGTTTTCTGGAGGAGGGTGCCCATAGACAGTAAAGGAGCTAGTTTGGCAACACTGCCATCTATTGGATGATGTCTTAAGTGTTGAAACTGGAAACAGAGGACTTTAACTCATTGAATGCCAAGCTGTTTTTGGGAGCTTTGTCCTAGAGTGCCAGCAATCTAGACCATTGTTGATGATTTTTGTACAGCCACAGCATATTCTGTGTTATAACTATGAACACATACAATGGCTTGTTTAAAAGGTGAGACTTTAAGCTCTCAGTGGGTGCAAACCGTGTATTTCTACACGCCTCTGTTCCTGAGAAACCTCAAGCTAAACAGTGGCTAGTTTTCATCAAAATCGCTGTTTTTTTTCTAGAAATGGAGATATAACGTCTTTCATGAAATATGAAGTGTTGCCGTAAACTTTCCGGGAAGTGATCAGTGAGACCTGGCGAGACTGCCACCTAGTGATAGACCCACAAAAATGGCCTGGTTTTGAGCAGACGTGCATGCGTCACTGATTCGACCCAAAGCGGCAACCGAGTTATGATATGTCCAGATTTCATGAGTTTTCGATCGTCATATATTTCATTTTCATTCATCACAGAGTTCCCAAAATCACATATTAGGTGTGTTAGAGTGTCTAGTTTCGTAATAAAAAAAAAAAGCTAAAAACGTAATATTACGTTTTTGGCATTCAACGCATGGGAAGGAAAAACGTAATATTACTCAATGAGTTAAAGGTAGTTTTCACATTTACACCCACATTCATTCATTTAGCAGCAGCTTCTATCCCACCATTTTTACTGATGATATTTTAATACCTTTCTAAGACATTTCAAAGACCTTTCACAGCCTACACAAGTACACAAAATTGCATATTTAACTTCTCAGGTTGGGCCTGTTTGTTGAAGATTATTGAAGATTAAGATTTTTTTGCATTTTTTCATTCTAATAGGCCAGTTAGTGAATTCAAAACTATCATACTGCAGAAATCCACACAGCAAAACATTATCCACGGAAGAGTAAAATTACATAATTAGCCTAACTGGACCTACATACGATACAATCAATTCATGACTTTCCATGATAACCTTGGTGTTTAATCAATCAAAGCCACTGTTTCATGCAGCAGTGTTTCAGCTGGATGGCTGAGAGTGACCAGTGCTTACCAGAGCTGCTGGGGCCACGTGGGATGCCTTGGTCAGGCAGGCAACCCTGCCTCCTGTGCTGGTCATACCACTCATCCACCGTCATAGTCGCCAAGCTGGGGTAACCAGCCCCAAACACCCTGGGAACATTTAAAGCTTACATTAGCGCCACTCACTCTACTGCTCCTGTTTTATCATGACACCTTCTGCTTACTAATGAAAAAGCCCACCAGGTATGAACATAGAACTGGTGGGTTAATAGAGACAAGTTTGAGATGTTGAGAGGAACTTAACAACTGAAGACCCACAAGATCCCTCAGATGTAACGCCTAATATGAAGACAATGTGTACAGTACTTTGTGTCAACAAACACAAAGTTTTGATTAATAGGATAGTGAAAACCACAAACATTATACAAAACACAAACACTGGAAAAGCTAAACACAGTAACGTTACAATATGAGATTAGTACACTAGGGGGCATAAGTATCAAGGGCAATGCAATTAGTAGACATACTTTGCCTGCACAGCATCTTTAGTGAGGATGAATGGCTTCATGGGGGGCCTTTTTGGCTGAGATGACTGTGCTGAACTCTGAAACAGAGTCAGAAAACAAAATGTGATCACCAAGTCACAGCTTGCATGTAAAACTGGAGGAGAGTAAAAGCCCATCTGCCACACCTGCTTGAGAACATCCATCCTCTTGAGAATCTCTACTTCTTGATCGATACTCTCGATTTCCTCCAGGGCAATAGTGATCCACCTACGGATGTTAAGGAGGTAGAAATCCCGCACAACCTCATCATCTGCCTGTCCGCTCTCTACTGCTGCTTTGATCTCTGAGAGTTTTGCCTCCGTGTCTTTTTTCTGATTATACCTGAATATGTAGAGAACGATATCATAGCATCATTATGGTGTGTGGGCAGCTTTAACACATATTCACAGTATATATATCAGTTTACAGACAGATAAAACAAACCTTTCAATTTTAGCCTGTCTTTGTGTAGCCATGGTGATGAGGTCTGCTTGTTGCAGAGGGCGTGGAGGCCGACTATCATCCTCCTCAGAAGTGTCATCTGAAGTCTCGCTGGATTTAGGCAGCTCAAATTTGCTAATGTTGTACTCCTTGCATCTCTTCAAGAAATCCAGAAAATACACACGGGCCATTTGAACTTGCTCCAACCGCTTGGACAAATTCACCTGTTTCATGGTCAACGCGCCAAGTAGAGCAGGAAGTAATAGATACTTTAAGTCTGTTGTAGCAATCTCCTCCAATTCTTCATTCCGACTGAAAAGCAAACATGGGGGTTGTTTAACTTCCCAAGATGTATTATTTGGCTGGCTTACTTCAAAGAAGCAGAGACAAATGACAAAGACATGGGCATGTTGCCTAGCAATTTGTAGCCAATACATTGTTGGTCTACAACTTACTAACTAAGATAGCTCGCCAATGACTGATTCCATTAGAATGACAGCCTCATCACCTCAAGAAGAATAAATTCAATTTCAATGAAATGGCGTGTTATTTATAGGCTGGCTAGGCAGCTGGCTGGCTATTATGGATTGACTCACTGTTGCAGATGGTCACTAGTAGCTATTGAGCTAAAGTTAGCTAACGTTAACGTTAACCTTACCCCAAATTTAGTAATGTTAAATATCAAACTCCTTGTGTTGTGAACTCTAAACTTCTAGAGAGAAAATATATTTTGCTTTAATGGATCAGCTGCACAATCAGACCATAACCACAATGTTATGTAAACTTGATAGGTGCCATTAAATTGATGAGCAAACGTCAACATTAGCTAGCTGGCGTTAGCGGTCTTGGCTGGCTCACCTGAATAACTCGAGTTGAGCGACCATCCGCGTTGCCTCTTCCAGTTGCATAATTCCGCGCTTAACTTTCACTTGAATTGGATTAGATCCTGTAGGCTCATTTGTAGTATCTACTTCTTCATAAAATTTCCATCCACGATCTAATAAATCAGAAAGTTTAGGAGCCTCTGACTCTGAGTTTTGTGTATGGTTGACATCTTCTGCTGACGCCATTTTCTCGAAAGTGAAAAACAACGATTACGCATACAATTCGGCCTCCGTACTTTCCAGTTTCAACACTTAAGACATCATCCAATAGATGGCAGTGTTGCCAAACTAGCTCCTTTACTGTCTATGGGCACCCTCCTCCAGAAACCTGTTTTTGTAAACAATACATTTTTGGGGACCCGCCATCCATTCAGTTTAGTAGCATTATTCTTTCAACAAACAAACAAAAAACATGTAACAGCTACCACTTCACGTGAAACAAGGTGCATTTATTTTTCTTGTCTCTGTTTTCACAGCTTCAGGCGGACAGGTCAGAGGTCCCTCTCCTCCTAGTTATGGCAGAATGCAAAAAGTATAGCCTTGTAGTATGGTATAGTTTATTTTTATGTGTCACATATTGAACAATGTCCTTGACATAATGTTGTTCAGGTGGAGAGACATTATTTACAGAACCCAGAGGACACTGCGTGTGTGTGTGTGTGTGTGTGTGTGTGTGTGTGTGTGTGTAAAAATATGTAAAAAAAAAAGGTGTAGTCTAATCGTGAGGTTTTAAATGAAGAAAAAAAGGTTAGTAATACTAAAAAGGGCTTCTTTCAACTGGTCACTAGAGGCAAGTGGACTTGAAAACTTGAGAAATCTCTGATGTGTTGTCCATGTGTTGTCCATTGAATGTTATGTTTGTCTGTGGACTTAATTGGTAAAATATGTCTTGTCTCCTCCGTGGGATAGTGGGAAACGTAATTTCGATCTCTTTGTATGTCTTGACATGTGAAGAAATTGACAATAAAGCAGACTTTGACTTTGACTTTGATTTGTTGGGTGTTGGTGATGAGAACTGTTAATCATGGTGTGTGTGTGTGCAACTGTGTGCTTCATTGAACCCTGTGTTATTACACATTGTAACATTACATTTATGTATCTAAATGAGCACTTACAATGCTATATTGTGTACATTTCATTTACATCACAGTTTGGTGAGTGTGTTGGATTTATAAGTGCAGTGCAATAAGTGCAGAGGTAAAAGAAATCTGGTTGACAACAGTGTGACATTAACTTTGTGTCCCTCATAATATATAGCCTGCATAATGCATTTTAGCAAGATCTGCTTCCATAATCATGACCACAAGAATTTTTCATCACAGCATTCCTGCTTTTAATGCTGGCCACATGAACAGCACAAGAAAATGGTTCATTTATTTTCATATTTGTAAAGTGAACAAAGCGTGTGGCCTTTTTAGCCACACAGGACTAAAAGCAAACACTCAATCACTCAGACAACAAGCACGCGCCTTTGTTAGATTCTCTAGATGCCAGGGGGTGAGGGGGACACCACAATCCTCATCAGTTCTAACAGATGGCTAGAGCAGAATTGAAGGAATGACCTTGGGTAAAATGCACTGTTGTGTCCTGCTTTCAAACGTGATTTCAAGTGTCTTGTTCTCACTATGTACTTGTGCTTGAATTACCAACCTTTTTATTAACACCTACTTTGTCCTTCCACTCTCTTCCAATGCCTTTTTGTGGAGCTGCTCTGTTTATTACAATTACATCTCAAATTAGCTCAGACCAAAAACAACTTGCTGGAGGAATTTGGAAGCTGTATCTAAGAATTTCTCCACCTGTCCCTGTGGTAGTTTACCCCCCAGGCTGGGATGACCCCAGGAATGTGAGGGGGAGATTAGCCCTTGCTGTAAAAGTCTATCTCTGCATCTGTATTTAAGTGCCACACTGCCCTGGCCTGCCATCAATCATTACACCAACACTCACTACTACAGACACAATGCCGTCCATTTCATAGTAAATCATCGCCTACTGTTCCTACCATGTTCCAGTCTGTTTTTGGTAATTTGCATATTGCTTGATTCCCAAGGACACTGTAAAAGTGTCTGAGCTGAACTTATTTTGTGTTTAGTTTAATTCCTGAGGACCTCCACACACATCAAAGCTATTTGATCTGATCAACTTCTGCTGAATTCATTTAATGAATGGGTGTATGAAATATGGGTTCATGCTGTTTATTTAAAAACAGAAGTCCTGTAAACACACAGCTGGCCCGGGATGAAGAGGGCATGGCATTCCTCACATATTCACATCAGCTGTAGAATCAACAGTGCGGCTCTTTGCAGTGTGCTAGCACCCTTTTACCAGTCTCAGTGTCCAGGGTCCAGTCTGTGTCCAGGGACAGAGCCACTGGACCTGGGAGCACACACTTAATAGCTATCTGTTCAGTTGATAATAGGTGTCTACTAAAGTCTACATGCACTGTTTCTTGGTCTGTTTAATGCAATGGGACCAGTAAATACTAAAAAGTGAATTAAAGTATTTTACTTGTACACTATTGCAAATTCAGAGGATGCACTGCAAAAACTGCTTATTTACCAAGTTTTAATCTTACATAAAGATCAAAGAATCCAGTTGGTATTGTTTTTAGTATAAAGAGACTTACCTAGTTGCGCTTTCTCATAAAAATCATTTGACTTAATTTAATAGGAGTTTGACTTATTATGAGCGCCGCCCAGCGAAGCGGCGGTCATATAGGTTTAGTCAGATTTATTTATTTATTTATTTATTTCGCATGTCCAAATTTCCGTCAAGGATTCCCGGGACACTGTAAGACCGGGGTACACGGAACTTGGTGGTGATGTAACCCCACATGGATAGCATGGAACCATCTTTTTTCGTTTTGATCTGTAGCCCCCCCGCAGGACTGGACCCCCCGAAAGGAGGGTAGGGCAGACACAGTTTTCTGTGAATATCTTGATAACCGTAGGGCCTAGGATGACCAATGTTTGCGTATGTTTGCCTCCAGGGGTCATGTAAACCCATTACATATGCACACATGTGCATAAACAGATACACACGCACACACATACATTCACAGTAATCCTACGTATGACACACTCACACAGTAGACATATATACGCATGCATGCACATGCACACACACAGGCACATAAACAGGCAAACACACAAGCACATGCACGCACACCCACCCACCCACACACACATAAACATAAACATGTACACGCACACATGCACACAATTCAAGAATTTCTCAGAATTATGAACAGGCAAGATGGGGGTGGGGTTGTATAAAATGTATTTTACATGTGAAATCTATGAACTAATCATGTTTTGGTACTTGTTGTCTAGCTGATACCAGTGAGAATTGAGTGTGCATAATGCAATTCAGTGAGACAGTTAAAATCATATATGCCTTTCAGCGTGACTTATTTTTGTGGAAAACATGTGTTGGACTGGGCGGCGGTCATATTTTGTACATCTAGTTTTAAGATATCTTGTCAAGAAAACAAGCAAAATTTGCAAAAGTAATTGGGCAAATTTGGCTGCCTTAAAATAAGTCAATCTCTTAAATCAAAATGATCTCATGAGAGAGCGCTCTCTTTATCCTAAAAAACTGTTTTGCAGTGAGTCAAAACCAGATTCTGACACAATACAGATCATTTTCAAAATGCTAATGGCCTGGTTATGTTTGCTTTACCATAGTTGTCTTGTAACATACCTAGAGGGTTGCAGGGAAAACATGTAGTCTGTGCATAAATTACTAGGCTCAGTTTATGTTCCTACTAGGCAAGATGTCTGCAACCTCATATTTGTGTAAATGTAACAAGGTTCAAGGTTGTGGCAATATTCTACCCCTAAATAGCACAAGGCGATAAAGCACCTACTGCTAAAAACATGTCAAATTAGTCACTCAAGTTTTTATTTAAAATTTAGGACAGTATGAGTATTTCGTTTAGGACAGTATGAGTATTTTCGTATTTCCTATTGCAGGCTTTTCCTTTAACTATGAACAAGACTTACATCATCATTCAGACTAAATGATGTCTACATAAAGCCTGCAGCATGGACTACATGAACTAGAATGTCATGCTTTACCTTAAATGACCTTTTTGTAAGTGCATTTCATTTTCATTGTGTGGTAGACACTGTACTGTCTAATAATGAAACTCAGATCAATGTAAAAGTTGTATGGGTGTGTTCATACATGCTATGATAGTTCATACTGATGAATCCTTCCTGATAAATCCTTACAGTTAAGTAGGCCTATGCAAAAAGCAATAAATACAAGTAACCACACATAAAAACTTTGTTCTAAATAGATCATTTTGATTTGGGTTAAACAGTGAGCAAGTTAACCATGGATTGTTTGCTCGCCTTGCACCACATCCACAAATGCCCCTTCTCACCGTGAGTCATCTCTTTGCTCAGCAAAGGAGTTAATGAGTAAGGATCAGTCTGTTCAGAGCTGTCACTCAGGCCACATCTGTCTGTGTCTTTTCTGAAAAGTCTTTTATTTGGTGTCCATCCCAATTGTCTTTTTTCTCTCTCCAAATAGCGTTGTCCATTCAGAGGGAACCTCTGGGACACCCGTCCATCACCTGCACGTAAACAGAACCTGGGTCTTGTCAGAGCTCCGCTGTTGTCTGTAAACCATCACTATGGTTTCTGCCAGGTGTCGCCATGGTCACACACGCAGCCACAAAAGGCATGTCTTACGCCTTGAAGAAAAGAGCCTGCTGTGGGGGTGGACCCAGCACTTTGTTCGGGTCCAGTTCATAACCCTCTCCCTTTGTCCATTTGTTGCTCCTTGTTGTCTTTTTTCCCCTCTTCTCCTTCTTCTAACTCCAGGGTTCACTTGCAGACATACCTTTCCACTGTGCGCTCACAGTGTTTGCAGGTGACGTAGCAGCACCAGTGGTACTTGCAGTGGCAGCGTTCCACCACTTGCTCTGTGTACACGTTGTAGCCTCGACCGCAGCACATCAGACCGCAGCTGTCACTGCCACTCGCTGTCTTATTACACTCCCTGGAGACAGATTAAACAGTGTATTAGTCAATGGGGTTAACTGCACCACGTGGCTGAGATAGGGAAAGAGAGGAGGCCTATTGATTGGGTGGACGTTTTTGCCCATTTAGAGAGGTAAAAAATTCAGCTTTCAAATTAAGATACTGGATGTTTCCATTACCTGTCTTGTGTGCCAAGGGACCCATGTTTTGGGTCAGTCTTACAATAGTCAGGTGAGCTGACAAGGTAAACAAGTTCACCCTCTCGGACAGGTCGCACATCCAGCTCTTTGGGAACTAGTTGCCTGCGTGTGCCAACAAGGCGATGGATCACTTTTGTAGCTGAAAGGTACTTGGTCTTTAGATCCTCTGCAATGTGGCCGATGTCATGCAGCCCCTTCCAGCATGTTTTAACAGAACATGACCCAGACACGCCATGACACTTGCACTTTGTCTCCACAGCATCTACCAAGACCTGCAAATTAGCAAAATGATATTTTTACTGCAAACAATGTGTACTTAGATCAGCTGAATACACAACACAACACAATAGGATAACTAAACCCAGAGAGAAATATTGCCATGTAATGGCGAAACCCCTAACGTGATGCGTACCTGTCTGCCCACCGCATTGTTGTGTAGATGCATCAGCCTGAACGCTTGAGGGCCAGACCTACGGTTTTTCATGGGCGCGTCGGAGAACGCGGAGCCCATCTGAAGCCCGTAGCGAATGTTGTCTCCGCAGCCTCCCCATCGGAAATCAGGAGCGGCTTGCTCCGCTGGGGCAGGACCGCACGTGCAACTCGGCAGCTCTCCGGAGGCGCAAGCCTTTGCAATGGAGTGACTCACAACAGCCGCAGCAAGGGCAAACGCAAACGCCGACTCTCTGGTACCTGTAAAACACATTCCGACAGTAAGTGCATGTACTCCTTCTGAGAAAGGATGTCTAATTTCTGACAAGGGTATATGGTTTGACTAAATCAACCAACACGTGTTTATTTTCACATGTATAAAGGTTCCTACCTTTTGCCAAGTCTGGTGTGAAATGAGGCGCACTCTCAATTGACGAGCAGTTCCATCGCATATCTTTCAAAGTGTTCTGGCAGGCGTTCTTTGTCAGTTTGGCAGCATGCACGATACTGTGCATGAGCTCCAGGTTGCGACGACATAGCTGGAGCTGGTCTGGAGCCAACCCGTCAAGGAGCTTACAGTGGTGCGTCTGATTCCAACCCACTGAACTACCATTCACCGTGAGACCTCTGAAAAATAACATATACGCAAAATTGGTCATTAACATTTATTTAATATGTATTTATATACATGTTTTTAAATAATTAAGGATACATGGGTCCAGCAGGAACTAACACCACACATTTACTGCATAGCGCTGTTTCAAGGTTCATTCGAAAGCAATTACCAAAACTTGACACTTACAGCCAGTAGATACCCGCGCTACAGTGAACTTCCAGAAGGACCATCAGAATGAGTACAGAGACGTTCCTGTGATATTGCATATTGTCCATCTATCGATTGTTGCTCTCAAATGTCCTGTCCTCTAATGCCAAACAGTTGCCAAATGCAGCAGTGACTGACAGTAGGCCTATCTAAAAAAAATCCAAAACAGTTGTTTCGCACAGACGGTGTTGGGATGATGGTGTCAAAAGAGCTCCTAATGCAGACAACACAGTGGTTTGTTTAACAGCGTCTTTTTATCTGACCAGTCTCTGTGTAACCACGCCCAACTAATTCGACGAATAAACTTCAGGTAGGTCCATTCTGACCTCTATGGCTAGTATGGCAATAGTATACAGCTGCGAAATTCTAGTTATGATAACTAGGGTGCATACAAAACATTTGTAAAGCCAAGGCTATGAAATATTGTAATTCTATAGGCTAACATTTCTGTTGAATATAGCCTAATATCGTAAAATGTGTTTAGGCTTAGCCTACAGACTGTAACTTAAGCAACGACAAACATTGTAGCCTAAACATTTTCTGCGTAAATTATTTCACATGGAGGATCAATCACTTTGTCATACCTAAAACAAGACTGTAGATTGTCAGCCTTTGTCCATAGATCGATACAGGGGCCCTGCTGTGAACAGAGACGTAACTCTGCTCGAGGCTAAATTTTAGACATATAGGCCTACCTACTTGTAGCCTAACTATTTTGAGGCTAGGAATTATGCCGTAGACCTAAATTCTCGGAATGACTAACTTGTTTCGTATTTCGTCCTGATTAGTTTTGAACGTTTCTTGTGGGCTAATCACTTCAGACACTGAGCCATTCAATGTTCAGACGGGTTGGTCGGTAAGTTGCCCTCTGTGTGAAGCAATTAGCGGGCCTTAGGCCTAAGTCTTTTGAAGATTTCTTTTGAGGCGGATCTCTACAACATGAAACATTTACATCACAACGGATTTAGTTAGTTCTCTAGTTATAGCCTAATCCTGGAATCGTCATTCTTTTCATATGGACACAAAGTATCCCCAAGTGACGCATCTTCACAGGAGCAAGCAGGCTCCAATAAGAACTCCACGGCAACAATAAGAATAGTTCCCACATTCCAGCAAGAAAAGTGTCATATGGGCCTACCCTTGGTGGTGATACAAAGTTGCAGTCTACGCATTGCTGATAGCCTACAATTCATTGATACAAAGTCGCAGCCTGGGGATTGTTGAAATAATAAGTTGATACAAAGTCGCAGCCCTTGGTTTTATAAAGGCTAGAAATTACACCCTGCAGCCTAGCCTAAACAATTGTAATAATTTAATCAAAACAGATTTTTTTTTTAATTATTTAAGATCAGTGGCCTACAGTCAGAACTCATTTCCAGAAAAGCAACAGATAACATCAATGAAGAGTGAAGAGTTGGTCATCAAAATTAAAAATGACTTTACGCCAGATGCAATCGGACAACATTTTTAGTCTAATTTTAACAATTTAGGCTATTCCTAGTTCACGTTTGCCTGTTCATTGACCATTCTGCCACGAACACAATTTTTCGGATTTTGAAACTTGTTTTGCTTGACGCTTAAAAAGGTAACGGGTCTAAAATTGAGACCTATTCGATGTTATGTCTGGAGAAATCTGCACGCTTAGATGTAGCACTATGTTACCGGAACAACGTCCTGTCAACATCTAGGCTACAGGTTTTTGTGGCATGGTCAAGAAATATTTATTAAGGATAATGCGCAATGGATTGTGGTTGTAACATGCCTTGAAAATTCACAGCGATAACAATAAATCACGAAACAGTAGACTATAAAGTTCTGACATCTAACTATATTTATGTTGCATTTTACCTGTATGCACGCGGCTCGTTGGTCTAGGGGTATGATTCTCGCTTAGGGTGCGAGAGGTCCCGGGTTCAAATCCCGGACGAGCCCTGTTTTTTGTAAGTGCCCTGGATTTAAATAACCGCTAACCTAAGCAAGATCAAGCTTTACATATGTAGGCCTATGCTATATCGAAACATATTCAGTGAAAGAGTTTACATTCGGCATGCGTGTTGTCACTTGGCACCAATGTGCCTACCGTGTAGCAAGTAGCCTAGCCTAATCCAAGGCATATCCTATCACAACACATGCTCTGTTTATAGGAATGTAGGCAGCCTATAACGCTCCATATGGTTGTCTCCCGGGGGTATTCAGTCTCTTAGGCCTACATGTGAATATCACAACAATTAAAAGCCTAAAGCAAAACAATTAGGGTGATTGACGTGCGGTCAGTTTTGGTGCCTATGGCCACAAAACAAACCCTTTAAAGTTTGTTTTACAGATACAAACGGATTTATCTTAATCCTTTCATCACCCGTCTTTAAATTGTAAACACAATACAATCCGGGAATTCATCATGGTCATAGACTCAGGTAGCCTACCTATGGACCTTGGAAGTTGTTAAACTATAAACAAAATGATCAAATATGGGACCTCATGAGTGAGTGAAAGACAGAGGAAGGGGGAGGGCAAGCAGGCTAGTTAGAGGATCTTAAATGCATAATCTGTATGTGGTCTGAAAGCAGGATTAGCTGTTGAAAGGTTTCCAGGGGATATGTCATAAAAGGGATTACTACACTTAATCAGACTCATTCACACATATGGGAGATTGAGAGAATGCATGTTTACTTAACTTCTGCTGCCCCCCTTTTATGTTGACAGTGAATACTCTGCTCAAGGAGTGTGGGGTTATCTCTAGAGATACCTCTTTTACTCTCAATGGCAGCTGTCCAGGTGGTATAGAAACTACTGAATGGCGAAGGCCTTTGAGATGGCATTTGTAATTGGTTCATCCTGGTATTTGAATGTACAATGCAATAGGAGAAAGCAACATTTGGATGGTGTAGTCTAATTAGAAATAAAGCAGAACTGAACAACATACCCCCCACAGGTTGTCATGAAAAAAATATACATTCCACATGGCATTTATGGTAATGATTTGATAAACAATTGGACAAGGCAAGGAGTTGTTTAGTGTGCTTGGTTTCACTTGTTTCAGAAGTACATACATTTGTGGCCTATGCAAGGTTCAAGGTCATCTTTATTGTCCTCCATGAGAGCAAATATTCTTAGAAATAAGACATCACACACAGGCAGGCATTCATTTGAACTAATACATATACATGTCTGAGACAGCTAATGAAATGTGAATAGGATGTGTCTGCGAGACTGAATTTCCTGCTTGCCTTCACCAACTATTTTACATGCAACAGAAACTAGTCTCAAAGGAAGTGGATTCGTCCCCCTCCTATCACTCTACCATTCAATCTTTTTTTTTGCCTTTTCCTTTTTGATTGTGAAATGTTAGTGTCCTGAGGACACTGCTGGGCGTTATTGTGTGTATGCTTCGTGAGGAGTGTGTGAGGGAGTAAGGTGAGATGAGAGTCATGTATATGAAAGGCCAGCAGTTGAGGAGCCAGGGGATGCAGAGGCCAGTTCTTCCTGTTGGATCCAACAACCCCCCCCACCCCACACACACACACACACATACACACACTCAAGTTCACACTCACTCTTGCAAACACACACACACATTAAACTTAAGGAAATTAAAAAAAAAAATGCAGGACAAATCAGGTAACTATAGGAAAACCAGTGTTAAGATGCACAGATAAACAAGCCATTTGGGGTTCAAAGACTGATCCATTTTAGGTGGTGCCCATTTTGTTAGGTGAAACACCCCCAACAACTCAATATACATTCAGACCACTGTGTATTGGATGTTTAGAGGCCAGACAGTCGAATACAGTCATCAAAGCTCTCGGCTTTGAGATGCGCAAGACTTGTACTGGCAAAGGTGATACTGCAGTCAATGGCCTTTCCTACTGATCCCACATTATCAAACAGGTTAAACTACTAAGCTAATGCCTTTTAACGTTTCAAATGTGTAAGAAATGTAGGGGACTGACTACAGTATCAGCGACTTCATGGGGATTTTTTCTGTTGGTTTAAGTTATTTTCTACCTGAAACTGAAAGCTTTGGTGAAGGCAATCATTACATTTTTCATATTCCAGTCTCATCCTCCTCTTTGATAGCTTGTTGACAAATAGTTTTGAAACCTCAGAGAAAGTGGGTAGACAGTGTTAGTTTTTGTGATGTACTCGCATACAAAATAAAAATGTAAATAATTTTAAAGAATGTACTTAAACTGTTACGTTAAATTCAATCTAAAATCATGGATTACACAATTGACCTTGTGCCAGCTATAGGTTCACCGTACTATATTTGACAGTGAAATCTTTCAACGTTCTAAAGGTTTGAAAGCAGGTGACATTACATTGTTGCTCTTCATTATGTCGAACTGGCAGACAGACGAATAGTCAAAAATCTGCATTCAGATTTAACAAACGCCACTAAAGGCATAGCTGCAGTTGTCCACTTAGAGGCGCTGTTGCTATTCACTTATGAATAACTACACGAAACAGTCAAAAAGCACACTCGATATAAAATCACTAACAAATGCAGATGGTCTCTAACTGCATGGTATTCTAACCTCAGAGATACAAAGGGAATTGTATAACACAACATTCTTCAACTACGTAGCAAAAGCTATGCATACACAACCGAGATTACAGAAACTTTGAGAGTGAGGAAGAAACTATTTAATATTATAAAAAATCAGATCCATTTACAAAACCAACCAAACAGAATTCTATTTATATACATATTTACACCCACAATACAGTTTACAAATGTACATTATTTTCAGCAAAACAGGATAACAAATATACCATATTTACCTACAATATCACTCAAACACATTCAAAATATTACTATGTAAGAAGATTCAATAGAAAAATAGCAGAGATTAAGAGGCCTACAAGGAAGTAGGCATTTAGACTGACGCCATACTGAATCAATGTTCATGTTCACATTCAAAGCTCCTAAACAATGCTTTCAAATTAATGTTCTGACCTTCCCTTAATTGAGGCAAAGGTTAATACAGCGTCAAGCAAATATACTTCTTACAATGACTCCTCATAGATTCTTCTTTCGCCAGAATCATCTGGGAGGTTTCTACATCTGATAACAGCTCCTCACAAAAGAAATGAAAAAAAAAGTCCATGTGAAATCATCAATAGGGTAATAGGCCAGAGAGACTGCAAGTGTTACCTGTGTCTTCCCCAAAACAGGGAACATGTCTCTTTATCAAACATCTCATATCGCTCCGTTAAACCACCCACTGTGATTCCATGTCGTCTGTGATTTCCCTTCCAGATGTGAACTGACATCAGTATACACAACTGGACCCTTTTTGGCATGTACAGCCTTGCGGAAGTTAGTGTGGATGTTGACTAGTAGTTAATCTGATTGATGTGGGACCTCTTTGCAATATTCATTCAAGAGTAGTTACAATGTTGGGTTATATGACTGTGTTGAGTTACATGACCACTTCTTTGAATATACAGCATTGTCTTCAGGTACATAGGTACATGGCTTAGTGGTTGGTTATATGGCAGAGTATGTGGCTATATGGTTGCATTTCGAGCTAAAATGTTGTAATATGAACTACAGGGCCATAGGCATGGTTACATGCTAACTTCACAGAGGCTTTATCAATTCTTGTTGACCAGTGTCCATGATCATCTTGTTTACTGGTGTCCATCATCATTCTCAGAGATAGCTTATGAGTCTACATGAGCAAACTATTTGTAGACAATTTGTAGACTTATAGAATCCTACATGTGTATCTCAATTTACACCATTTCCTTTTTTTTTATATCTTCTGGTGTCTCCAATGCAACTGTTACATGACATACTGTTGCCTTATCTGGCGAGCTATTGCATGCATGCGTCTCGATTACGTCAGTTGGCACCAGCACTTTATGATTACTGTCAAGGATTCCCAAAGAGTTCGTCATGGTGCCCTAGGAGTATGGAATCCCTCCTTGCTTCCAGGGCGTGGATTAGTCTGGGTGTGCGGCAGATGGGGTGAGGGGAGAGGAGGTGCTGGCCCAGGGTCTGAGGGTGGAGGTGAGAGAGGGGAAATGGCAGAAGGAGGTGGATGGGGGTGTCTTTTACTTTGTCTCGATACCGAGTAGTGATAAACTGACTTTTTCGGTTTCCTAGGATCATCCCCTACAGGCAGAGACGAAGGTTTGGGAGTCTGGATAAAGGGGTGCGGTTTTGCGGTCGGAAAAGGTGTGTGTGTGGGTGGAAATGGTGGGTGCCCTTCATTAAATTTAAGCGTGCCCGCCAGATGGAGCCTCCCCCAGGCGGATGCTGCCCAGGAAGGTGGTGTGGTTGGTCATGCTGATTGAGGTGTCCTCGTACACCATGCGGATGGAGATCTTCTGGCGGGCGCGGAGCAGGCACACCCCGGCCGTGTAGCACGTGTTGAACTTGCGCTGGCCCGTCTCGATGCTGCGAGTGCAGCGCAGGAACGGCGTCTTATCCACCATCACCTCGTAACTCGCGATGTCTGTGAAGTTCAGGTAATATACCTGGCAGGGCACGCATACACACACACACACACACAGACCAGAAATAAACATTGAAGAAAGAGTTCTGAAGACCTTAAACAACAATATTGCATTAGCTGATACTAAAGTGCATGCATATGGTATTGGGAACATAACAGCAACTATCATTAGTAATCTCTTAAAATTACTAACATTACTTATACTTCTAAAATATAAGCTTTTAGACTCCCCTTGACTTAAAAAGTGCAAAATAAATACTGAAATCCCCTGGCCGTGTATTAGTGCGCACACTGGTCCTAACGCAATGTCCCACACAGGAACCCAATTGAAACAGCCACAGACTTTAGGCTGCAGCTGTGAAAACTTCTCACCTTAGTCGAACTAATCCCACATATCAGAGACGACATACATTTGTGGTTTGCAGACACAGATGTGGCCATATTTTATGTTTGGAGGGAGATGAGTGGGGGGAGGGGGTGTCTTAAGATCAAAGCTATGTTCATATAGTCTGTCAAAATACTATGCCTTTTCCAGACACTTGTTTGGTTTCTTTAAGGTCACAACTTGTCAATGACTGCAATATAAGATTCTGAATCGAATGCATCAAACAGCTCTGATCCCACTATGACCAACTCCAAATGTTTGCTGTCTGTTGAGGTTGGGATGGAATGCTAAACTGATGTCCCTTTAGGAGAAGAAGGTGCATAATTCCACTGTACAACTGGAGATGGTTCTGGTATTGAAAAACACGGCTGGGTTCATTTGAACAAGTAATAAGCCCTCATCCTTTATTCTTATGTCAAATGAAGGGTTCACTGACAAATCTACAACCACTGTCTCTGTTTAGATATACAAGTATACAGCCTACTAATTTATTCCCGACGTGAAAAAAAATAAATAGTTGTGCTACATGCCAGTTGAGGGAACAGATCCACACTACCAATTTGTCACTGCATCATTTCTGTGTAAGCCAAGGGGGAGTCCAGTGACATGCAGGGCAGGCGGGAGTAGGAGTTAGGTCAAGGACCGTACTCACTTCTACCTGACTATAGATGAAGTAGGTGCCATCCACCAGCACCTCCAGTTCGCCCGAGTGAGAGTGCATCTTAAACACCTTGTGATGCATGGAGATCATTTTCCAGTTTCTGAGTACGCCTTCTGAAAGATCTCAGTGTGAGAAAAATGCAGTCACTCAACATCCGTAATAAGAATTAAGACACACAGACACACACATACATACACACAAACAAACATAAATTCACACGCACGCCCGCCTGCCCGTGTGTACATACACACACACACACACACACACACACACACACACACACACACACACACACACACTTCCGTGGTCTCTCCCATGATTTAAAACACTGTCTGGCTGTCATTGACATGTCATTAACTTGAAACTTAACCATACTACACAATCACAAAACACACAATAACTTGGCCAACTGGGAAACATTTTAAATAACGCTGTTGGGTAACACTGTCAGCAGGACCCAGCGGAGTGGAAAAAACACGAAAGCAGAGAAGGCCTTGCATTTGTACAGAACATCTAAAAAGCCTTTGATACTAAATCAACTCAAGTGTTCAGATAAAGGTTTTTGTTCTCCCAATGTTGCTCATCAGTGTTACCCAAAGAGTTCCCCTGTGTGTCATAAGCAAAAGAGAGAAGTTGCTGCGTAATTGAAGAGGTTTCTAAAAGTTAACTCTTACCTTCCTTCACCTGTATCGTGGTCTCTTGCCCCTGAAGATGAACCACGGCTGGCTGTGGGGCACAAAGCAAATAAAGATCTTTAAGAGACCACCACCTAGTGGCCACTGTTGGAACTTTGTGATACAAATGAACATAGGTAAAAGCATGCAAAGGTACTAGAACAGACAAAAAAAAACTTTCATTTGTTCACACTAACATTCTCTCACAGCTTATTGTAACATAACTTTTCGGCAAGTTCATGAATTTACCAAGTCAAATATACCTGAAAGTCTTTCTGCCGGCCCTTGTCATTTCCCCCTGGAGGCAAACAACATGAGGTACAATAAGATACGTGCAACAGTCAGTTATACATTTACCCTGTTCATTAGTACAGGAGATGGTAAGGAGTAATATTCACCACTTCTGTAAGAGGAGGATGTGGAGTTTGTGGAGTCAGTGGCGAGCTTGGAGCGTGATCGTTTCGTACCTGACGAACCTTGGGGCCCGGGCGGACCCTGTGGCCCTGGGGGGCCGGCCGGCCCTGGGGGACCCGGTGGTCCAGAGGGTCCCATGGCATTGGTGCCGGGGATGCCTGGTATGCCAGGGATACCCGGGGGCCCTTGAGGCCCAGGAGGGCCTGGTGGACCAGGGGCACCTGGAGGCCCTTTCTTGCCTATCGGGGGATGACAACGGAAACAGGTTACACGGTGGTAGAACCCAAGAAAAAAAACCAAGAAGTTTTGAGATAGCTGTAAATTCATTTCTTGTGATCTTAAACTCAAACAAAATAAACCGACAAAATGCTGCACAAATCTGGGTTAAATGTACAATGTATATGCCTTCCTAAACACACACAAACTGTCTGTACAAATGTGGTACAATGCTGTTTCTGAAGCTAAATATGGTGTCTTTTTATAAACCGACAAAATGCTGCACAAATCTGGGTTAAATGTATAATGTATGCCTTCCTAAACACACACAAACTGTCTGTACAAATGTGGTACAATGTTGTTTCTTAAGCTAAATATGGTGTCTTTTTATGGGCTGTGGGAGCTGTACCTTTTTTCTTTCTTTTTCCATTGCCACCATTTGGATCTGAGAAGAGAGAAGGAGAATATCAGTGTTTCAAAAGTTAGCTTCAATTTCATGACCTATAAAACCACCACACTGTTGTACGGACACCCCTGAGTGTCAGGATCTAGCCTTATGTGCTATGTGCATGTCTGTGCCTGGAAATAAATTTAGATAGGCTGAAGTTTGTGATGGCATCACTCCAACGCTTGAGGATGATTAACGATAACATCTTACAACACAAGGCCAGCGTGTTGTTTTTTTATGCCTTAGAGATAAATAAACAGATTTTCATCAGTGGGTCTGTTTAATGAGGAAAGCTGGCTGAAATCTGGTCCACGTTAGAGGAGGAACGACGCATACCCTTTCTCTTTCTCTCTCTCTGAAGAGAAAAGAGGAGGTAGTGGTGGGCCTGTAGTCTGGGAGTAATTAGCATTTAGAGACTGTGGAATTTTACTGAATTAAAATAAAAATGGTCTCACAAGGTAGGTTTCACTAATGCACAGACACACAGGAACTCGAGGAAAGCCACAGCCTCTGTGGCAGGAGGGAGAGAGAGAGAGCAAGAGCGAGGGGAAACCTGGAAAGATTTCACAGAT
This sequence comes from Alosa sapidissima, assembly GCF_018492685.1. Classification (NCBI taxonomy): domain Eukaryota; kingdom Metazoa; phylum Chordata; class Actinopteri; order Clupeiformes; family Clupeidae; genus Alosa; species Alosa sapidissima. Next base: position 30,254,042 of record NC_055961.1, on the reverse strand, counting down.
ATTAATTTGCCAGGTATTTTAATATTCTGTGCCAAGCACATGTTGAGCCCTTAAAAAGTTGAAGGGCCGTAGGGGGAGAGGAAGAAGAATTGTTCTGAAGGAGACTCAAATGAAACATTTCCCAGAATGCTCTGGGACTTTTTCTCTGAAATCAGGATCCAGAAATGTGGCACTTAGTGCGAGCAGTAAAGTCCGGTTCCTCTGGTGGTTTTGTGGCTCAGTCTTGAAGCATTTTAGCATCAAAAAAAGATGTTTGATCACTGTAACTCCATGGAGCCACCTTCCAGAAACATCCACTCCCATCCAATATTATCTGGCAGCACTAAAAACGTTTATTGTGTATGTCTTTAAAGTAAATCAATTGTTACCATGATTATGTCTTATTAGTTACTTAATTGTTAACTCTGAAACAACAAAACATGTCTACACCGCAATGCAATATGACAGATGCACAAGCACAAAGAAAATGGAGCCACCTTGGCAACAGGATGTCCTACAGGATTCCTACTGTGTATTGAATTTTGCTTTGTGTTTTACCACAAATAGTTTTTACTAGACGCACACACTCACTTTCAGTCAGCAAACAATATCAAGTTGAAACTTGTAAGAAATATTTTGAAATCTAAAAGTTTGCCTGTTCTCAAATCTTAGAGCCATTGAGACCTCCCTAATATAATTTTTTTCCTTACAGGTATACTGCTCATGACGATGTTAGTTGACATTAGTGTCAAACTAATTTAATGAGCTCATATTGACAGATCTGTGTGCCCTAAAATTAGTAGAATCAACAAGGAGAGGGAATGTGGTATGTCTGATTACAAAAATAATAATATAACACAGCCATAATAAATCACAGTACTTTTACTTGATTTTACTTGACTTACTAGATAATGAAGTACATTTGAAGGCAAGTCATTTTGTTCTTTAAAGGTACAGTTAGCGATCACACGCTTGTCATTGTCACATTAAGCAATCATCTCCTCACAATCTGCTAGCTGCCCATTCCGTGAGTACACTGTCAAAAAACCTGGTAGGCAGCCCAGGCTCCAAAAACTGGAAACAAACAAAGTGGGGGCAGCCTTTCCCCCAAACTAAAACAAAACCCTGTGTGGAGTTTCTCTGAGAATACTGGAGGGAGGGGTGAGCTACCTCTCTGGCATGTTTTGTTTGGTCATTGGTTAAAATATAATGTATGTTGTTTTGGACAAAAGCGTCTGCTACTCATTTTAAATATAAACGTAAACATAAATAAACACAACTTCCTGCGCAATTCCAGACTGCGCCTTTAACACAAGTGGAAATTTAGATGTTTTACAGGAGTAATATTTCCCCAAGAATGTCTCTGCTTTTACTCAAGGAGAGGATTTGTGTACTTTGCTCACCACTGCATGCACGCGTTTGCTGCACCACAACATGCACGCGTCTGCGTCAGCTCGACATGACTAATGATGAGTATTGGTTTTATTACTACGTTTGAAGATGACACACAATATAAATGACATATAAGCAGACCCTTCTCTGGGTACCAGAAAGGTAAACGATTTTAAAAGACTCTAAACAGTGGTGCTGAACCAAAAGAGGGCTGTTCCATGGAGGGTTTACCACAGACCTACAGTACGAGTCAATGAAACGAGCATCTTACCCACACCATGAGCTTGTTTAAACTGGATGGTGAGTTGTTCCCCCCCCCATAAGACATCATTTTGCTTTTCTTAATTCAAGTTGTTTCTGTGCGTCGCATATGCGCGCTTCTCACGCAATATCTCTTTTTCTCAAAACACCAGAGATCAAAAGTAAGACGAACAATTTGCTAAAGACGCTCCCTTCAAATTCTGTATTCGTTCCAGATGCCTTTAGTTTGCCGCACGTTCAGTACATTCTTTGATGTGAAAGTAAACACGGATTGCATGGCGTCCAGTCGATCGACACAGAGCAGGATGCACTGTGCACCAGTGGACAGGCAGGAGACAGGATGAGAGAGGCCAAGAGGAAAGGAAATAAAAGAACTGTGTCCAGCTATTGGCCTTCTTGCTTGCTGCCTCTCACATACTAATCATGTTGCTTTCGGTAGTCCCTCAGGTACCGTTCATTATCACCGAGGACCAAGAACACACACACACACACACACTTTCTGCTACAGTTAATGGTTTTAAAAGATCAACAAACCAAGATTGCTATTGAGGAAGCAAACCCGGAAAAATGTTTATCTGCTTGCATGACAGAACAAGTCAGGTAGCTAGCCATCTGCTTCCTCTGATGCCATCAGTTTGCGGTGCCAAGAACAATCAGACTGTAAGATTTAACCCTTTGAGGAGTGAGTTGTTCTGCAAGTCATTCGAAAATGATGTTGAACGGATCTAAAAAATGTGCTTCAAAAATTAGCTCATTATCACATCATCAAAAGGAACCTTCACTTCAATTTCAATTTTCAATTTATTGTGCTTATAGAGCGCCAAACCATTACACATGTATCATGGCGCTTTACAGAATGAGCGCCAAAACATTACACATGTATCATGGCGCTTTACAGAATGAGCGCCAAAACATTACACATGTATCATGGCGCTTTACAGAATGTAGGTAGAGAGAGAAAAAAGGAAAGAAAGGAAGAAAAGAAAAGAAAGAGAGAGGCCCATGGCTAACAGGGGCGAGGAAAAACTCCCTAGAATTGGAGATATATATAGGAAGAAACCTCGAGCAGATCCACGACTCAAGGGCCTGACCCATCTGCCTAGGGTCAGTACAGGACAGTAAGGTCTGTATACATGACAAATGCATATGATAGTCAGGTGTAGAGAATAAGACATGGTGTTAAAAGCACTTGAGCTGAAAGTTACAAGAGGTGGGATGATTACGTATCCGGTATGATAATTCATTAATCCTGATTTAGTGACAGAAAGTTCAAATAGTCCAGCGTTGGAATTGTCCAGGGGAAGGGAGTTGTCAAGGGGCATGTGGTGGGTCAGCAGACGGGCCAGGAATCCGGGCAGAGTTGTCATAGGCAGGTGATGGGTCGCTAGGCTGTACGGGCCAGGAATCCAGATAGGGGGACACTTGCCAACAGCATCATCATATATTTGTTATCATATTCCATAATCAACAGAGAATTCACAGAAGTTCCCTGCTTTGTTTGCGTGTAAAGGTACACGGTGTTTCTGGTTTCTATTGAAGTCTTGACTGATGGGGGTAAACACTTGTCCAACTCAGTTACCATGACATACACAATGTGTCTCACAGAGTGAGATTTATGTGTGGGAATGGCTTCAGCCCCAGCTTCCCTTTGGTTTGCTTACTGTCCACAAAATCAGGACCATATCTGCCCGGAGGGCAAAGACCCTGGCCCCGCAGGAATGCCACTCCTCAACCACGCTTAGTTCCTGCTCAATGTTGCAGAACCGCACGCTCAGTAACTCTGTACTTTGACTGTAGCAGCAAGTGTAAAGGGGTTGCTGAGGTTTGATAACATGGCACTATTCAGGAACATATGCGGTTGGTTGATGGAACTATGATTGGCTTGAGTTCCAGTTTCCAGGAACTAGAGCATATACAGCATGAGCCTCAAAGCCACATCAGTGCTGGCTATATGGACAATGGGACAATATAACCAATGGATACTATGGCCTGGCTTTAAACTAACCAGTTTGACAAGATAGTTCAGTGAGCAGAAGAGATTTTGTATCATATGCAAGGTAGTATTTACTACTACACTAATGTTTTGTTTTGTATGCAAGTCACTTTGGGCAAAAGCTTCAACTAAAGGATAGATAGATAGATAGTATCTATCTATCTATCTACATGCATCCGCGTGCGTACAAATATTCCCTGAATGGTATAGCTGCATGTATACGCACACTCACACATACGCTGCACTGACAGATTATTACTCATGCATGCAAACATTCCCTGAATGGCATAACTGTTTGTGCATACGCACAAAGAAACACACACACACACACACACACACACACACACTTAGTGCACTGACAGATTATTTACTCATGCGTGCAAACATTCCTTGAACGATATAGCTGTCCAATTCTTCATATGCACACACTCACACACAGACACAACAAACACACACTTAGTGCACTGGCAGCCCATTACTCAGCTGTTTGTGCTAGCAGGTGTCGCCACTTAAAACATGACCTCAGCTTAAGTCTCCCTTCACTTTAATGAGCAATAAATACTCATCAGCGAGGACATGGACACAAACAACAAAGTCTGTCCTGTCCCCTCTTCTTCTCCATCTCCCCCCAAACCTCACTCACTCACTCCATCTATGTGTGTTTGTGTGTGTGTGTGTGTGTATATGTATACACACACAAATAGGCCTATACACGTACACACTTACGAAGTCCTTAGTGCCTCAACCCCCTTGAGATTTCACTTCACAGAAGAGTCCCCCCCCCCCCATTGACTCTGTAAACAGATTGTGACTTGGGGGGAAAAAATAGAAGTGGTAAAACGCTTTAATGAATGGAACAAATTAGCATCAAAGAGGGCCAGCATTAGAACCACATTTTCACAACACGTACTGCAAAAACACATCTGCCATGGGACGCAGAGCCAAGCAAAAGGCATACTTAAGGCAAAGTGCAGCAACATAAAAGAGAGCTGATTATTTTAGAAAGGGGTGCTGTGCCAGCTCAGGGTGAGCCATAGGACGAGGGCATGTGGATGTTGGTGTGTGTGTGTGTGTGTGTGTGTGTGTGTGTGTGTGTGTGTGTGTGTATGTGTGTGTGTTTGGGGTTCTCTCTCTCTCTCTCTCTCTCTCTCTCTCTCTCTGTGTATGGTTGTCTGTGTGTGTGTGTGTGTGTGTCTACTGGGCCCCTCCTTCCCTCTTTCTCACTGCTGATGTTGGAGAGATAGCCATGAACAACACCAGTGAGCACTGTTATCTGTGTCACTATAGATGAAATCAGTGTGTCTGAAGAATTGGTTCGGAGAATATCCAAACCACTCTGAAGCTTCCAGCCACATCCTCGTACAAAACTTCATGATGCATGTGAAATCAAAACTGTTCTAACTAGCTCACTCAAACACTTATGTACTGATGTTATGCAAAAGTAAGCTAACAATTCCCCTTGGCCCAGTAATATTTATTGCCTTTGTGATTACCCTTGGCCCAGCAATATTTATTGTCTTTGTGATGCACTGTGAGTCATTTAACCCTTACGTCACTTTGTCTCAATCACATGCACACCCTAATTCACATCATCACAGAGTCATTATAGAATCATTTCTCAACAACTTGAAATACAATGGACCTCACAAGTATCTACGGCTTCAGTAAAACCATTATTTTACAGCCAGATAGCACACAGAAGTACATGTTTACTACCACACTCAGATTTAGACAAGAGGACAAGGGGCCTAAAATGCAAGAGGAAATACATTAACCCCCGAGGATTAAAATCATCGTAAATTTGACATAAATTGGGGGTGCTGAGGCACAACTGGTAACCGCGCGCGCCCATACCACATTCGGGTCCAAGTGTCCATGGGGACTGGGTTCGAGTCTCTCTCTCCCACTCACTTCCTGTCACTCTCTCCACTATCCTGTCAGATTAAAAGCATACAATATATACAGTATACTAAATTAGTAAATTATCAGATTGATGTTAAAGGAATGTGTGTGTGTGTGTGTGTGTGTGTTTACATTGTGTATGTGGGTTTGTGAGAGAACAAGAGGGAGAAACATTCTGTAAATCACATTTCACAAGGAGTATTCCTGTAGCCTGGAGATTCCAGACCCTGGTAATCTAGAAAGATTAAGGGTCTGGCCACGAATAATGTAATGGCCTAACTCGAGGGGCGGCACCAAGCATGCATTTGAAAATCTCACTGCACGCAATTGGATAAGACTATACGACCAATGTTTACTGACTGATTCCGGACTTCGACGCAATTGGATAACACTACGACTGTCATCTGTTTAGCTCGCCTTTGGCCCCCCAATATCAGATACACCGATGTGATTGGCTCCTGGCGATACAAGTGGCAAAAGTAACGTGCATCATTACTCATTGCCAGAGTGTCTCGCAAAGACAATTCAAATGGATTTTCCAGGGTAGTATTCCTGCACATCTACGGAACATTAATAAGAGCTCAACAACAGTGGGCAATTACCACAGCAGAATGCTAAACATGAGCTGGGGCTATCCATCAGTGCGTCTGAATGAGACAGGAGTGATGGGATCAAAGCTGGGCTTTATAATAAAAGAAGAGGCTGCAGACGCCTGGCCTGGCCTGATATATCTGTCCTGCTTTGATTTAAGAACTCCTCAATCTCTATTCTGTTACAATGAGCCTGTTAAATGTTAGGAGTCTGGGAAACACCTGTGTGTGTGTGTGTGTGTGTGTGTGTGTGTGTGTGTGTGTGTGTGCATGTGCGCACGCAATTTTCTGATCATTTGTGTGTGTATATATATCTGTTGTACAGTTGAACTAGACATCTTTTATGATCCCTGTTTACAATTATGGGTTTGAAACTTTTTTGGAATAGAAATGAACGCATGAGAAGCCGTAAATTCAGTTCAGATAAAACAGAATCTTAGCACTCAGCTGACTGACGGACACTTTCAACTGGAGGTTCTTGACGCAAGTCTCCAGTCTGCGCTCATTCTGCCCCTCCAGTCCTCTCCTCTCTCACATCTAGGCCTTGGGGGCTTTAAGACCGCCCTGTGATGACTTAACTGCATCTGTTTCAACAAACACGCTAATGACACAATTGTATACAAAAACACAGAGATGGAGTACGCATTAGCGCATAGGCTAACAGTAAACAGTAGAGCTTCGTACACACAGCCAACGGCTGGCTCGTCACCCATTGCCTCAGAAGTTGTAATTATTTTGACTTTGAAGTGTGATGTCTCACGTTGCCAATGGTTATTTCACCTGTAGTCAATGGTGGTTACTCATTGCTAATGCTTTCCTGTCTGGATACGGCTTAATCATGGGTGCCCTATCTGCACAGCCACTGACAGAGGACTGGGGTCAGCCACAGACAGCGCAGAGAGCATCGCTGCATATGCACCATCACTCAACCAACCAGTTTTGAGCAGACTTAGCTCTCAGACTTAGCCCTCTTTTTTAAGATTCCAATGGCCCAGGCATTCCAAATACCAATAACACGACTGATTTTCTTAGCCTGACTCATTCCAGCCCTACAAATACAGAACGGACCTTTGGAACACTTTGGAACAGGAACACTTTGGAACACTTGGCCTCCAGCAGAGTTGAAAGGCTATACCACTACCACCGCAAGACATTTTTGCCTTCATGTCTTTAAATTGTCCATGCAAGGCTCTTTCTAGAGGCCATCACAGGACATCTTGTCTTTATACAATAAAACACTTGCTATCTCCCCCATTGTGGAAATGCCCCATTCCATCAGTCCCACTGCGTCCCAAACAGAATGATGTAGATGCAGTCTTAAATGGTGCATAGATGAACTTCGGCTCATCCTGACCGGGGCAATTTGGGTGAAAAGGACGGTGAACCTACCCATTCAAAACACACTTGTTGTCCCTTTTCAACAACAGAGTTAAGGATGTTTGTAATGGTTCATTGGCCCATGGTAATGTTATAAAATTTTGTTTACGATGTCCTTTTCCAGTTGTAGGTTTATACAAAATGACATCCAAGATTCAAAGAGAAACAGACAACTTGGAACCATGAAAAGAATGAGGTCCTAAAAGGGACAACTTATCACAATTTTAACTTTATGCAGATGTCCAAAATATATATTAAAAATTATTCGTGCAAATGTACAACCCCAAATCAGAAAAAGTCGGGACGTTGTGTAAAGATAGATAGATAGATACTTTATTGATCCCCAGGGGAAATTCAAGAAATTAAAGTGCAAATAAACACAGAATGATATAATATACAAGTCTCGTAAACCCATATTTAGCAGCAAAAAGGACATAGACAACATATCAAATGTTGAAAATGAAAAAATTTGAAAGTGATGCCAGCCACATGTTCTTAAAAAAAGTTGGGACAGGAGTATGTTTACCACTGTGCTGCTTCACCTCTTCAAAATTCTGTAAATGTTTAGGAACTGAGGAGACCAGTAGCTAGAGTTTTGAGAATGACATTTTATCCCATTCCTGCCCGATACAGGATTTCATTTGCTCAACAGTATGGGGTATTCTTAATCATGTTTTTCATTCCATGATGCACCTAATTTGACAGGTCTGGACTGCAGACAGGCCATTTTAGCACCTGGACTCTTCCTCTATGGATAATGTAAAATATTTGCAGAATTCATGGCATTGTTTTCCTGAAATATTCAAGGTCTTTCCTTGAAAAGACATTGCCTGGATGGCAGTATATGTTGCTCCAAAACTGTGTACATCATTCAGAATTCCACAGTCATAGATGTTGGGTTTCGAACTGAGCACTAAAATAAGCTGCATGTTGAATACTTTGATAGGCCCTCTCCTCTTTAGTCCAGATGAGTCCATGATTTCCAAAAAGAATTGCAAATTTTGATTGGTCTACCACAGGACCTTTTTCCACTTTACCTCAGTCCGTTTTAAACAAGATCAGGCCCAGATAAGACTGTGGTATTTCTGTAGCATTACAGAACTAGCATTTCTGAATTGAGCATCAAACTGTGCTAATAGACAATGGTTCAGATCAGAAGTTTCCCTGAGCCCACAAAAACAGGTCTGGTTTTAATGCAGTGCCATCTGAGGTCCAAAACACCACAGCCCTCCAATATTGTTTTTCAGCTCTATCCCTTGTTTGCAAATATGTCTCTGGGTTCTCTAAATATGTTAGAGATAATATGTTAATAATATGTACTAAAGATACATATAGAACTCCCCAAATTCTCCATAATTTCATGTTAAGAAGTATTAAAATTGCATTGTTTCATCATTTGTCCACACAGGTTTACACAGAGTGATGAATACCCCTACATCTTTACTTCTAAGAGACTGCCTCTTTGGGATGCTCTTTTTCATACCCAATCATGTTGCCAGTTTCCTTAATTTGTTGTGAAATATTCCTCCTTTTGTTTTCTTTTCCAGCATTTTGTTGCCCCAGTCATAACTCTTTTTGAAACATGTTGCTATCAAATTCAAAATAAACATACATTTTCCATGAAATAGTCAAATTTGTCATTTTCAACATCTGATATGTTGCCTGTGTCCTTTTTGCAGCTAAATATGAGTTTATGAGATTTGAGGATTATTACATTTTGTTTTTATTCGCATTTTACACAATGTCCCAACTTTTTCTGATTTGTATAACATTCTTAACAAAGTTATACAACAATATCATTAAATTATATTTCCGGCAGTTATTATATAATCAGCTTGGTATCAAAGTTTATAATGGCACAATGACACAAATGCCCCACACCCCATCATCAGAGAGGAACCTAGGTTTAAGAGATCTAGAATAATTATAACTTTTTGTTTCAGGGGGTGAAACAAAAATAGCTTAATAAAACACCTTCAAATATAACAACTAATGCAACAAAGTAATATTCAGCAACTGTTTCAATATTACTTAAATTCCAAGGTATGATCTCATAGTTCTAATCTCCATTCTGTATAAGGACCCAGCTCCAAGGGCCCATTTTAGTGTTGTGTTGTAGAATTGTATTGTTCCTAAGTCAGGCACATCAAAGATCCTTGATTACTAGCAAGATAGAGCAACGTAATTCGTTACTATGGGAGCAAAACGGGACAGTTCCGGTCTGCATAAGTGGGAGTGTCACCTTATGTCACTATAATAAAATAATATAATAATAACATTTATTTATATAGCACTTTTCAAGCACAAAGCACAAAGTGCTCTACAGACAAACAAACAAACAAAACAAAGCAAAAAACAAAACAATAGTAATGATAACAACAATAATAATAATAATAGTAATAATAATAATAATAAAAATGATAAAATAGTAAACTACCAAACTACAAACACAAACTTAACTAAATATATATAAAAAAGAAAATAGAAAAGGTATACAGTATAGTACCCAAGACAAAATAAACAAACAGAAATGATAATAATGATAATAAATTAGCAGAGACATGAGTGGAATCATTCACTATTTAAGGAAAGCAATTTTATATAAGTGGGTCTTTAGACTAGATTTGAAAACAGCCACAGATGCTGCAGATTTGATATTATAAGGGAGGCTATTACAAAGCTTGGGTGCTCTAACTGCAAATGATCGGTTACCCCTAGTTGACAGTTTACTTTCTGGAACAACTAAAAGTCCCAGGCTGGAGGATCTGAGGGGCCGAGCTGGACAGTAGGGGGTTAATAAATCTGTTAAATAGTCAGGTGCCAAACCATGTAATGCTTTATAGGTAATAAGGAGGATTTTAAAATCAAATTCAAATCCTAAATTTAGACTTTGTCAAAAGTCTGGCTGCTGAATTCTGAACAGTTTGTAAACGAGAGATGGAATGACGATTTAAACAGGTGAATAAGGCGTTGCAGTAATCAAGTCTAGATGAGACAAATGCATGTATAATTCTCTCTGTGTCCTTTAAAGAAAGCATTGATCTGATTTTGGAAATGTTTCTCAGTTGATAATGACAGGACTGCACAAGGAGTTTTACATGTTGGTCAAATTTTAAATCTGTATCAAATAAAACCCCTAAGTTTCTAGAAGTACTGTAGTCTTGTTATTTGAGGCTAAATTTCCAAGAAAAGTCTTAGCATGATTATAGACTTTGTCAGGGCCAATGAAAAGGACTTCTGTTTTGTCAGAGTTAAGCTGTAGGAAATTCTGAGACATCCAGTCTTTTACATCAGCTATGCAATCCTGCAGTACAGTTAGCTTGTTAAGCATGCTTGGTTTGACTGAGAGGTACAGCTGTGTGTCATCAGCATAGCAGTGAAATGATATGTTATGGTGGCGAATTATGTGGCCTAGAGGTAACATATACAGGGAAAACAATATTGGTCCTAAAATTGAACCTTGGGGAACACCACAAGTAATAGCTGAGGTAGAGGAAGTAAAATTACCTATTGAAACAAAAAATGTCCTGTTGGATAAATAGGATATGAACCAGTCCAAAGCAAGACCCGTTATGCCAACCCATTCTCTTAGTCTTCTAATTAAAATAGCATGATCAATGGTATCAAAAGCAGCGGTGAGATCCAGCAACACCAAAACAGAGTGCTCACCAGAATCAGCTGCCATTAGTAGATCATTGGTTACCCTGATAAGAGCAGTTTCAGTGCTATGCATAGGACGAAAACCAGACTGAAATTTCTCCAGGATGCTATTGCCCTTTAACACTTCAGAAAGTTGCATCAAGACCACCTTTTCCAGAATTTTGGAGATAAAGGGCAATTTAGAGATTGGACAAAAGTTTTTTAGAATGGAAGGATCAAGGCCAGGTTTTTTTAGGAGGGGCTGGACACTGGCTGTCTTGAAAAGGTCAAGGACACACCCTGAGGAAAGATAATTATTTAAGATTGATAGCCTAGGGCCTATAGCACTAAACACTTTTTTGAGAAGAGTGGCTGGTAAAATGTCTAAAGGACTAGATGAAGGATTCATTGCTGCAACAATGTCAGTGAGAGTCTGTATAGAGATAGGTCTAAAATAGCTCAGGTTATTAGGGCAAGAAGGGGGGCATGGAACATTAGCAAGAGACATCGGAGATGGGATATTTGATCTAATATTAGCAATCTTATCAATAAAAAATTATAAAAACTTTTCACACTCATCAGCAGAGGATGCCAATACAGTGGCGGGAGTAGGATTCAGGAGGCGATCAATAGTATTGAACAGGAATCTAGAATTGTTTCGATTGTTAGCAATAAGGTTTGAAAAATACACTAAATAAACTTTCTCTCTTAACAAGCAATAAGAGCAGATAAACATAATTGTGTTCACAGTATTATTGTCTATAATTATGTATGATACCAATTAATCGTTTTTAGGACATGGAATGAATAATTTAATTAGTCTGTGAACCGAGCTAGCTAGCTAGCTAACGCTAGCTTTAAACGCTATACAAGTGAATGGGAGTAGCTATGGCAATACAGCTATGCGCTAACAAGTGACTAGTAGTTGAAGGACTTTGCTTAAACTTAATATACTGACTAATGTCAGTAATGTTATTCAGCTAGTTGTCATTTCAAAAAAATTACACTTCTCCGTTTAAAATGTTACCTTAGCTAAGAGGCTAGCTAGCATGCTAACAACCAGACAGTAACTGGCAGCAGCATGGTCTGATATTAAGTTATTTTATTACAAATCCGAACACTAAAAAAATACACTATTAGGCTTGAAATGATTACAAACACTTACAGAGTATGACACAATTTTCCAAATAACCCTCAACAAATCCAGAAAGACATAATGACCAATTTATTGGTAAAATTCCACAAGTCTCCATTGACATTAGTGCAGCAAGGGCTTACTCTGGTCTGCATAAAGGGGGATTTCCCCCCCCTCCCCCTTGCAATAATCGAACGCGGAAGTTGTCGAACGTTTGCGGCTCTCGCTCCACTTTAACCCTCTCTGGGCACATGTCCAGTGGTGTAATTATGTAGGCCCCTATGCTTTTCCCTTTCATGTTGCTAGGGAAACAGGCATTGCAGCCAAAGTAGGCTAACTGCTACAAAATTATGTCTGCAAGATTGGCTGTCAAGCTGAGCTAATGTTAAGTTGAAATATGAGGACATGAAACTCCATCAAAAACTAAAATACAGGCCTACCTCTCTCAAACACACACATGCACAGATGATGCATACGAGCAATAGAGAGAGAGAGAGAGAGAAAGAAAGAAAGAAAGAAAGAGAAAGGCACAAAGAGTTGCACAATTAGACATACAAACTGAGCTTTTTTGAAATGCTCAGAGCGATTATAATGTAAGTTCTGTAAATCAGTGGAACCAAATTCTTAGTTATTAGTAATGGTTCCAATTATCCTTCGCTTTTAAGGCTTGTTTGTTGTGGGTTCATCTTTTCATGCCAATCACATATTTTCTCTTTCCCTCTTTTTTGCGCAAATGTCCGGATATATGCTTCACAATGGTTTTGGGCATGTTAAGGATGCGGAGGCCAAACAGCCATCTTGTTGGCAGCCACACGCTTGGCATCTTTCTCTGCCAAGTCTGCCAAGATTTCCTGGCATTCATCAACCTCTGACAAATACACTGGCACACCTCGGTTCCCTCCTCTACGGTGGGTGTACAGAGAGACAGAGAGAAGGGGGGGGTAGAGAGAGGGGAAGAGAGAGAAAGAGAGGGGGGGAGAGAGAGACAGAGGGAGAGGGAGAAAGAGGGAGAGAGAGAACACAACAAAGAGGAGTAGAACATAAGCATGTGTAAACACTGTAAACAGATTTCTTCTTTTAAAGGAGGGGTTCACATTGTCATTCAATTAAGCCGCTGCAACATGCCCTCAGCTGTCATATGTACATAAATTCTTCTTCTACCCATTTCTATCCATCAAAAACAAAAAAAGCGATGAGCTGACTAAATGATTAGTCAACTCTGCCGTTTGTCTGTGGCTTACCCTCACCTAGCCAGGCATGAATCTGGGCACATCATCCCAAGCGTCTCCCTGAATCACTGTTTTGATTGGCAAGCCAACAAGCATCTGCTGCCTCCCACCCACAGCACCAGAGAGGAAAGGGGATCCTGCACAAATCAAATCACCGGCAGCGAAACGGGACACTCACGAGAGCCTCGCGCCACCTGCTCGTCACCACTCATCTGACTGCTTCTTGGACCGCGCCAGTGGGCAGGAATGCCTCTTGTGTAACACGAGAGCAAGCGGGACGAAGAGGTGTGCTAAGACTATGGGACATATGAGCATATAAAATATGTATACACACCTGGGGGGGGGGGGGGGCACTGGGGGTTCTTGACATTCCCTGACACTCAGTATAATGACAGAAGCCAAACATCTGACTGCTGCAGTTCTCATATACCCACATCTCAGCCTGTTCACAGGGGCCGGCATTCTCCATCTCCACAACAAACGGGCCCGCATTCTCCACCACCACCACTACCACCACCACTGACGGCAGATACCACTGGATTCTGCTTTGTGTATGTCACAGCCGCAGACATATGCACACGAGAGATATGGGCTCAAGAGGCCATCAACATTCTACTCCACCCCCACCCCATCGCTCTGTCTTCTGAAAAATATGCAATGTTGACCACATGCGACAAATTCATGCAATTCTTCTCTGTGTTGTCAGACTTTGTTAACACCTTTAAATCCTGCCACATCCTCCAACCCCCACCGCTCCCCCGTACACACACACACACACACACAGACACACACACACACACAAAGTCGGACCCAGTAGAGGAAAAACAAATGACAGTTTAAGCAACATCTGACGACACACATTCAACATTTCTCCCTTACGGCGCTGTTTACAGTCATGTTCCGTGGGAGGCCTGAGCGCTACATTAAACATTTCATTTTGACTGATGATGTGGGAAGAGGCTTAGAGTCTCCGAGGCTGTGGGATACCTTGGTCTTTTTTGCCGTTCTGGCTTCTCTTGATGCGATGGACGACACTCTCGGCGGTGAGATGAGAATCCCTCAGGCTGCTCCGCCGATGGACACTCCCGCTCTGGAGGGACAATGACATATGAGAGGGGGGGGGGGGGCGGGGTTTGGACAGACAGTTAGCCTCCAATTCACATTTATTTAGGCAATATACAGACAATGACTTAGGCTGATCTGACGGCGATTTTTTTTTTCGCCCTGCAGCTTAGGCTGGAGACCAGTGCATCTATTTCTGCTGCTTCCGTTACATTTTTGCCGGGACCAATCACAAGCTGGCTTATCCACCTGGCGCGCTATTGGCAGGTTTAAAACAATAAACAGGCTAAAGCGCCCGTACCATGAACGGGTCCAAGTGCCTACAGGGACCCAGGTTCGAATCTGACCTGCGGTCATGTCTCGATCCCCCCCCCCCCCCATCTCTCTCTCCCACTTACTTCCTGTCTATCTTCACTATCCTGTCGGAATAAAGGCAAAGAGCCCAAAAAATATACTTAAAAAAAAAACGATGACGATAGCGGGAGAGCCTCGCTCTGCAAGCCTCACCCGGTTCGTTGGTCAGATTGGTGAATGATTATCCAATTGCGTACAGAGTCATTTGAACTATGCCCGTTGATCATGCCTCTTGTGCAGTAGAAAATACATACCGGACTCCCCAGACCAATGTTCAGTCTTAAAAGATTGAGCTTGGTCTGGTGAAAGCCAGACTAGACAATAACGACAAACACGGACAAAAAAAGGTAAAGTTAAAGGTCGCCGATATTTAGCAGAAGCTTTTAACCGAAGCAACACAGACATGGACAAGGTTGGGGAATGAAACCCTGACCCATCGATGGTCAGCTGCCGGCGAGGCTGCCACTGGTCCACCACTAATCCCACGTACTGGTTGTTTCTGGACACAAAGAGCGGGTATGGCCAGTGTTGGCAAAGCCACTCCAAAGTAATACATTAGAAATTACTTCTTGCGTCATAGAGATATCAGTTGGATTACTTCACCCACTCCAAGAAGGCTGTGTTCCTAGCTAAGCCATTACAATTAGGAAGTGAAAAGCAAATGGACCTGGCATCTCTTTACTGCCACATGTTGCTGTGTCCTTTTTTGTCTTTTCAAGAGTGTTTTGATTTCTGTGATGTGTTACACAATCAGCTCAAGGTTCCTGAGCAATAAGGACAAACAGACAATGATCACATCACATCACAATGACTTGAAATGTTAAGTAACTCTTTACATACACAGAGGAAAGTGCAGTTACTTCAGCCAGCATGTTCAAAAATGTGTGTGTGAATAAGAGATGGACTGTTTCTATGAGCAACAGGAAATTAGGTCTGGGAGTGGGAGTGTGTGTGTGTGTGTGTGTGTGTGTGTGTGTGTGTGTGTGTGTGTGTGTGTGTGTGTGTGTGTGTGTGCTAATACATGCCCGTGTGTGTGTATGAGCGTATCTGTGTGAGTTCCAGGGAGCCCCACTGATTTACAGCACCTAAGCATTCCTATGGGATGATCTTCCACTTCCACTACACATTACTTTCTCTGTCTATTCCTTCATCCCTCTCTCTCTCTCTCTCTCTCTCTCTTTCTCTCTCTCTCACACACACACATCAAATTATCATGGGACAAGAGCGTTTTTAGGATAAACACAGTGTGACCGTGTGAATGAGTAATTCCCAAGGCCACTTCACAGCACAAACACAGGTGGCCAGCAGGATAGAGAGCCGTGGGATTGTCCAACTCCATGGACCCTGACCCTCTCTCTCTCTCTCTCTCTCTCTTGATCAAATTGACCTAATGGCTTCTCCCCCGTCCAGAGCCAAACCCCCCCTCTGTTATCATGCATGGGCTGGGCTGACGGAGGGACGCACTGCCCTGCCAGTAACAGTGCTGAACTCCCTGATCCAGTTCAGCGCTTTATTCTCGTGCCTGCTGCTAATGTTAGCCAGGTGCTGAAGAATGCTCTGAGCCAGGTTTGCGTGCGCTCACACACACACACACACACACACACACACACACACACACACACACACACACACACACACACACACACACACACAAAATATACTCAGGCTGGTTAACTTCCAGCTGAGCCGACAGACTTGTACATGTTCCACCTTTATGATGAGTAAGCATGTCTGCAACATTAACCTTTTAACACAGTCTACTGAGACAGGGATTGGGGGGGCTGCATCAGAGAGTGAGCATGTGTGTGAGAGAGAAAGCATGTCCAAGCTTATAACAATTAAGGGAGCACTGCTAGCCAGAACAAACTGTCCACTCATTTTCATTCCGAAACTCCCTCACTCATTCTTAGAACGATGGGGCCCATGATGCTTGTGGACTTGTGACCTCAGCCATTCAACCCCTTAAACTCACGAGACGGCTTCCCATAACCCCTCTTCCCTTCTCCGCCCCCCCCCCCCTCTGATAACCTCAGTCTTGTCCAGCAGCGTCCGCCTGTGGCCCCGGGTACAGTGAACCACTGGCCCTCGGCCCTGCTGCCAGACCCCCCTTATGCCCCCCACCCCAACCCGGCAGCAGCCCAGGCAAGGAAGCTTGACTCAGACCGCCCCCCCCCCCCCCCCCCCACCACTACCACCACCACCTCCATCACACATCCCACAAGAGGTGTACACTCACAGCCCCCCTCTAGGAGCGGAATGATCCTTAATGACTTCAATGCTCGTGGAATGAAGCCACTCATGATCTTCTTAAAACAAAACCACACAAAAAAACACAAAAAAAACGACCGAAAAGAAACGATCCAACGTGGTAATGGCTTCGTTTTTCGCTCCCCCCAGCTTTCAGCCACTTGTAAAGAACACCTCAGACACCCGCTTTCAGAGGACTTGGCCTGGACCACTGTACATCATGTTCAACACGATTCATTAAAAAAAGGAGGAAAAAGAGAGAGAGAGAGAGAGAGAGGGAGGGAGAGCGAAAGGAATTCATCCCATATCTTAAGTCCTTAGCCTACATCGGCTTGTCAAGGTGTAGGGTGTCACACTTAGTGGATTAGGGGATGAAATTGGGAGAGTTTGACAGGAGCTTGTGTTCGCTGCACAGGTGTAGTTTTTCAGAGGGGGAAAAGCTAAACTAACAAATCTTTCCCCCTTAGATAAACTGTCTAAGGAGCGCCGTGATTTATGACAAGTGTCAAGGGATTGGCTTTCATATCCCTGTTGAGAGGGAACAAAGCTCAGGAGCACGCGCCCCTGTGTATGTGTGTGTGTGTGTGTGTGTGTGTTTGGCGAGCTTGTAAATGTCTTGAGAATGGAACGCTCTTTTAAGTCGGCCCATCAGTCAGAGTGGCCCACAGGGCAAACACGAGTGTTGTACATCAACAACAAGCCGTTTATAATTCAGTCCCATGGAAGAGACTCAACCCCCTCACAGCCCCTGTCCAAAAAACACATGCACACATTTACAAACATTCAGAGGAATGCTGAAAGTGGCCACAAAGCACGGATTAGGTTGCTGAGGTTTCGGGTTTAGACAGGTACGGGCGCAAAACCTGATCCAGCGGGCAAGAGCGGATGGCAAGGCCAGGTGGGAACGTGATCAGAGGTGAGGAAGGTGTCAGGGTAGGAACAGTGTCAACCAATTGAACACTTCCATAAGTTATTTCCACAAACAAATAAGATTAATGCAGCTTCTGATGAATGTTAGTGAAGAAGCAGAGAAAAAAAGTGTTTGATTTTTCAGTGGATGTGTGTGCATGAAGACTCTCACTTTCCAAAAATATGCACACAACACTCAGGTCATGTGTAAAGTTCTACACATGTCAAATATGCACATACAAGCATGCTTGAATTCCCAATTGACATTTAGCATTGTACAGTATATTGTGTATTAATATGAGAATGTGAGTACTTAAAAACAGCCTTTATGAGACTTCAGTGAAAACTCTGAAAAGCAGAGGATGAAAGGACAAAGAGACCTGGTGGATGATGGAGAAGGTAGAAGTAGGGGTGGAAGAGGAGGTGGTGGAGGAGGAGACTAAGATGGGAGTTGGTTTGACTGGGGTACTGACCTGCCAAATGCTAACCTAATGCCACACTGTCCTGAAAAGGCTCAGAGACGAGCTGTCTAGACTCTGCAACATGACCCTAGCGTGGGACTCACTGGGCGTGAAGGCCCGCTGTACTGTGAGGTTCACATTCCACCCTTTATCCCCACCGAGTGACTATACCTGCTGGAGAAGATGAGATTGGAGCTATACACACACACACACACACACAAACACAATCACCTTACACAAACACCTTACATAAACAAACACAAAGATTTACCACACACATAGACACAACGCACAAAGATGGAATCAACTGTAATTAAAGACTATAAAAGCGGTAATGTGCTGTTAAAAAGATACAAAAGATTTATGTAACTTAGGTCACAACCACTATAGCGTGGTATGTGCTGGTATTGGCAATTGCAAGCCTGACTTTGCAATTGCCAATACCAGCACCTTTGTGTGTACTTGTGTGTCTGCTTGGCGTGGGTGAGTCACTTGCTCCGACTTGTGTATCTGATAGGATGCCTGTGTTGAGTGACAAAGCACACGCATAGGCCTCCACTTCAAACCAATTTGATATGACCCATGAGAAGCCCCCCCTCCCACACACACACACCCCCCCAAAAAAACTACAGAACTACATGGACCAGCCAAAGAAATGCCGGCATTTCCGAAGTCCCCGACCAGATGCATTACACAGAAATAGTGCTTTTCTAGGAACCAGATTCCTTTCAAACCCGAAGCTTCACTGACCTCCTCACAATTCTAAGGCTTTCTTCAGCCATTCTGAGGACAAATACATCTATAATAATATAATAATAATACGTTTATTTTATACAGCGCCTTTCTCAGCAAAGACAAGCTATGTGTATAGAGCTGTGTGTTAGGTGTGTGGAGGAGAAGTGATCATTAAACAAAAAGGTCTTGAGATGTGCTTTGAAGAAAGGAAGAGAAGGACAGGCACGAAGAGGTTGGGGGAGGGAGTTCCAGTTTGGGGGCCAAGGCACTGAAGGACCTGCCACCCAGGGTGGAGAGTCTGGAGCGGGGGATAACTAAGAGGTTTTGGTCAGAGGATCTGAGTGAGACTAAGAGATCTTACTATAGACTTATCCATATGGAAAGCCGAAGTAGGCTACAACATCTAGCACACTGAAAGTGAAACACACACACACATGTATGCACGCTTGCCCACACCTATTCTCCTGAGCTGCATTATCGCTGCTGGCATTGTTAAATATTGTAATGCCACTCATGCAGCGACTTGTTGTGCATTTTTGGCAGGGCCCTGGAGTGCTATCACTTTTGGGAATGCTTTTGGGAAAGCAGATCTGTCGCTCCAGGCTACCGTTTTATTGATTTATTTTCAATGGGATCTGCGAGTGCGTGCCACGCCAGCAACGGGCCTCACCGTTGGCAGCTATCAGGTTCAGCTCATCTGGTGCCCGCTCGCTCGCTCGCCCACCTGCCGCGTGTCACCTTCGCTGCCGCCGCCGTTCATCTATTAAACATGGAAACCAAAGCCAGTAGGGGGTGGCTCGCCAACTCCTGGCAGCGACCGAAGCAGGACCCCCACCACCTCAAGGCTCTAAACTTACTGCAGTTGGATGCACATCACAAACATGCCAGCCCTGACGCAGGTGTGCTGTGAAAAGCGCTGAAACTCTGCACGGCAGACTACTGGGCACGGCCAGCCGCTCCTGAAGAGCCCGCCCGCCCGCCCGCCCACCCCCTGAAAGCACGCGGCACAAAGGGATTCCGTGCCACACCTGACTCGCGTTGCGATAACATCTACAAGCTGTAAATTCATTTAAGAGCACAAAACCTGAGGTGTATTCTGTCTGAGGAAGAAGAACAGAACAGATCTTTCTCTAATAATGACTGTTGAAAGCACAGAAGTTAAAGATGAAGGAGGAGGGATGAAGTGCAAACGACTGAGAGAGTGCAGGAGACAAATGGAGAGAGGACAGAGAGAGAGTGCGGAAGACACAGAACAGAAGTGTGTGTATGCAGTTGAGAGTCCGCAGTAGTCTCTATAGCCACAGTATTTATTTGAACATGTCTCTCAAACGTAAGCGCATGTGTTGGACATGTTTGCCTACAGAGAAAGCAATCGGCAGGAACTAACTGCAGGAAGTAATCATCTTCTGTCCAACACTAAAGCACCCACATTGTTTCAGAAGATTTCAAACAGGGAGTAACTCAACAAATAAACAGCCACACTACTGTTTACAGATTCCATTGCTCTGTGTAGACTATAGATACTGTTTATATGAAACTATGGAAACGCTCTTCCAGGAAGGAGGGGTAGATGGGGAGAAGACCTCCAAAAGAGGCCCACTACACTCCTTTGAGTTGCCCTTACAAGAAAACCAACCTCTACAAGGTGTAATGTGCAGTGCTGATTTCTAAAGA
The DNA here is from genome assembly GCF_018492685.1 of Alosa sapidissima. Taxonomy (NCBI): domain Eukaryota; kingdom Metazoa; phylum Chordata; class Actinopteri; order Clupeiformes; family Clupeidae; genus Alosa; species Alosa sapidissima. The sequence continues at coordinate 30,233,103 of NC_055961.1, read as the reverse complement.
TAAAAGTGTTTTCTAGGCCTGCCAGAGTGGTTTGATTCTGAAAGAACACAGAAACAGTAGTGGCTGCCCAGTGTCTCTGTGTGTTGAGAGTTTTGGTTTCAGATGATTTTCATGCATTCTTTTACATTTTTTATTGTCAGGAACAACTAAAATGGAATGATGTCTGAAATGGAATGCACAAATGTTGAATATTTTTCACTTTGTATTCAGAATTAAATAACTGTTGCAAGTCTAGCATTGTTTCAAGCCCTCACACCATGGTCCAACTGGCAACATCAAGAGCTCAAACCAGAATCCCACAGACTAGCCATTGCATTGCAGGACCAGCCATAACATCTGACGGGACCTCACCTCAAGCTGTTTGGATTTCATTAGAGTGAGTGAGCATCCCTCTGATTGAACCGCCTGATGACAGAGCAGTCAAGACAGAGCTGGAGAGCATCCACATCACATAAATAAAAGGTCCATTCAGCAGACTTGGCTCCTAATCCGTCAACATCTTGACCATCTGAGCTGCGCAAATCATAATAATGAAGCTTTTTTTTTGCTTTGGTCGAGCCCTTATTGTCAGTGACACGCTTGTCTGATCGCCTCCCAGAAGAGCTTCTCGGAGCCGGACGGGGGGATGGACCAGGCGACGGGTGCCATTGGCTCCGAGGAGATGCTTAGCACAGGGACAGTGGAACAGGCCACACGAGAGACAGACGTCTTAAAAAGGGCCAACGAGAGCCAATAAGTGCCTCATCTTCCTTCAACACCTCAGTGGGCAGACGATAAATCGGCAATAGCGTCTCCATTTTTTGAAAGACAAGGGCACAGACAGCGTGAGTGAAAGAAAAGCAGGCAACTGCTGGTACAGTTGAGCTGGTCCCAACACAAGCACAGAGTCCACTCCACTCCACATCCACTTCCAATGACAAGGCAAATGACAGTATAATATTCTCCTCATTTATAATAACTGACTGAAGCTTTCTGGGACACCTTTCAAACTTCACTTCCATTGATGAGATTTAAAACAAATTAAAAATTACTACAGGCCTGGAATTGTTTTGCTAAACACAAGCCTTAAAAAAATTGTTTATGTAGCAAAGGGTGTGTCCAGCTCCTCTGATGCTGGTTCCCCAGCACGCTTAGGCACGGGCAAAGAGTCCATCAGCACTCGAGCTGACACGGATCGCCAATTTTACAGTAAGTGAGTCCAGAGAAGAAACGATAGGCGGAGACTCCCTTCAGGGAGGTTAAGAATACTCACATGAAAAAAATGTGCTGCAAACAACTTGACAGAAGCATGGTCCAGAGCATTTTGAAGGCCTGTAGCCTTGAACCATTATCGGGTGCCATGTATAATGAGTCAACCAAAGAGACTTTAACGATTTTAGTCATGGGAGCTGTGATGCTAGTGGCAGGATCCCCAGCACATAGAGCCCACAGGGACCTGGGTGAGATTGACCTCCACTGATTCCCTGATTCTACTCCCATCCATCTCTCCCACTCATTTCCTGTCAATATATACTGTCCTATCTGAATAATAGGCAAAAAGCCCATTATTCATAGAAATATTTACAGCAGAGGTGGAAAAGTCTGGCTTTAGAAAGTAAAAGTGCTACCATGTATGTATTCCATCTATCCACTCCAATCAGCTGATTCTAATTAGCACAACTCTTCAGCCAGGTAGATCAGCTAATAAATACATGGGCAGAGCCGAATATATGATACTCTCTGAAGCTGGGCTTTTCCACTTCTGGTTTACAGCCATGAAGAGATTAGACTGACCATTAGTGGGAAAGAAATTATGCTGCAAAAAGGGAGTTTGTAACTAACTCAATTTGAAGTAAATTGAGTAAATATTTTAGGATAAACCAGCTCTGGCTTTAGCATTCCTGATGGGCCTGAAGTCACCTCTCAGATTCACATACATGGCCCAGAGGAGGCTTTTAAACCTGGAGTCTTACTCTAAGTGTTCCGAGAACATGTCACACCATCTGTGTGCTTGTAAACCTATCTCAGGTCAGGGCCACGGAGATCCATTAGAGATATGAAAAACTGAGGACAACAACGAGGGAATTACGAGACAAAACTCCAGTCAAGGCCAGTGATGTCAGCGCCTCGGAGGAGCTCTCTGGTTTCCGTGGAAATCTGATTATTTTGCTGCTTGTTTTGGCTAAAGAGCAAAAAACGGGACCGAAATTAAATGTTCCCTGGCAAGTGGAATATTTTAATAACACAGAGAATGGGGACATACTCCCTCATCTTTGAAAAATCTAATTTTGTATCATTTCCACACCGACCCTGAACCACAGACATTTCACAAGCACTTCTTTTGCCATCTCACCAATGCCTGAATTTAGAAGTATTCAGAATTGAGCTGCTCCACGTTAATTACTCATAGGCGTACATCCATTAAATTATCGGTCATTTACCTTCTTAACTAACTAACCATCGAGACAGTCCCCTGGAGCAACTTCCGCTGTTCCATCTGAAAGCCCAGATCTCTAACCACTAGACCACCACCACCTCATCTCCATTTGTTAATACTAGGTTTAAATCTCCTCTGAGGTTTGAGGTCACACAAGCACTGCACATGTGAGCGCACATGAATTCACATACAACTGACAGGAAGAGCCACCAATGACATTCACCAAGATCTTGTGCGGGAGGCCATTTTAACATTCAACACCGGTTCAGTGTTGAAGTGATCAATGGCTTGGGGAATCCGCAGCATCAGGTGCACTGCTCTTTAGTTGATGTGGTTGGAAGAGAATGACCACTCTATAAAAGGACAGCATTGTGGTTGGAGAGAATCCAGTAGGTGGTCTGATACTGGCACATCCCCTCATTCTAGGCGTCACCTAGCAACTGGATGTTCCAGCAAGAAGAAACCAAAGTGCCATTCAGCTGTAATAAGAGTGGCCTAATGGAAAGAAGGCCAAGGGATGCCATGACCACAACAATCATCAGATTGTAATCCCATTAAAGAAAGTCCACTGGGAGATCAGTGAGGGCAGGAATCCCCATGTTATAGGTTGCATGCTCTCTTGAGTTGGTGTATCAGTATTGATGGTGAATGTATTGATTGATGATTCTGTTGAAATTAGGCCATGTCAAGTGAGCAGGAGAACATCTACACATTACAAGAGGACTAAAAATACAAACAATGCACCAAGCAACAGCTAGATGTGTGTTTTCTGTCGTTACATCTCCTGCTTTTATGCATCAGTGCTCATTAAAAACACAGAACTGTGACACACTCCTCGACCACCAATCAACAGTCCAGTGGGGATAGACACAACAGAAACCCAGACACTATACAGTGTGTCAGAGGCTAAACAGAGGCTGAAAGAGCAAAGATGAAGACGTATACTGTGGGTGAGAAATCAGACGAGCACAGGGATGCGCAGCCCACCAAAAGCCAGCGGCCACAGGCCTCGTTTGGGACCAGACGCTGCCTGTTCTCACCTCATAAGCCTGAGAGTTTCCCCTCACAGCGGCCGGTACGACACAACGCCTCCATCGGCCACTGAAGCCCAGATGCGGCTGCGGTCTGCTGCTCCGAAACAGCTGGGGCACAGCTGGTGCGCCGAGCACCGGACCGCCAGACACGCACACACACACACATGCACGCACAGACACATAGACACACACACATGCATAGACACTCACACATGCACACACACACACACACACACACTGGCCTTCTAACTCACACACTGCCGATTGTGTGATAAACCTTGGCCAACCCACACTGATGTTAAGCGGGGATTTTTAGCAGCTGTGGGTCCTCATCCAGACTTCAGCTTAATTAAGGGTTTCCCACAAAATGTTTCAATCCCTGGCCTAACCACAGGCTTACCAGTGAGTGCAAGACTATATTTGACCCCTGCAACGACACTGAATTTCGAGCAGAAACACGTCATCTGTGGGATTTTCAAGCTGAACATAAGTGGCTTCAAAAAAACGATCAAACCTGGCCAAAGAAAAACTGCCCACATATAGCCTTTCTGTTATGTATACATGCACGTTAGTGCCCTTAATTTTTACACTTGCATGAATCTAGACATAGACCCCATTGAGTGGGCAGATCCACCTAAAGATCCTAATCAGTGTTGTTTAACATAACCAACTGTGCCCAATCACAGGCCACAGCTAAACAAATACAGCTGCTTTCAAGCCTGCATTAACACTATTACCATCTGGGCTATGTACCATCTCCACCCTCAAACCCACATAGCGCATGCACACACACACACACAAACAAACAAACAAACAAACAAACAGAAAAGCAACTATAAGACACATACATACAAAGAAAAGCAATCATAAGGGTGTATGGGTGTGGGTGTGTGTCTATGTGCTTGTGTGTGCATGCGCATGTGCATGTGCGTGCAAGTGTATAGATGTCATTTCCATCTAGTAAGAGCTTTAGGTTCTACACGAGCAGAGAGAGGACCATAATCATTTTATGATGCTTTGAGGGCCCAGCATAATAAGAGTTTGTTTTCAGGGAAGCCCCACATGTCTGATGTCCCGAGAAGCAACATGGAAGAGTAAAAAAAAAACACTTGACGATTGATTGAGGGGAAAAATTGATGACAAAAGTGAACGGAATGGGCTTCAGATCAGTCAGGTTCCTCCCCATCCTACCCGGTCCAAAATAATGGCCAATAAACACATCTCTGTCTTCGAGACAGAGCATGTGTTTGATCAAAGACACTTCGTTCTAATCAGCGGAGACTGGAACAACGTCAGATCCAGGAGTGCCGTAATCAGTTCTGAGTGGGAGATGTCAGGGAGAAGCTGGCAGTGAACGCAGATAAACAGCCTGGCGTCCGCCTCAGCAGAGCACTGTAACTCTGGACGGCAAATGTGGGTACAGCATGGTCTTTCAGTCAGACAGACAGATGGTGGATGAAGATGTTGGACTTGACAGGTAAAAACTATGGCCCACTCAAGTGACCCACTTTAAACTTACTGCCCATACCCAGGGCAGAAGTAGGAAAACCCATGACACCCATCAGCAGATATGAAGGAGACCAGGGTCTCATGCACACACATGTTGTAAGGAGTCAAACATGTGTCCGTTCCCTTACAAATCCCGAAGCAGGATGGGCATCCGGGAGGAACTGGTCAATCAGTCATAATGAGATCATCCTTATCAGCCAGCGGTATGAAGTTAAGATATGATGTAGTTGAACTATTCACACCATTTGGCAGCAAGTCGTTTTATCCAATGTCATGCAAATGACTGTAATTATATAAGCACATCGTTGAAGGTAGAATTGGTAGAATTTGTCAGAGGGCGTTCTCAACCCTACTTACACCTCACACTTGCTGACATTAATTTTGGAGAGGAGTGGAGTGTGGTCCCTGCACATATGCGCTCAATTTCTCATTGACCAGAATATACAGGGAAAAGGTGCTCTATGAGTTCTAAGCAAAGCTTTGTACATGTGGCCACAGGTATATAGATGTATTGAAACATTGTTTCCTCAGATAATATGGAGAGTTTTATGTGTAATTCAGCATTTGAAAGCATGTGAACATATAAAGTACTTGGCAAAAATTATTGATAAGGTCACATTCTGAATTCTGGCCAGTTAAAACTTGGCTTTAGGAGTCAACTTTTATTATCATTGCTAGTTGCATAGCTGAAAAGCAACAACCTGTAAACAAGTGGTCAAAAACTATCAGCTACGAAAACAGAAAACACCCCAGTCTCATTGCTGTGGTAAACATCATCTGTGAGCATGTGAGCGTGTAGCTTGTTGGCCTTGAGTTTTTCTCTGTTTACATTCAACGGGACAGTTACATTTCATAAACACAATTTTGTGTTCTGCCCTGGTGGTGCCACATCGAAGGGTGAAAAACGAGATGTTTTCTTTTCGGGATTGAGAAATTACACAGGACCTGATGAGAAGCATGTGGGCCACGCTGAGGCAGAACAGCTGTGTAAACGCTAAAACCAACATCATTAGTTTTATAGAAGAGTATAAAAGAGGCACTGCTTCAGCCATACATACTGTAGGCAGATCGATAACAACAAGACGGTTAGCATTCGCAATTAGTGGAAAAACTTGTGAGCACAATCCAGCAGTCTGTCAATGCGGCATCATCCTCACGCAACAACTGTGCAAGACTACACTAGGAATGATAACAAGTCTGGGTAACAATTAGTAGAAGAGGTGCCCCCCCACCCCTCACAACCAAACCTGTTTGGCAGTCGAAACAGATCTAGACGCATTAAAAGCCTCTTTCGTAATTTCTATTTGGAGAGCTCTGGCTTGATGAGGTTTTCACAGTCAATTGGAACTATTCAGCAGATGATTTGAATTGTCGTCCGTCAGGGCTGCGTGTTGATGACAGGGCTATCTTCACTGTTATGCTTTCTGCTGAGGGAGAGAGGGAGGCGGTGAATGTGAGAGTTCCTGACAGGCGGCGAACGTGTGAGGCGGTGGCTTGACATCCCTCTCAGAAAACAATCCAGACATCTCCAAATATGCATCCAAAATATTTGCTCGCACAACTCGCGGCTGTAAAAATTGAGATGAATGGAAAGACAGAGGTGAGGGTGTGTGTGTGTGTGTGTGTGTGTGTGTGTGTGTGTGTGTGTGTGTGTGTGTGCCTGTGCTTGTGTGTGTGCCTATGCGTGTGGTGTGAGTAGGCCCTACTTGCCAGGTGTACACGACAGCACAACATCAAACACAAAAACAGCTTTTTTTTTTAAAGATGATGAAGATGAAATGATCTGGATGATTAAGTCCTCTCATGTCTCGCCATTTGTTCTCTCTCACCATCCCTTCCTCTGTCTATCCTCCTCTTTCCTCCTCCATCCTCCTCTCCTCGGCTCAGCGCACAACAAACAGCATACCCGATTGCTTTCAACAAAAGCCAAGGCATGCCTGTCATATGACTCATGGAGCTCTCTTTTCAAACTATGGAAATTAATATTGAAAAAATATTATTAGAGCGGATCCCAAAAGCAGTGACACACGTAGGCCACGGCCCATAATTCCCTGTCTGTCTGCGGAGGCCAGCGATCCCCGGTCTGATGGAGATAGCGGCCTTGATAAGAGACCATCTGCTGGTCTTCATGGGAGACTCAAGAGCACCATCATCTCACTCCTTTTCTTTTACGGGCTATTCCCCACTCCCACCCCCCCCCCTCTCTCTCTTTCACACCCACACACACACACACACACACACACACACACACACACACTCACACAGGGGAGCACTCTGGTCAAATATTAGACCTTAATCTGGATCTATAGCTAATCTAATCAGATTGACACGCAACACTCCAGTGATGTACTGTATTTACAGGGAACATGTGAAATCAAATAAAAATTAGCACAGAAAGCCAGTAATAACAATGGGGGATTTGGAGTGACTCGGGGTGTTTATATATTGGGGGGGGGGGGGACTCACACACACACACACACATGCATATGCTTGCTCTCTCATTTACAAACACACACACACCCTGTCTCTCGCTGACACACACACACACACACACACATACTCTCGCTCATACATACACGCAGACACACACACACACACACACACACACATACACTTTCTCGGTGCTAAATCAAAGTCTGTCTTAATGTCACAAAAAAGATGTAGAAAGAGAAACAATATGAGAAGGGGACACAGAGTGACAGACACAGACAGACATACAAGAGACAGAGTTTTTATTGCACTATGAAATTGGCCCAAAATGACAAAAAAGAATTGGGGGGGGGGGGGGGGTATAAAGAGGATGCGGTGTCTGAGACATCTGTCATCCAATGAGATTTGCACTTATTCATGAGTCAGACAAACATCAAATGCTTCAGAAATCCCAAACTACCCGCACGCAAATGCAACAAAACACACACTCACACACAAATCAACCACTGAGCTAACTGCCACTCACACACCCACCCACACCCACACACCAGAAACGCCATGATAGACTTGGAGACACCCATAATCACAACCACGCTAAGCATCAGAGGGAAGTCATCAGAACACACAGTGTGTACACACGAGGGCAAACACTCAATACATTAAAGGCCTACATCCTTTGGGTTGGGGGTTCCTTTGTTTCTTCCCTTAATGGGTCTGCCAAGAACCTCCCAGGGCGAGAAGAACAGTTCTGAGTAGAACATTTAATGGTTCTTCTGAGAGGTCAAACAAAGACGAACACAGAGGAACAGCCAGTAACTGGAACAACCACTCATGTGGTCCCCAGCTCAGCCTATCTTTTCTCCCTGGACGCCGAGCAAGTTCCCCTGGACAGCATGATGATGACAGTATCTCTGTGTGCCGGGGTAAACAGCACAAACCCCCCTCTGGAGAGTGTGAGGACACCAAGAACTTCACACTACCTCAGAGATACGCAGATGCATTGCCATGGAGACACACACTGCTATGTTGTTCCACAGATACGGACCGGGTAGAGAATCAGGTTTATTTATGAGGCCTGACTTCAATGAGGACCCAGGGGTGCCATGCCTAGTCAGAAAGCCCTAACCCTTGCAATATGGCAGGAGCTGTGCGCTGTATTGTGAAATGTGCTGATGAGGTCTCCAATTAATTCAACCCCCGCTCCTCCACCTCCCCCAGATAGTGGGGTGACCCAACATGCTGTTAATCATTCTGAGGGTTGGGACTGAACCCCCCCACCCCCACCACGGCTCTGTGCCAACTGGTTCTTTCAAAGCAGACGCAGGGGAATGATCTCAACATCTTTAGTCCAGAAATCATGGCTCTCTCTTTCTGCTGCTCCACCTTACTCTCTTAGATTTTACTTTTAACGCAAGATTTAAAGGGTTCATTAAAAATGCTTTTGTTCCCCACAGCCGAGCCCATTACCTTAGTGAAGGAAAAAAAAAGGAAAGAAATCCCTCTTTTGAAGGAACAGCCTTTCGGCAGACGGGGGTTGGTGTGAAGGAGCCTGGAGGACATTACCTTCATAAACTTTAAAAGTATGTATTAAAATATTTTTTCATTACATCACCCTTTAAACTGCATATAGGGATGCCTGTAAGGTAGAGACGCATGCTTCACTTTTACAGGACAGGACTCTCGCTGCCATCAGGAAGCACCAACCTGCTTCAGACCACAGGGGCTAAGGTGCCCCTTGCCCCTAATGATTGGATGTCATTGCCGTTGGCTCCACAGGAGGTTGAAACGAAAGAAAAGCTGCCCCCTAAAAAAACTCACACACACTCACACACGTTCCTGTGTCAGTGAGCAAGTAGCCATCGCGGCCACATCTTGCTTGCGGTGGGCACCCTGCCAACGCCAGGCTGGCTGGCCCGATCCCCACACGGAGCTTTTCATTTGAACCTTCAGACTGGGGCTGGGCGGCACCTGTCAGCAATTTGGCAAATATGTTTTTCCACCTGCTACCTCCTTCGCTCTCTAACAACCCCCCCCCCACCCCCCATGCCCCCTCTTCCCACCCCACTACCACACCACGCCCTCCTTCCCTCGCTCGCTCCCTTTGTTCCTCTCTCGAGTGCTCGCCCGTCCCCTCTCCCTTGGCTGGTTGCTGGGTCTGTGTGTTGTGGCTTCAGAACAATTCCAATTTGGGACGCGCTGGAAACCACATGAAACGCGTTGTGTGAAGGCGGCCGCACATCTGCTGCGCAGCGAGAGTGACAACCCGCTTTCGCTGCTCGCGATCAATCACCATGGCCAGAGTGCTACCCACAGACCGACAGACAGACAGAGCGAGGGTGAGAGAGGAGGGAGAGAGAGAGAGAGAGAGAGAGCGACAGAACGTGTCAGTGGATATATGTAAATCTAGTTTGCAAGAGAGACAAAGTGAGAAAACAGTGAAAGAACAGGACGTTTCAGTCCAAAATGATGTGTTTGTAGAGCCAAACCACTGATTATTAGCCACTAATCCTTTCCACAGAATCACATTGGTGCGGGAGGTTGACTAACTGACTGAGTGAGAGAGGTGGTTGAGAAGTCATTCACTGAGTGGGTCATTCAGTCGGTCATTCAGTCACACTCAGCTTCATTTCTCATGACTCTCTAAACGCCAAATGCCACATCACTCAGTGGCTTTCACTGAAATGAATAAATCTTTGTTTAAAAGATATCGGTGCCAAAAAGAACGGCCCATGGCATATGCCATCCATATGTTGCATATAGGCAGATCAACATAACTTCTTTAGTTACTGCAAATCTGTTTTAATTTCCGCCGTCTAGTCAAGAATATGACATGGAACTGTACCGAGTCCAGAAAAGAATGGGAAAAGAGGCCCAAGGTTCAATCAATAAGGGGAAAATGCTATTAATTTTGCTTTATGATGTTCCATACATCAGGATGGAGTACACAAAAGATGAAAAACAGATCAAAGATGTAAGAAAAAGAAAACTAATAACGAACCAGTGTGTTTCAACAGCTACAAAACAAGCTCACTGTCTAAGATCTCATCTTATAGGAATATACGGAACAGCTGGAGGCCTGACAACAACAGCTGGAAGCCTGACAATGAACGACAACAACCACGGAATGAACAGACAACACCTCCCCTAATGCCAGGGTATGGCTATCCATATGCCATATTATTTATCATATCAGACAATTTGGCTCAGTTCAACTGCATTTCAATAGTAACCATCAATGAAGGATCAACGAATGCGGAGAAAGTTGTCAATGTCAATTTCCATTAAACTCTCACGGGTCAACCCAGACGTCTTAGCCACGGCACGCTCTAACCGGGAGACGTGGGCTGACCCCGTATTGTGGCGCGGCACGGCTCGTCCCCTCAGTTCTTGGCGAGACACTGAGACAGTCTTCACAAGGCCTCCAGACACATGTGAGTTCAACTCTGTGACTGTGCAAACAACGGACAAAAAAAATGCGTCACACTGTCAACAAAAGTAGGATGAAAGGGACCCCAGCATAGCTGCACATCTGAAGGAGGAAGAATCATATAATAGTGAGTGGAGCTGATGATTTCTTTTTCTCTTTTATGAGAGGATAATGAGTCCAACTTTGCGATCACAATCGGGTAGGAAAGGCAAAAGGTAGATTACTCAAAACCAGCTGAGGACATACTGGCAGTGTGGTCAAACCTCAGTGTGGGGCTGCCTGGACAGAAGCGGTACCTCGGCACAACTGGGGCTGAAAAGAACCGCACGCATCATAAAAGGAGATAACAGCAGGAAATATGCTGACGTGGGATCCTGAAATTAATCACATATTCTTGATGGTCTTCTGAGAATGATATCAAATTTGTTTTGTGCATAATTGGCTCCATATGCCTGCAAAGCGATGCGCATGATTGTTTGCCTGCTCACATCCGCGAGCAAGCGAGCGGTGCAGACAGAGTCGGCTCAAGTGTACGGCTTCCAGTGATCAAATGTGAGCTCATGGCAAAGCCTCTAATTGGTACAAAAAGACCAATCACATGTGTGTGTACACACAAACACACACATAAACACACACCAAGATTGCGGCCACAATTGCGAAAGACGATCCTCTAAGGACACTAATTTCCTTAGAAGAAAAAGTAAAAAAAAACCAACGACAACTAGAGGAACTCATGCCATCCTTTTGAAGGGTACCACTTAGAATGTCAGCAATCATGATGTAGGTGAAGACTCTGCCTGGGTCCAACTCAAACACGAGGCATGACATTATAAATGGGAGGGTAATCAGCGGCTGTGGTGGATTCTCCACTGCCACTGATTTATGGCATGCACAACTCGGATCCTGCCACGGTGCCGAAGATGGATCGCGAGGAGTCATCCCCGGGCCCGAGCCAGCCAGCCAGCCGGCTGATTTAGCCTCGGAGAGCTGTTAAAACTCGGGCTGGCAGCTCAGCCCAGTGGAGAGCATCTAATTCCTCCCTGCCTGCCTGCTTGCTTGCCTGCCGAACCCAACAGTCATAAAGCATTGTGGTCAGGCCTTAGGAGGACACAAAAGACAACAGTTTCACGAGAATTCCTTTCCCAAGTAATTGCACTAAACAGATCTAGGGTGAGTGGGAGGGATGGAAGATTATAGGAGGGTGGTGGTGGAGGGGTGTTGGCAGTGGTTGAGGGTGTGGGGTTGAACGTCTGGGGCTTACCCATGCAAATTGAACTTCAGAGGGGCAATATTATGAAAACAGCCGTGCACAGGCTGAAAGTGCAAGTGTGAAAAATATAAGGGTGTGCTGTGGCTTCCAGCAAAAAGCCACTAAAATAACAATACATCTTTTCAATTACTCGCACGGAATAAACACTAAAGCCATTGATACAGGAAAACACTTGTGTGAAGTGGTTACGTAAAAACTGGCGGTATACAATAGGAAACACAGGCAAGGCTCAGTCCAATGTAAATCCCTTCAAAGTGCATTAGAGCACACAACCGGACACGATTTCTACAGAGCACAGCCAAGGATAGGACTACACACACACAGATACGCACGCACACACACATATACATACGCACGCACGCACGCACGCACGCACGCACACATACGCAGGCACACACACATACATAGAAATGCACACACACATGCACATACACATACGCACACACACACACACACACATACATAGAAATGCACACACACATGCACATACACATACGCACACACACACACACACACACACACATACAAATGCACACACACATGCACATATACATACGCACGCACACACGCACATACAATGCACACACACATGCACATACGCACGCACACACACACACACACACACACACACACACACACACACACACACACACACACACTTCATCTTGTCTACAATCCTCACATAAACCAATTCCCAGAAACGGATTGGTCAATTTTCTTTCCCTAATCTAAAACGGCTTTCGGTGTTGACACGTTGCACCTGAGGAATTCTAAAGTTTGTGTTCGATGACCGTGTGGTCAAACACTGGACTGGATGAAAAAGCAGCGCTCCCACATCGGATCCTGCTGTTGCCGTGGTGTTAGCCCTTCTGACGGAGCTTGTGTGGCCAGGCTGTCCATCCTCTGTGTAAACTTGTGACCCGGGAGACTAAATGTTGACAGATTGTCATCTAGTTACAGATGTCGACCCCATGGATTCCAGGCTCCTTTTGAAAAAAAAAAAAAAACGTCTGTCTCTGAACCTCAAACCAAACATGTTTTGGCTTTTGGACAAAGAAGGGAAACTTCATTTACCAATAACAGTGGTGGAGAAACATAAAACACAATAGTCTGTGATTTCTGAGCTCGTCTTTGAAATGAAACCACCCCTAAGTGCTTAGGGTCAACAACTGAAGGGAGTGGCATTCTTTTCAAAGGACAACTAAAGACAGGATAATGGGTGGCATTATACACACATACATGAGAGATGACTGGACGAATTATAAAAGATCACATTTTATACACGTAAATATAGGCTACAAGATGGAGCAAGGTTGCCTCAGGACAGTGGTTTGGCAAAACACAGCCAACTGGCCAAATCAGTCCAGAATAGAAATCATACGACAGAAATGTTTTTTGGGCAGAGACTTTAGATTTGGTTGTAACAAAACAAACCAAAGGAAAAATGAATAAATAAATAAATATCACAGCTTGCTGTGTCGGGGGGTTAAGGTCAGGTTTGTGCCCCCACAGTTCAGGCCGTCTGGGGGAAAGAAAGGACAGGAGTGCAAGTTCACACCAAAAGCAGGTCAGCTACACAGACAAGAAACGCTGAGGGAAGAAAAAACACATTCAAGAGCTTATTATTTCCAAAAACTTCCTGAAAGACTTTCCACAGAGGAGAGAGGTCTTGAGGCCTTCGGAGACTGTCATCTACAGGAGGATCACAAGTAAACTGAAAGGATTTAACAGTGGAGAGGTTTCCATAAGACAAATTATGGAGTTTTTGACTGTAATGCCGATTTCTTATTCAAATATATCTCTTAGCCCTCTGCCCCTCTACCAATTACCCTGAAATGGAACAAACAATTGCCTAAGCAAAACAGGGCAAGAAAAAAAAGAACATGTCACTTTATTCCACTGCTTGGTTGACTTCCCCATTGTCCTGCGTAATTTAGAACACATAGAACTATATTAACCGTATGTTTTTTGCACACCTATGAAGTAGAGCCAATTTGTTGGCCGTATCACACTTGTATATTAATTCGCCGAATTCGTTGTTAAATTTAAATGAACTGTCACGTTGCATCCAAGTTGTAAAATACAGATGGTCAGAACATAGTAACATTGTATCATATGACGGACGTGGACATGTAGGCTAAGTAAAATAGTGATGTTTCAAAGCTAAGGTTCATCAGTATCCTGCGATGTGCCTGCTTGACAATGGGAGAGATGGAACTAACGACTGGCCTTTGGCCATAGCAACCATCCATTTAGAACTAGTAACGGCAGTTTGTGCGACATTGTTGATTGTTGACTGATGGTTGAGTGAGACACCTTTAGAAAATATTGTCAATTTCACCTGTACACACACATGCATTCAGAGCAGTACAGTTTTCTGGAGGTCAACTGTGAACTCTTTGTGAACCTTTTGCACAGGCACATTCAGCCTAATGGTGCACAGCTTTTTGCCCCCCTTTTTTTGCCCCAACTATTTGCACCCCTCCCCCCCTTTTAATGCCTATTAGTTTCTATAAATAAGCATATGCATCTCATAAGCTCTGTCTTTAAGACATGTACACATTCGTTCTTGATTCAAAACAAATCCAATAATAGCTCAGACACCTGTCCTTTGTAGAATAGCCACAGGTTTACTCCAAGGTAAGACTCATCTGTGTACTACAGATTCTAAAGTCAACAAGGTTGAGCTAAATAAAAATTACAGAATAACTAATGGAAAAGATGCCCTGGCTTAAATAAGGCGTTGCCTTGACATCTTCTGTGTGACCCAGCAGAGAGGCATTTCTATTACATTTCTCACATAATAAAAGTGCTTATGAATCAACAGGCTAGTGTGTTCGGGGATGAATGTCTATCATTTCTTCATTTGTGAGATTATTCAGGAAGGGTTATTGGATTTCAAAAGCAACATGTCAGGGGTTGCCAAGTATCCGGTTTCTTTTTGTTGGGTTCTTGGCACTGCATTTCAGTCAAATGTAGCCAGCCAACAGCTGAACCCCTCTATATTCACATTTTTCCACACAGGTGAGTGTTTTTACTGTTGATGCCATTCCTGTTACCCTATTTGCAGAGTCCATCATTATTTAATCAGTTCCAATCACACGTCTTACAGAGTCCTGATCCGTTTAGGACGAGGTAAGCAGATAATAAAGTAAGAAAATCTGTTGAAATTTTAACGCACAATTTGTAAACGACTGTAAGACCATTTGTATACAATTTGTACTAACAGCAGGAATAGATATTACAGGTAGTAGACTTGAGAACTGCAGTGCAGCAAACAGATACCCATGCCATAGTTATGAAGACAAATCATAAGCCAGGTCCATGCAGCAGTGTTGCAGTAATTGGAAAGGACTAATTAGTAAAAATGGCCTTAAGGTTAATATGCTGTTGATGAGGGAGCCCTCCCTGCAGTAGGGCAAGTTGTGGTCTTTAATCAAAGGGGTAGGTACCAGATGGGTGAACAAGTTTGTGTGTGTGTGTGTGTGTGTGTGTGTGTAAGAATTTCACACAGAGCTCTGGCCACACGCCCACAATGCCTAAGGAGGCTCCGAGACAGAGAGAGAGAGAGTCAAAGAAGAAAAGAACAAGAGAGAAAGGAAGAGAAGAATAGCAAGCCAGCAGGAGGCCAACCTGCAGCAATTCATTCATGTAGACTTTTCCCAAGGTTCACTTTGAAGACACAAAGCCCCATGAAACAACCCTGTTAGAGGAGCAAACACTGTTTGTTTGGCCACTGTGTCAACAAGTCTATATTTCCAACACTAAAGACACACAAAATCCTCATCCTGACAAGCGTGTCTTCAAAGAGAAGAATTACATGCATGTCCTTTTACATTTTGTTTGATCAAAGTTTTTGGACGCAGCCTGACAGGATTTAGAGGTTTTAAAGTGGAAAGCAATTGTTTCTTCTCTACCATTTTATATGTTGCGATTGCTTCAGTTACCAGTTGCGAGGGACAGAACTGCTTTTGCCAGACCACCAACGACTGACACTGATTTAGTAATTAGATGATTCTCTTCATATAAAAACTGAACTTCTAAAGCACTTCCACACAAAAAATAATTATTGCTGTTGTCAATTTTGTTATTTGTCAAGTTATTCTTCACAGGGTTTATAGTCACATAAAAGTCACAGAGAAAGGATTTCATTAGTGAACAATGTGATATCATGCCACTGACTGCTATTGGAAGAGATTTCTATTTGTCTGTGCTTATGCATATTTGTATAAAAATTGAGGGACTCAAAGACAAACAAAAAACTCCATGCGTAGGAGTGGAGAGGCCTTTACAGTGTGCCAAGAAAGTAAAAGATACAAGTGGCATATTAACAGCCTACATGGCAAGATGGGAAGCCTGTTTGTGCCACATGCAAATGGCTTGCAGCACTGTCGACATGTCAGGCCCGTTCTGACACGTAGCGTGAGGTCACTCACACCCCTCACAGTGAACAGCGTTCCTGCAAAGATGCACGCACGCGCGCCTGTGTGTGTGTGTGTGTACACACAACCTCTCTCTCTCACACACACACACTGTACCAGCACGTGCCTATGTTGCCTATACCGCACGTATAGTATATGTATATATATACTTTTTTGATCCCGTGAGGGAAATTTGGTCTCTGCATTTAACCCACCAACTGAATTAGTGAAACACAAACAGCACACAGTGAGGTGAAGCACACACTAATCCCGGCGCAGTGAGCTGCCTGCTTCAACGGCAGCGCTCTGGGAGCAGTGAGGGGTTAGGTGCCTTGGTCAAGGGCACTTCAGCCTGATAGGGGCTCGAACCGGCAACCCTCCGGTTACAAGTCCAGAGTGCTAACCAGTGGGCCACGGCTGCCCTAAAACGTACGCACAGGTACACATGCACAGGTACACATGCACACACGCACAGACAGAGAGAGGGGGAGACAGCGAGAAGTGAGAGAGAGGATGGAATTAATTTTCATATGATGCAGCAATGTCTGCATGTTATATGCCCTAACAAGTCTGCTCTTTGAAACCGATCGATTGGTCATACCACGTGAGCCGAGCGCTCAACATCAGTCGTGACCACAGGAAACCTGCCTGCTCAGAACAGGGATTTGCTTCACATGCACAAGAGAAGAAGCCCAAGGGCTTTAGTGGGATGAAGCAGCGTATTAAGAGATGACTATTCTTCTTCAGACACGGACACATTTCGACATACAGACGGCTCATGCTTTACGTGTGTGTGCTCTGTCAGAGTTAAGCCGGCGCTGTCAAGCATGCAGATGCCTCCCTGAAGCCAAGTGTGTGTGTGGGGGGGTCATTCAATTCATCTTAAAATGTCATTCATTATTTCAAATAGCCTAAGGTTTTCTGTGAAAATTAAAAATGTTTGGTTATGCTGCTGCTGCATTGCTGCACCATGGTCATATGGAAAGTGCATTACTTTTTATAGCCTCATGCATACTGAAAAGCACATCGACTTGAAACATCCACTGATATCAGGCTGACTCTAAGTGCGTCCAAGTAGAAGAGGTATACGCTACTCATGCTTTTTTCCCCAATAACTAGAGTGCGTGAGAAAATAAATTAATTTCTAAAATGACTACTTTCCTAGGGCAATTGTCCTTGCGCATATTGATAGGTCAAGCAACAAACACATCAGGCGGGACGTCACATTTCAGTATTCATCTCACTGCATAGGCAACTACAAATTTGACCTAGTTCACGTTAAAGATGAAGATGTCATGACAACGCAACATCACTGGACATCCATGATCGTTTGTCAGCAATGGTAGTGTCTGTACGTTTGTAGCCTATTCGTAGAGGAATCTAGGAACATGATTATTTTTCAAAACAATGTTTATGAGATACAAGCCTGGATGAGAGTGCCTTGAACAAGCGGCAGCGCAGCTGATGTACAAAGCCACGGACGAACAATGGGGACAAAACACACATCCCATGCCTTCCAAACAGGCATTTTACCTTTAAGTGTAATGACATTTATATACTGTGATACAGCTATACCGTAAATTCACCCATTAGTGACTGAAGCAGCAGTCTGTGAATAGAGCAGGTTAAAAAAAAACTTAAGCGGTGTTACAAATGTCATGTTATCTTTACCTGCATGTCTATTGTTGAGTAGCTCATGTCCAAGAGCTGCAGTTCAGGGGGGAGTAGTACATGAGGCTCGGCAGATCCCACGGGAATAACATCATCTCTGTTCTTCTGAAGAATCTCCCGTTGCACCTCAGACCTCAAGTCCAAATAACAAAACAGCGTGACGAGGTGCAACGACAGAGAGAGGACGAAGAAACCGAGGAAAATCTTGCAGTTGTTGCATTGTCTTCTGCAAACACATGTGGAGTGTTTAACATCTCTGTCCTCTAAGTTTGAAAACTTTTCTGAAAAAGACTTAGGTGCCATGGTTGGTTGCGGGCGAAACTGACGCTACTTAGACATAATCGAATATTGTCTTATCTGGTCAGCTCCAGATATGATCGTCTCGATGAGGGCGAATTACTAGTTTAACCCGGCTTCATCTGTTCAGAAGCCGCAAAGGACAAGCTGATTTGATAACCTACTGGCGCCCCTGTAGTAAGACCCGCCTCTGGTTGCCGATAGGTTGTAACCTACCAGACGTCATTTCATTGAAAACCCTCCCGCGGAAAGATTGAGCACCGAGGATGATTGAATGGAACGTAAAAACCCATGTTTTTGAATCTTCCCTGAGTCGAAGAAATGCGTGTTTGAACAAAACAGGCCTGCCTATTCAGATATTACCATAACTTAAATTATCCTACAACAATTTATCTAAAAGACACATTTTGAAGCTCCAGTCATAACTGGCGTATAAGGTGATAAGTGTTGATAGGATTACCAAGGCATCCCTAATCAGATAATGTAGCCAAGGCTATGGATCCAGCTTTCCAAAACATTTGGCTTGCAAATAATATGGGTTGTTTTGGTAGTGCCACAAATATGGTAATTGCTTACTGGTCTGAGCCAAAAGAAAAGAGAATCATTTAAAATGCTTCACGATATTTGTCATTGCCTTTGAGAAAACTGATATGACACAGGCACCTGAAAACATCACAGGAATGTAATTGCAGTGGAAGATGCACACTACTTACATATGTGGTTAAGGAGCTGTGGGCCGACTACTCTTTGGGTAGATACCCCCTCCCCCACCCACCTACACACACGCATACACACACACACACACCCTTCACCACCACAAGCCATCTGGTGCCAAGCTTCACATCTTTAAAGTGTTAATATAAAGGCATTATAGCGTAATACTAACACATGTTGAGTCCTATATTCTCATCACCGTAGATTCTCTGCCTTGACACTTAAAAGCAGCTCACTGGTGCGAGTCATATGTCGGCTAACCCGCAGTAACATACACAGAATCCCGTTGCATTTAGCGTGTCATAATTTTCAGCTCTGACCTCGGCGTGACTGATGGTCATCACACACACATTCACAGCTGGGGTGTGTGTGTTTGTGTGTGCGCACGTGTGTGTGTGTGTGTGTCATCATGAGAACAGCTTCATGTTTTATGACTGGGAACATGCACATAATCACAATTATTTGAGGCCAGTCCAGAAACACACATGTGCACACAAGACACAGAACCAGAGAGCATGAGCGAAGAAGTAAGGGCATGTAAGTCAAACAAAAGAGAGAGAGAGGGAGGGTGGAAGGGAGTAAGGGAAAGATCCTTGAAATCCTTTGGGTTTCCATTACAAACACCACTGAATCACTTTGAGATATTTCCAACTATGGCATTATGATTTGTATTAAATCATATTGTGTACCTTTTACATTGGCAGTAGAAGCCTTTAAAGGCCAATAGAAATATCATTAAGTCTGCGGTCTTGTGCTGGAGTTAATGGTAATTCTTGAGGGCCTGTCCTACTGGTTATGTGGGCAATTTAATAGTCTTAATGGTTCCTCTAGACAAAGAGTGATGTCGGAAATAAGCTTGCCAGTCCTTGGCAAGCACTAAGTGACAAAACACACACGACTCTTTGTTCATTCTTTTTATGCAGATGATGTTTTATCGTGATTGCTCTGTGATTACACTATTTGTGTATAGAGGCTGTCATTTCAAATAAGGCTCAGCTACGAGGAAGGACGTGTTTCATCAATACAGTACTACACTCATGCTCTTGACCATGATGGCTGCTCTCGTGTTCCATGCAGTGGCACACTTACATTCATGTGTGGGTTGAGTGGAGTGATTTTCACGTGTGCAGTATTCATGGAGTTTTAATTCGGTTTTGTGTTCGTTGAACTGTGACCTACGAACTTGCATAGCGCAAATACACATGGGCAGACAAAGGATTTCAGTGTCACTTGATCACTATATGAAGAAATAATATAATGGCGCTTTTAGTTTGCTTTCTTGTTCTTCCATAGAGCTTTACATGCGTGACTTCATTTGATCTGCTGTGTATGAGGTCATGGCAAACTCATCTATAGATGAGACTCAGAGTTAAGACATGAGCGTTTCTAATAGAACAGGGATGGGCAAAAAAACATCAAAATGTATTTTAAAATTATCCTCTGCCTACGACACATACCATAAATCTGCAAACAGCCAAAAGATCAGCTGTGCTGACCTGCCAGTTACATCTCATAGCCTCATGAATCAGAGATGTACTCAAAAAGTCACAACTAAACTTGTCAAGTGGTACAAATTAACCACTGAACCCATTGAGCCACAGAATGTGGGCTTAAAGCAACCCAATGCAGTTCTATTACCTTAAAATAACGCCTTCAAAAACATGGGATACTGACATATAGTATGGAGAATGAAGTCTCTGACATTGTCAGTGCATGCCCAGAATGCTAGATATTGCACTGTGTAAAACAACTGATGATCACTAACTGGGTAGCGTGTATAAGCGCTAAATGGGGTCATATTTACACCAAGCCATATTGACTTGAGCAATGTTGCAGGGGAATCTCATAACCTGTTCCATGTGTTCCGATGATTAAAGTTCTCAAGAAAAAATTCATTATTAAATTTCTCAACAACTTGAAGTTGGTCAGAGAGAGGGGGTGTATTGTGTGTGTGAGCAACCAACACGTTATTCATCTCAAGATCATCTTCCTCTTAATATTCTGATCACGTCTGGGCAAATGACATAGTCAGCACCAGTCAGAGGCAGTATATTTGGCAGTATTTTTAAACTACAAACACACCTATAAAGTATTTTTATACAAAATAAGAAGCCATTTTCTTCAACTCAATAAAATACAAATTACAAAATACTATTTAGTATTTGAAATACATATTTTAAATACATGTATCATAAGTACTGCCCATCCCTGGTTTCTAAGGTCTGTATGGCCCTAATCACCCCTCCTTCACAGGGCAAATAAATAAAAATGTCCCTTTGGTTGTTCTAATGCAGACTATGTAGCATTCATATAAAAAAAAGTTCACTTAACATTCTTGATCATCTGTGCATTTTATGATTCCCATGACAATAGTTGTAATGGATCACACACACATATGGCAAAGGGAAATATATGATGAGTCATGAAAGATGTTTGTCACATAAATATATCATATGAAATTACTCTGAAACCTTAGCCCAAAAATGTGTGCTTGCTGCATGAATAGATGAGCAGACTTGTCCTGTCCCCCTCTCTCTGGGAGCAGCACACGCATCCTAAAGGCATTCCTGTGTACAGCCACATTAGGCGCTGCAGTCAAGCCGCCATTCCAAAGCCAATGAAACCCTGGGTAGCACAAGTATGCTTTTAATCCTTCTCCAGCTGAGGGCTCTGGATCTGACTCCGCTATTATATGATTCCGATATTAATGACAATGGGAATCAAAAGATACAAGCCAACTTCCCCAAGTGGGGAAGCGTCTTTATAGCCTCAAATGAAATATGCTTTCTGCCTCATTATGTTTGATAGCTGGGAAGAGACTGAGCATTTTGTCATTCATTGTTGAGTATACAAAGATATCAAAATGAGAGAGATCTTTAAAAACAACATTAACACATGTCACATTATCTACAAACACTCTATAATTTTAAACATGTTTTGATGCAGATATTAATGACTACTTCAAAGAAAAACTATTATTTCTGGTCTTGGGGAAGCAGATAAGGTTTCCTTTTCACTGGCATTCCATAAGGTAATAAAATTGAGATAAACAGAATAATAAATTCAGATTTAAACGAAAATACAAACATAATAGCACTCTCTACTGGTGAAACACTGACATAGTGGTGACATTGATACTGGTGAGTCACTTTGATGTGCTTACCTTCCTGGTCAGTGTTCATATGGAGCTCTCAATAGAAGTCTCTACCCAGGAACAGATACTCCCTGTTGTCCAAGGGTCCAAGAGCCCAAGGGCTTCATTGGAGGTTTATACAATAAACTAGGACAGTAAAGTGGTGATTGCTGTACCTAATGCTGTTCAACCTCTTCCCTGGATAATCTTTCATTTTAATTTAAAGTAAGGATATACGGAACATAGTGATTTGGCATCTGTGTGCTAAAGCTAACAGATATCACATATATAAATGTTTATATCAGAAAAATGTAAAACAAATGTTCTCAGAGTCAGGTACCATTAGAAACATATGCTATGCCTATGTTGAAGTACAGTATAAGTAT
This sequence comes from Alosa sapidissima, assembly GCF_018492685.1. Lineage (NCBI taxonomy): Eukaryota > Metazoa > Chordata > Actinopteri > Clupeiformes > Clupeidae > Alosa > Alosa sapidissima. The sequence continues at coordinate 30,210,395 of NC_055961.1, read as the reverse complement.
ATACTCTTTTGATCCCGTGAGGGAAATTTGGTCTCTGCATTTATCCCAATCTGTGAATTAGTGAAACACACACAGCACACAGTGTACACACAGTGAGGTGAAGCACACACTAATCCCGGCGCAGTGAGCTGCCTGCTACAGCAGCGAGGGGTTAGGTGCCTTGCTCAAGGGCACTTCAGTCGTGGATGTGGGCATGGGAGAGCAGTGCTTCCTACCGGGTCGGGGATCGAACCGGCAGCCTTTCGGTTACAAGCCCGAATCCCTAACCAGTAGGCCACGGCTGCCCTACTTGAATTTACTTGAGAAAGATCCAGAACATGCATCAGGTTCTACATAGTCATACAGTCATTTCTGTGGAATTAAAATGAGCAACAATGAATGCATACTCCATGCTGGCAATCCATGTCCAGATTTGGATTCCTTTATTAGTTTTATCAGTTGGCAGATTCAGCCTCTGCCCAAAATACAAGAGGAACAGATACAGGTGGACTAGAAACACTGATATGGGATAATATTCCTTCAGCACAGTTTCTCAAAAGAAATAAAAATAACGACATGTCGTAGAACTAGTGCAAAAAAGTCCTATCCATAGAAGCACAGTGTATAAAATGCCATAAGAAGTGTTCCCCTCATGGCGAGAGGAAGGAGCAGGAGAGGCTTCCCCTCTGAGACTCTTAGAAAACAAGGTGCTATCTAGAACCTTTCAAAGGGCTCTTTGACTTGTCCTTACAGAAGAAGCAATGGTTCCAAAGTTCTACAAAAGAAAATGGTTCAAGGTTCTACTTAGACCTTATGCATGCTATTTGCAACGAAGGCTTAAAAGTTCCATAGAGCAATGTTTTTGGTTCTATGTGGAACCTTTACATGTTCTTTGTAGGATCTCTTGAGGGTTCTCCTGTGAGGACAAACTAAAGAACCCTTTTTCTAAGAATGTCATGGTGTGTCTACATGTCACCAGTCACAACACACACAAGCTACAAAAGAGTACAAGTGGCCTTATGGAGATGGTCTGTGGGGCAGACAGAGTGATGTGTACTTAAATGAAAGAACATTTTTATACATTTTGAAAGCACATGAAACATTCAAAGATCACAAGGCCTATAACTGACAAAACAGCAAAGAAACTTAAGACATCATCTTCAGAGACATAATAATGTGATAAAAAACATTATACGGTATCAAATAAAGCGAGTAAAACCTGTGAAATGTTTTAAAAGGGGTTTGTGACAAAACATTCCTCATTCTTGGAAATATGATATGTCACAACCGCCTTTTATCTTCTGCATGTCAAAAAGAGAGAAAATATTTCTTTATTTCATTAAAATCTGTCTCCCAAGTCATTAACGTATTGTTTAGAAAGGCCCCATGGCAGGTAGTCACTGATTGAACTCTGTGCAATAGTATTTTTGTGGATTTGTTGGTGATGGTTCCTACTGAAGACCCTGAAAACAAGCAAAGCTTTTATGTTCACCAAATGTCTTACTTAATCAAAAGTACATTTTCATATGTGGTGAAACATACTCCCAAATAATGCCATAAAAGGATGATAAACTGTGCTATGACCATGGATAATATTGTGCAGTGTCATTTCAAATGTTCCAAGTTAATCATGCAGAGCTGTAAAATGACCATGGGAATGATTTTGTTCACTGCACTATCTTTTGGTTTTACAGAGAACTTAGCAGCCCTAATGTTTCACGTGATATGATCGATCTGGCACTTCATAACATGAACATGAATACTATAGTTTCACTGTGAAAGATGATGCCCAATAACTACAGAATGGATGTGTCATTAGTCATTATATATTATATATTATACTCTCTATATATATATATATATATATAATATTATGTATATATAGTAGTAATAGATAATAGCTGAAAACAAAATGAAAAGCAAATGTTTGAGGCTGAGACAGCAGCAGTAACATGGACACAGAAGTTCCGAAAACGAGCCTGTAAAACAGAATCAGTGTAAATAGGCCACTTGTACTCATACCCTGCACTGTGACATCACACCGCTATCGGGCAGGGGAACCAATCACCATCTGATTTTGGAGGGGGAAGAGGTGGGACTTTCTCAGGTCAAGTGGGCTGTCCGTCCCATGTCTCAGAATCTCTCAGCAAGAGGCTGGGGGGGGGGCAATGCGATGGCAGATCTCTACCACGCCTACGGAGAGAGGAGTCAGTTGGATTTGTCCATGAAGGAGAGGCAGGAAAAGAAAGGATGTGGCTGGCAGATGAGATTGGAGCACGCAGAGGATTGGCGTGGTGCTGCTTGTTAAGGTCACTCCTCCCTGACCGGACTCTCCTCCAGGGTCACCATGGCGTCCAGGCCTGCGTTGCCGCCGCCAACAGTTGTGATGGAGACAACAGTGTGCAGTAGGATGAGGACGAGCATGCACAGCTTCAGTCTGCCACTGCAGAGGCGCGAGGCACATGACACTGCCTGCCACGACCTCGGCTGCCATGGCGACGACCCCTGGAGCTGGGTCAAAGCGCACGCTGCCCCCATGGATGGGTCGCATCCGCTCCATCTGACGTCACAACACTCTGGTCCCCCACTGCTGTCCAGATCTTCCAACAGCCCTGCAGTACACAGAGAGGAGAGCCTCACACAAAGAGCCAAGGAGCAATGTTATGTCCGTGTCACAAAAATCAGATTTGTTTTTTTTTCTGGGGTAGTCTATTTGGCTTTCCTTTCATTTCATTGTCTTGGGATAAATAACATATAAAGAATATGCAGTGTCTTTCAAAGAACAAGAACAGAAACATATAATTTCACAATGGATTGTCTTGGTGAACAACGCCCCCTGCAGGAGTACCTGAAAACATCATCATATTTTTGGTCACTACCGCAAACAAGCCACAGATAAAGACAGGTGCAGTAATTGGATAGCAGTGTATTCTGTGTGGTGCAGTGGGTAGTATTATCTATAAACAACTCTGTTGAATAATTCTACAGGGTGCTGTTTTTGTGTGATACACCAAGACAATTCACAGACGAACAATATGGCAGGAAGAAACATTCTGCAGAGACATCACCAAATTAAACACACTCTTACCTATCATCCTATCCTACCAGCGTCTCAAACCAAAGGAGCTAGATGGTAGATTGTCATGTTTAGTTATTAGATTGTACTGTGATGGTATAGCTAGTTAATAGATTGCATTGTGATCTGTTATCTCACATTAGTCTCTTTCGCATCGGAGGGATTTTTGCAGTTCCAAGAACATAACATTCCTAGAACCCTTTTTTCTCGTGTTCGGACAGGACAGATTTGGGTTCCTATAACTCTTTCAGCTCCTACCTCAGGGCAGGGTCTTTTCCCTTTGCATAGGAACCCTTAGTGACAGTCTACGTGATTGGTCCAACTCTAAAATAATTAGTGAACAGTTTTGTTCAGAGCTGAAAATGCAACTGTATTTGCATATGTAAGGACAGATGTAGGTTGTTAGTGACAAAATATTAGCTTTCAGTATGGTACGATCTCTTTGTAAATTATGTTTGATAAAAAAAAGTCTTTGAACTGTCCCGGCTCTCCCCTACTTGGTGGCCCCTCCACCACTGCTCAGGAAAATTAGAGACCTGGCCCTGGTTGTGGATGGCTGCTCCATTTCCCCATCTCCTGAGGTGCGCAACCTGGGTGTTATCCTGGACTCCACTCTCTCCTTCCGGTCCCACATCAACAATGTCACCAAGCCCACCTTTTACCACCTCAGAAACATCTCACGACTCCGGCCTTCACTCACACATTCAGTAACTGAGACACTCATCCATGCCTTCATCACCTCCCGTCTGGACTACTGCAATGGTGTCCTTTCTGGACTGCCCACCAAGGCCCTTAGCAGACTCCAGTATGTCCAGAACTCAGCTGCCAGGGTTCTAACCCACACAAAGCCCTGGCAGCATATCACTCCCATCCTCCAACAGCGCCATTGGTTGCCAGTCAAGACAAGATCCTCCTGCTCACCTACAAATCTCTCCATGGACTCTCACCACAATACCTCACAGATCTCATCCACCCCTACACTCAGTCGCGTTCCCTGCGGTTCTCTGAAAAGGACCTGCTGGCCACCCCCCCCACCAGGTTGTGGACTTTTGGGGACAGGGCTTTCTCTGTCAATGCTCCCACACTCTGTAACAGTCTACCACTCCATGTCCGCTCTGCCCCGTCCCTGTCTATGTTCAAAAAGCACCTTAAAACATTCCTTTTCACTAAGTCCTTTGACCCCTAACCCCCCCCCCCCCCACACACACACAATTTGTGAAGCGACCTTGGGTACCATGAAAGGCGGTATAGTCCAAGTTATTATTATTATTATTATTATTATTATTATTATTACTTTAAGTTAATCCCTTGTTTCTTACGTTAAGTAGTTTCTTCCTCAACTCTGCTTATTGTCGACTGCAGTAGCCTAATACAAATCATAACATCCGAAAAATGCGTAACCAATATAGCCTACGCGAAGAATCCCCCAAAATATCAGATGTAATTGCACACACTTTAGGACAACTGGACAGGACAGTTTAGCCACTCATTTCTCCAATTTAGTGCTAGTCAGAATGCTTAGATGACACCATATTCTTAACCTGTAACTTAACCTAGTATGACACGGCAACAATTCCAATGATTTTGTCAGTGTGAACGCAAATGAAAAACGGGTCTCGGGGAGAGTAGTTAGTAGAACTGATTTAGAACTGGACTGTTCCTAACTACCGTATTTTCCGGACAATAAGTCGCACCGGAGTATAAGTCGCACCAGTCAAAAAATGTGTCATGAAGAGGAAAAAAACATATATATAAATAAAATAAAAAAATTAAAATATTAATAAAAATAAAAAATAAATTAATAAAAAATAAATAAAAAAAGTGTGACTTATAGTCCGGAAAATACGATAAGTTCCTATAACTACTTGGTCCGAAAGAGACTATTATGTCTATATCTCATATACCACAAGTGTGCACCCCCCCCCCCCCCCCCCCCAATCCGGTGCTGGGTGATGCTGACCTACCTGTGCAGATGAAACTGGACAGGCCTCCGTAGACGAGGTCGTCGTTGTCTGGCAGCACAAAGGGGCAGCTGGTCTCCACCTCCAGGCAGTATTGCTTGCACGGGATGCGGCGGAGGCACTGCTGCTGCGAGGTGGGGAAGTACTCAGAACACAGCCAGGCTTTGTACACAGACTAGAGGTGGGATAAACACACACACACACACATACACACACACACACACACACACACACACACACACACACACAGAAAAAAGCTGTGTCAATCCCCCAATATGGTCCAAACACACAGTCTATTACATCAGTGCTTGCAGTGAAACGCTTTAGATTATTGTAAGAAAACAGAAAGAAGATGTATATGTATGTCAACATGTTGGTCGTGATGTGGAGGTCTCATTATGGACTGTTCTTTCTAGGCTTTGTCTTTAACAACCCAGGTATAGTGGAGTCACTAGTAAGCCCATGACCAGACCAAAGATGGTGTTTTGAGGAGACCAGAGGGCTCAATAATGATGATGAAGGACTCTGTAGATTACACATGGCACAAACACAAGCCAATGCCACTGAATCGTTTCCCAAGGAGCGCAAATACCGGTACCTTAGTTTTACAGCGAGCCTGGGGCGAAGAATCTCTGATAAAAGATGAAATGTAAACACAATGTAGAACACAAATAATGAAAGAGAGAGAGAGAGAAAAAAAACAGAATAACTGCAAGAGGAGGAGAGGAGGACATGGTTCAGCATATCAATGTGTCTTTTGTCCACAAAAATATTTTTGAAGGTGTAGCCTACAATTCTAATCCAGTACACTTTTAGTAAAATTAATCAAATTGATCTTCATTGAGTCTTTCCTAGCCCTATAAATGGAAACAAAGTGGTTAAGACATATTCATAAACTATTCTAGCCCAACATGTACCTTCAGGAGCATGGAAATAAGGGTGTAACCTAAACAGTTGTTCATCTCAAATATCAAAACCTTTCTGCGCAAACTGCAGTCAAATTCTCATCTCTGTCCAGAGATTTTGGGCGTTTTTGTCCTGCTAACCTCTCCTGCTCATTAGCCAGGAAAGGGAGGGCATGAAGACCTCTCCCCCCGATGCACAGCTTGTGATCTCTGACTTCCACTCAATTCCTGCAGTCTACCCTACACACGCCAGCTCAGTCTGCTCTAATCCCAAATTAAGACCGTGCTCCTTATTGCCCTGTGTTACCCATCTGTTTCATCACAGACACACTCCTGAGCATGAAGGTGCGGCTTCAAGAATAGGTCCCAACACCCACTCTGGACAGTCAAACTCATTTTATTCAAATCTCCCAAACAAACCTATGGTTCTACCTAATCAAAATTACATCTGCTAACTTTGGTATTATGACTATCACACAACACTAAGATAATTATGTTATTACAGCCAATGACATACCAAAACCTTAAATATTTGTCTCAGCACCAGCGTTCTGCCCAATACCCTTTTAATCCTGATCAGGACCGCATCTGTTCCTGTTGGATGCTGAAGACGTCAGCTGTAAGTGTGACATTAAGGGGGAAGTCAAAGTCTAAATAGGGTTTTCAGAAATAGTAATTACAGTACTGGGGGCTATGGTAGCCTGGCCTCTGCTCTGCCAAACCCACAATCACATTCAGTGTGCTTTGGAACGATTCCATTGGATTGCTACTGGGCCTGGAGGGGCGTAGCTAATGAGCATCAATCCAAATGATATGCAAAGTGATTGGATCTGATGCTAGCTCTCATCACGAGTAATCAGATAACTGAGAGAGATAGTCACTAAATCAGACTCACTCAAGCCCAGCTGGCAGACAAGCCAGAACGCTGTCTACCTCAACAAAAGGCCCGGCCGACTCTCCTTATTCTCTCCACTCAATCGATCTGTCATCTTTTCCCACAATAGCCATTTTTTGTCAGAGTTGCATTTCAGAGGCAAATGTCCTTTTTTCCGGCTTTTCCTAAACCACTCCCCGCTGGTCGCTGATTGGAAGTCCACCAAAAATTGGATTGGCTGATTCTCATAAATTGCTATTTTCCAGACTATAATCCCAGCAGTAAGTGAGCTGGGGACACACAGTCTAGCCAGGCTAGGGTTTCATAAAAAATACTGACTGAAAACATAACCACAGAATAGTATGCAATCATGTGGTTGTGTGTTTGTGTGTGTGTGTGTGTGTGTGTGTGTGTGTGAGAGAGAGAGAGAGAGATAGATAGATAGATAGATAGATAGATAGAGAGAGAGAGAAAGAGAGAGAGATACTGTATACTCTCACACATATTTAGTACACACACACACACAAAACACACGCACATATATATACACACAAACACAAAAAATCACAGGCAGAAATTTGCAATAATTGCCATGCTGAGTGACAGCCATTTTTTCTTCCTGCCACGAACAATTCAGCTGTGATAAATCAGAGGCCTTCTCAAACACTCATCCCCTTCCCTAAACACAGACACACATACACGGACACACACACGGACACACACACACACACACACACACACACACACACACACACACACACACACACACACACACAAAGTCCTGAAGTGAGTCCATAAGCAAACACTACTGCAACACCAGGGTACTTTCTGTCAAAATAATCTGCCCATGTCTCCACTACTAAATGACACTAAAGGTAGCATAACTTTAGCTTAATATAGCAAGCAACATGGTGGGCTCTTGTGAGGGAACTAAAGAACATAGAGTCTGAATACATTTCTTTCTGCAACTCTAATTAGTATGTTAACTTTAGGGGACACCTTTTATCTGTAATTAACTACCACTAATGGGCTCCACTGCTTTGTGCTTTGCTGGTGTCTTTGCATATGAGGAGGGAGTGTGTTTGGTAGAATACTAATCTCGCGGATAACTCTCACTGCTAATTTTAGGAATCTGACAGGAGCACAGGCTAATTACGAGGGGAAGCACGTTCTAGTTCAACTTCTCTGAGCCAACAGAGAGGCAGAGAGCAAGAGAGAAATAGTGAGAAAGACAGACAGTGTGTGTGTGTGAGAGAGAGAAAGAGCATGAGAGAAAAAGTGTGCATGTGTTCTTATATTCAAGTCATTCTGTTTACATTGAGCAATCACATCTAAGTAAAGAGCACTGAACAGTTCTTAGTAACTGCATTCAAGCGGAGTTACCCTGAGCTGTAGCTAAGGCAACAAGATATTTCAGTTCTGATCAACGCTAATTATCATAAACATTGTTTCATATCTCATGTTTGCATTGGCCTATTCACAGATCTAGCATACTGAATAATATTACTTCACATTCATATTTTCATCCATATTCTCTTAATGATCTTATTTGCTTAATATTTGGAATTTACTCCGCCTGCATTGATAAAATGAGGATTCCCTGCGATTAAGTCCTTTGATAATTGCTGATAACCTCCGGAGGGTAACATGTTGATGGAAACCCCTTCTGTAGCTGCTCCAAATGAAAAGAAATCCTCTTTTAATTCTTGTTATCCTCTAAGACTTGCAGAAAAAGGTTGCTAGGCACAGACTAGTATCTATGGAGACTGTAGACCCCTCCCAGCTACTGTCCAAGAGGGAGGGATGGAGGGGTACTGACCCACCGCCTCTCCTAACTGTCTTCATTAACATCAGATATGGCCGACTCACTGTATAATACTCATGTTAAATAACTCCCTTGACAGTACATTTGAATATCAGAACAAAAAAGAGGAGAGTTACAGTGCAGTCATACCCAATCTGTCAAAATGGCATTTTCCACTTAAACTGTATAAATTTGTAACAGATGCTTATGTCAGTTAATACAATTCATTCATACACTACTTATTGTAAACAGACCACTTCATGCACGATGGAAGTTACGGTGAGGGAAGCAATTTTTGATGATTAGATAGATCAATAAAATAAGGGCTTTTCCCCATGCTGGGCCAAAATGCTCTGAGCCTGGCGAGCAATCCTCACACTGGCATTTACATACAGACAGCCACAGCATGATTCCTTTACTTGGTTTAGCCTGACAACCATGCACATGAAGCAACAACAGGGCTGGAGCAAGGTTAACAACATAGCTATAGCATGGGCATCTTATGCATTGTCTTGTTCCAGCTTTGTTTAGGCCTAACAATGTAAGCAATATACTGACATAAGGAAACAATAATGCAACAGAATGCATAAACACTGTACATAAGTACATAAACACTGTAGCCTATATCCATATGTGGATCCATGCATGACCATGAGAAGGCATACTACACAGTGATCTGCACTGAGTGTCAGCCATTTTCCCCCTGTCATTTGGAGTTGAGCTGTGATAAATCAGAGGTCTTCTCACCTCCCACGGAGACACACTCCCTAGTCACTCACCAGAGCCTGGAGTGGCTCCAGAATCAAATACTCCAGCTCCTTCAGTCACTCTCCTCAACCACCACTGTAATTAAGTAACACTACAGTTAACCTAACACTATAGGCAAGTGTTTCAGGTAGTGAAAGAAAAACAAATCATTTAATCTCATGCAAATTAATCTAATCTTTTTTGTGATAAACTTTTAATTGATTTTCAAAAACATGGCGGCGGGGGAGGCAAGTCGGTTACAAACAGAGTATTTATATGACTAATGAATCACATTTTTAAGCATTCATTTAGAACATTCCTTGGTAAAACTATAGTATAATCCACAAATGCTGCTTACTTATTGCAGTACCCACACTGATTATAAAGGCAAGGAAAAAATCTAAGGAACAAGCAGATTTTGTGGGATATTTTATGTACTGAAAACTGTCACACAGTACAAAAACAGAAACGTCCCCACCGCGTTTTGACCCCGCACCCAAAACAAATGCTGGTTTCACCCCCGGGCACCTGCTTTTATAGCCACGGCAACGATGATGAAGCAGCTGGACAAGGACTCCGATTGGAGTGTGACACAAGAGAGAGGATTAATAGCTTCACATTATCTCTGGTCTCTCTGGCGTGGTGCTGCTGCTGCAGCAGCACTGTGAGGGACTATGGAGCGTGCCGTGTAGCGCCTGCCTCTGGTGCACACACGCCGCGTCCCTCCTATAGGCCCCCGGGGCTGACGGGGAAATCCCAAAGATCTTATTATCGCCTGGGCCCTCTGATGTGAAGTGTTGGCTCCTCCGCCGCTCCGCAGAGAATCATCACACAGTGGCATCAATCAGAGCCAGGCCGGAGACAGTAAAGGGACTCATACGCATCAGCTTCAACGCGTCATGATGCAGCTAGGCACAATGGCAGGAGGAAATGAAAGTTTGCCGTCACCGATGAAGGAGTAGGTGCCTGTCTGTGAATGCTGGTGGTATCGGGGTGAGCGGGTTCCTTTGGGTGAGCCGCCCCTTCCTCAGCACTTTGGATGGTAATGCCGGTCCTTATGACAGACGACTGGGGAGAAGAGGTCTGCTCCACAGTGTATTAGAGTATAGGAGTGTGTGTATATGTGTGGTCCTGTTAACTCAAAGTCTTTCAGCAGAGGAAAGCCCATTATCTCTCTCTCTCTCACACACACACACACACACACACACACACACACAAACACAGTCTTCAGGCTTGATGCTATTTTATGCTCAAGTGCTAGCAGACATTTGACATACTAGGTCATAGCATATTCCTAGCCTGGAAAAATCAGAACTCAGTCACAAAGTGAATAGAGTCTGGTGACTCGATTGGGAAACGTTTGCAACACTTGCATCACGACGGGCACTATGAAATCATTGGTCCAGCCTTACCAATCACATTGATCAGAGATTCCTAATGTTTTTTACATTTTACAACTTTACAAACTGACAACAAACAGCACCAACAGTCAGGAAACAATGTATGTGGTTCTACCTTTGCTGTAAATACATTTCAGCATTTTTCCAACTGCATTTTTTGATGTTTGCAGGTGTTGCTGGTTCTGTTTATCACAGTAAGTTTCGGTTTCGTCTTCCCCTCTTGTCGCTGATTGGCCTGACATTTTCTTGTTTGAGGGAAACGGTTATGAACTATGGTGTTCCAGACTAGATCTCCTTGAAAGAAGATCTAGGTGGGGGCGGGGCCAGGCTAATAGCGTTCAAAATGGATCATAGAGGACTCTGAAAATAAAATGGACTGTCCCACATGTATCTTTCAGGAAATCCCAGATACAGCCTTGTTCATCACATGAGGATTTGTTTTTTAACCAATAATAAAAGTTCCACTTGAAACGTCTGACTGACATCATGTCTGAAGGCATGACAGAGAGACCCAATCACAAAGGACTGTTGGAGAGTTGGAGCTCTATGATCAAATACAAGGTGCCCTCTATCTGAGGAAAACTGTATGAGGTACGCCAGGTTTAATCCACATCATAGCACTGCTGTATTCTTATTTATGGGGCATGTTAGGGATGTCCCCCAAACATACTCATACATAAGTTCAGGCCATTGTTATTGCTTACCACTGATCATTTCCTAAAAATAAGCTCATGCTCCTCATTTATCGGTAAAAAGGCTTATTGATGACAACCAATGACATCACTCAAAAGTGGAAGATATCGAGAAGATTAACTACTTCTTTAAAGGCACAATGTACTTTAGTCCTACTGACAGTAAAGTTAACAGTCAAAACACATTTTCTCTGGAGATGACCCGAACAAAGCAGGTCTTTATATAGTTTGACTACTTGTGAAAGTATGTGCCCATTTTAGACACTGCTGTTGTGCTTGAAAAAGGAGTTTGTTGATGTTTCTAGCCATGGTTAACCAACATGCTTCATTAGTGCAATGTTACATCTGCCAAAGTTGTTCTCACATATAGGCCTACTCATTAATCAGCTCTGAAGAAAGATTCTGCCTGTGACTATCCTGGGCTCTGTGGGTAGGCTTTGTTGAGAAAAAGAAACACACACAATTAACTCCCAAATCTAAAACTACACATCCTAAAATCCAACCAATAAAGTTAATGATTCATCTGTCAATCATGGGTCCAAGCAAGGACAACATGCCAGCAGGTGCAGGGACCCTGACAAATTGAAGAATACTGCTTGGTTGTTTAAGAATAGCTTAAAGGTTAATTATGCAGGTTTTTTTAGTTTAATATGCAAGTTTTTTCGCTTAATTTACCTTCATTTAACAGCTTCAGAGTCATTGGAATGGTTATATGACTTTTTTCGGGTTGAATGGTGGTCGTCTCGCTTCCCCCTAGCGCCTGTGAGCGGAAAAAAACACCCTTGCAACTGTGGGCCGGCGGGCCGACAGCCTCAGTGTCAGGAAGTATAACGAGTGTGACGAATTGCTTTACTGCATTCAAATACACATACACGCCAGGCACCGGCTAGAAAAAGGTAGCGATGGAGTTTCTCAGACATTCGTCATGACAGAGCCAGCGAAAAAGAAGCAAAAAACGAGAAAACAGTAAGGCCAATACTGCATAGTTTACCTTTAAGTCTAAACATAAATTCACCTTTAAAACACTACCTGATCAATTTTATTTAATGACATTAATTCAGGCAGACTGCAACATTAACCATTCAAACTAATATCAGTCTTGTCCAGGTACAGGTTGCAGTATTCCAGGGCAACACAGAGAAAAGGGTATCACCAGGGTGAATCCAGACCTAGAAATCCTTGGTTCATCTCCAATTTCCAAAATGTGTAACCATCGTAAAATTAAAAAATATAGCCTACATCAAACTCTTAACGACTCCTTCCCAAAGTAGACTACAGGAAACATCTTTCTTGCAAAAAATATTTTACATGCAGTTGTTCACTCCATTTTAAAGAAAATAACTGTCCTTGTCGTTTAAAACTGGTGACATCATCAGCACAGCACAGCCATTGGCAGTGCCAACCATCCTCCTCTGTCTGTCATTATAGAAAGCCTGCTCCATACCAGATAAGTGGCTGTGATCAGAATTTAATGGTGACACATGGCACTTCATAATTCTTAGACACTCAGTGATTTTGCCATTTAATGTGATACAAAAACACCTTTTTTGCTATAAAGAACAGTTTTGAAATGTTTCATCCACATATGAAATATCAATAATCCCAAAATAAAAAAGGAATTCTTTAAACCTTGGCCAAACATAATAATAAACTAATTCCCCTCATTCTCTTAACTAATATAGTGTATCACCCAGAAGAGTTCAGTAGCACAACATCAACAAAACAGTTCACCACATTCTAATACAAGGTAAGGTCCTGTTCGACTCTTAAAAATCAGACTCCTTCTCTGCATTTGCACTTAAGGGAATATTCACTGACATCTTTTTTGGTGCATTCTGACAGGCACTTGAATCCTCCATTTGACTCAAGGGGACACATCACAACCACACAACACATCTCCACTAACCTAGCAGCCGCCAGCATGCATTTCTGTCCACATGCATGTGAGCACTCCAGTAAGGTATGCATATTTCACTTTAAAGGTTTGAGAAATAGAAAGCGAGTCTGTGAGAAAAGACAACTGGTATGCAGACCAACTTAAAAGTACAGACCAATGGCCTAGGTTCTCCTTTCATACTGTTCTTCTTATCCTTGAAACAATAAAATGTTTTTTTTTCTTCTCTTCTCTGGCTTGAAGTTAAATGGGTAAATAACAGCCTTGCCTCTATCATTTGCTTTCTCTCACTGTCTCTCTCTTTGTCTTGCAGGTCTCCTTGTCTGAGTAACCACCTCCCGTCGACGAAATGGCCTCTGCCCAGGCCTGTGCGAGAGACCTGTTATCATTTACCAGGAGCCAACACACGGAGAGTGGACAGGCGACGCATTGGGGATCACACACACAAAACAGCTCCTTTAGGAGGGTCAAGAGAGACATATTATCCACTCCAAAGACCACAAATCGGTGGTGGCACCTGATCCTAAAATGCCACCAGTCGTACCTATTCAGAGCCGCCACGAGGAGCCTCCATACTCATTATTCTAGTCCACTGCCTTCAAGCCTCACAGAGGGGAGTGCTGTAACTCTGAATGTCCTACCAGGGTGGTAAAAGCATTCATCCCCCAAGCAAGGGGGCCTCTCCTATGGCAACCAGACTGGACATAAGGCATTTCTGCATTATGCAATAAGGTTCATGGCTGAACAACCGCACATTTACCTGAGTAGCTCTGCTGACAATAAACGCTTTCTCTCAAAGCAGCTTGGCTAGGGGAACTGGGACAGGCTTTTGTCCAGGACGTGTCTTGATCTGCATCAGACAACTTGATAAGAAACTGACAAAAAATGCTACAATGTCCCTCGTCTTCAGGTTGTGACATGGCTTTCACCAATGACAAAGACCTGTGGGGAAGTCGAGAGAAGCAACAGTTGCCATCAAGGACATAGCCAGAGAATGGACTACACTGGGGATAGCTGCTTTACTACTGCAGCAGTATGGTCACCTGCTTGGTCCAGTAAACAAAGCGTCTATACCCATGGGTGGAGAAAAGGTCAGTCAGAAGGCAATCCCAGGTTCCCTACTGTCCTCAGGCTCTGGTAAAGGCCATCTGTACACAATGGCTAGAGGAGCTCTAGATCCCTGCAGTGCTGTAGAAAGCAGGGGAGTCCCTCTTAGGGCTACAGAGCTGGGTTCTTACCATAGTGCTGTAGAACGCAGGGGAGTCCCTCTAGTCTAGGGCTACAAAGCTGGGTTCTCACCACACGCAGGGGGAGAGACTGTTCAGGTGCTGCTCAGAGGGCAGCTCTCTGGATCAGGGATGGTTCACGGTGACATTCTGAGGGGCAAGGACTCCAGCAAAGCAAAGAGACACTCACACAGAGGGGACCCCCCCCCCCCCCCCCCCCTCCCCATCAAAAAGTCATGAAGTGCACTTCTGCAGAAAAGTACAAGTGCAAGTACCAAAACATTCAGTGACTCGAAAACGCCACCCACCCCACCACACATACACACAAACTTTGATGTGACAGGAATGCCCTGTGGTTGTATGTTCCCGACCAATGGGGAAAAAAAGAGTCTGCACCAGCCCAAGCCTTGGAGGATGTAAAATGTATCTAATTTAGAGTGGAGCATCACCTGAAGCTTGCTTATTGTCCCTCAAGTGTAAATAGCTCTGGATATAATATTTTGCCAAATGAATACATGTAAATGTCCTGTCTCAGGTTATTGTTAGGTCCGCGGTGTGGCTGTAACAGACAGGCAGCACTGACAAATAATGGCTGTCTGGCTGTCTGTGTTTCTGAAAGCCTCTCTGCTCAGTGATGTTTGCCCTACTGGAGAAGTGGGATGTTTTAAAGTTCTTCTTTAGTGTGAATCCTGTGAGAGGGACTGACAGAAAACTGTGCCTTCCAGATAAGATGGGCCAAAACCATTATTACTTCTGTGGAGTGGGACAGTCACTTCAGCAACTTAAAAGACAGCTTGAAGTGCCCACCTTTGACATTAAGGAAATGGCTTGGAATTTCTAAATCTGAAGACAATGGCAGCATAAAACACAAAAGGAAGTGATGTATATAGTGACTCAGATAAGTTTGGTGTATTATAAAATGTACAGTAAACAGACAAACATTATGTCATCATATGTGCATACATATTGTGTCATAGGCAATAGGCTGCAACACAGTACAGTACCATACAGTAGCAAAGACTATGGAACATCTTTATGTAAAACATAACCCTTGAAATAATGGCAACTCTTTGTCATGCATAAGCCAGAATGTGTGTCTCGTCTTATGCCAAATGTATTCCCTATGTGGTCTTTGTATTTTCACAATCTAACACGATAGTTTTATCTGTAGCACCATAGCCTGTCACAAGGCTAAGGACCATGGGAAAATACATGACAATTACATTGCAATTAGCAATATCTGTCAGTGAGAGATGAGCTGCGATGAGTGGCATGTTATTTCATTTGAGAGTGCTTCAGCCATTATGGCACAGCCGCAAGAATCTATAGTCTGAAAGGCCCTCTTTTCTGTGAATGTGAACACAGTAAGACATTTGTCCTTGAACAAGTATTGTGTGCGTAAACATGTGGGGCTTAATGCATATTGCCTTCAATGTATGTGTGTGGTTCCCTCAGATCAGCTATGCGTACCTTATATGCAGACCCTGCAGAGCTGTCACTCTGACACACTCCGATGCACTAGGAACACTACTGTATCAATCTGCATGTACAAAGAGGGATGTTTAGAACCTCATTAACTTTACTAACAAGCTCGCTCAAATCAAAGATCTCACTGAGAAATCACCCAGGGCCATCTTTAATTGACATCTAAGAAACTTACAATTTCAAAACTTTATCAGTTGTGTTTATGTTTGTGTTCTGTGCTTTCGCTCTGTGATATGGAAGATTTTTGGAACACATGTATCCAGCAAAGAGGCTAGTACACACGTAATGTTACTGTTAGAGAAAACACATTATGAAAGTAAGTGTTATGCTGGTGCTGGTAATTACTGATGTAAAATTACTCAAACAGACAGCAGTATGAGGAATGGCATAATAGCAGCAATCACAGTGGCGACGCTACTAGGACAGCAATATCAATATTATTACTGGGGTCTGCAGAGGCAGCATCTGAACCAATCACTGGGCACACTATAATTAGGCTTGTTTGGATGCCAGTCAAGTAGTTCTTAGTCGATTCTCAAAAAGTCATCATCACTGGAGAATCCATTTTAAAAAGTCTCTCCCCACGAGCCTGGCTTATTAGGGGGGAGTACAGTAATGCAAAAATTAACCAGGACAGGGCAAAAAGGACAACGCGGAAACGGCACGTTTCAAGCATTCATTTCACAAAACATATCCAAAGTCTTGAAACAGAAAGCAGCTGGAGGGAACTGTCATTGAAATGTAGGCGACTGATGTGTTTCCATGGTGTTGTTGTCGTTGTGAGAGGCTGGGGTGTGATGGATTGGATGGGCACCATCATCAAGCCACCACATGATGCTGGCTTTTTCATTCCTCTCACTGTACACCTGAAGGCATCTCTGGCACTGTCTTGTTGCTGGCTGATCTGATTACCAAAGAGCTACAGTGGTGAGTAAGGTTTACAAAACTCTAGACCTCACCTCAAACAAACCATCATGCTATATCCTGCTTTGCTTGGACCACTGTGTGTCTGCAGGTGCACTTAAAACATGCGGGAAGAATCGCTATCAGGTTTGTGTGAGGGTGGAGTAGATAAAAGCCTTACACTCACATTAAAATGGTGGAACATGTGGAGCAGTCTTTGCCTGTTGTTCGAGGGCATACTGATACTGTCTGCCTTTTGTTTCGTTGTGCATGGCTGGCTGTCATACACAGAGGAGCTGAGATAGCTTGCAGAATAGTGGCTTACATGATTTGACGCTGAACTTTCAATCGTAGAACGTCAAACTTGACAATATACCCACTACTGATTATGTAAAGTGATAAAGCATCTGTTTTGAATAGCGTTTCGATTCCAGCATAAGGGAGAAGGAAATCTGGACCAACCACAAACGCTGGACCCACCATACATTTCAACATAATGCAGACCACACAGAACATAATTGTGCGTGACTACTGATACTTCTTCTGTTAAGTAATTAAGAGATTCATGTTTTCTTTCAGCAGTGCAGGGAGGTGAGTAAGAGAAATGGGGAGAGACAGTGACAAAGAGACCAATATGCTTCAACATGACAGAGTGGTGCACCTGGAGAGGAAAAGAACTAGGACAGACAGTCCACTCACAAACAAAGACACATTCCCTCCTTCTTCCCCTGACACCTTGATCCTGCACCCTGCACACACACACACACACACACACACACACACACGCACACACACGGCCAAGGCCAAAGCCAATATCTTATTTAGTTTTGATCAGCAAAGGCGCTTGGGTCTCCATGGTCAGGCAGTCTAGGTTCACCACAGGTTGTGCAACCTGTATACCTACCTACTCTAAAATGAGTAGGGCAGGCCTATGTAGTGTAGGCTTTCAGAACATGAGTTCAGTGCCTCAACTGCGTCAGCACATTAAACCACAAAGGCCTCGCCTCACCTCTGTCCCCCCGCTGTCACTCATCACACACCACCTCTGACGCAAGCCCGTGAGCTTACACACACTCACACGCGCGCTATGGTGGGGGAAACAAACCCTTACCTTACAGTACTCTGTGTGCGATCTGACGGAATAGTCCTCTGATAGGTACTTGAGAAAGAGGAGGTCGAACTCCTCATATTTTTCCTGAGCATGTTGATCCAGCCTAGCGTACGCCTGGACGCACGCGCTGCACAGATCCCCGTCTTCCTCTCCGCCGCCGAACAGTTCCCGGATGACGTTCGCGAGGCTGCAGTTCAACCCGTCCGGGCTCGCCATGCCCTGCAGCAGGTCTGCCACGGAGTAAGTGTCACAAAAAGAGAGGCTGAAATTCCGAAAGTATTCCAAGAACATATGGGGGGACATGACCGCGGAAGCTGAGAATGATCCCATGAGGCCGATTTTTTGCCGATACAGAGCCATGCATGAGGACTCCAGAGGCGTCCGGCTCTGGGGGTCAGTGCACTGAGGAGTGGGGGGCGCGGATTTGGTCTGATTGCTAAGAAAAACACATTTATCTCCCCCGAGGACCGGCTGGGCCCCGTCGGTGGCGTTGCCCCAGGCTCTACGCTGGCTCCTGTCTTTGGACTTGAGCTTAACTCCCGCGCACAGCCAGAGGTGGTCAGAGAGAAGGACGGTGAAAAATAAGAGAGATGCCAAAGACATTCGCCATTTCTGTACCCTCTCTGAGTCGGTACATGGTTTGTCGCTTTGTTTGGGTGCACAGCAAATTTTTACCACAGCGTCATCTTCCCTTCGACACATCCAAGCACCCCTGATCATATTTTAGGGGGGGAGACAAAAGCGAGCTCAGATGGGCTTGTCACCTCCGCAATATATCCCCCAAAACAATGTCACCTACCTCGTTTGCAACATGATGATAGATGTATTTGTCCACGCTGTTGAATCGAGGGAATCAAACAACTGTCGAACCACTGGCCTTTAATTTTCACAATTCATAACAGAATGAATACGACCGGCGTAATATTCCCTAAACAGTCTCAATTTAGACATGCCGCGAAAGCCGACCGACATGTCCATCGCCAGTTGAGCATCATCCAGGAAACGCATAGCAACGTCCAGTAAAGAAATCTTATTTGAGAATGGTCCTCTTCAAATGGTCAGGCATTGCACTTATTTTTTCTTCCGAGTGTGGTGTAGAGAGCTGTACCTCCTCATCATCTTTAACCCTGTTCCGCTGGCTGTTTCAGTCTGTCGCCATCTTCGCTTTTGCACAGAAAAACCTTGAGATTTTTTAATTGAAGGCAGGGGTGGGGCGCCTGCGCTCTCGCTTTCCTCCGGAACGCCTCACGTCCTTTCCCGTGTCCATTAAAGAGGGCAGAGCTCCATTCATCCCCAACTTTTCATTCATCCCCTTTTCTGCCACCCTTTCTCTCAGGAAGGCGACACCGAGGGAAAACGCAAACACGGGCTGTGCGCCTCCGTCTGCGGCCCCTTGATCAGAGATGTGCGCAATTTCAGATACCAGGGCAAGTAGTGGAGGGCAAAATAGGCTCCGTCTTCGCGTGCAGATTAATAGGCTACTGAATGGCGTGTGATCACAGAGCTGGGTTCACCTCGATTGTGCGAGATTACATCGATTTCAGTCGTAAATATAGATGTCAGCCAATTTAAAACCTGTACAGCGCACGGTCAAGTCCAACCACTTATTCGTTGTTCACTGTCGCCCAGCTTTGAAAAAAGCCTAGATTCAGATATTAAGTGTGTGTATAGAATATAAAATTTAAACACGGGTTTAAGTATTGTTTCCCTCTGCAAATATAACATGGCGATGACAGGTACGACATCTATGATGAAGCCTAATTAAATTTATTGAAATATAGGTCCTGGTAGAACTGCATAAGGCTGTCTGACACAGAAAGTAAAAAGGCCAGTGAGAAATTGTGTGAGCAAAATCTAAAATGCAAAAATGTCCAGGAAAACTTTTAGTATGATTTGAATTTGTATGGCATAATTAAACAATTTGTTTTTTATCTTATTTAAAGTATTTGACAATTGAAAATGGATAAACAATACCTTTCTTATTATTATATTATATGAAGCAAAACAGATCTGTTTGGATTTTCATAAAGCATGGCATTTTACTTTTACTGATGAATCTTTCTTTTTGCACATGTGAAAAGATGTGCCCAGTTATTCAGCTATGAAGTTGTCCTCAGCTCTGCTCTCCATATGAGAGAGCCTTTCTTCCCTCTTCTCATCACTACTACTGAGTCACTGCAATCCCAACACATTAAACTGTAGGCAAGAGTAATGGCCTGCAATGATTCATTGCTAGACTGATGGTCTATAGCACATCACTGTGATTTAGCTAACTCATTTGTGCACCTCCACTGGAGGCACCTGATGAATATAGATCCTCACAGACACCATGTTGAAATATATAGCTCCTAAAGACTGTGAAAAAACTGTGAGTTACATTCACAGCCAATTCAGAGTCGAGACAGACGTACCAGGTCATATTTATAATTGGTTCTCAATTTTTACCATTTAGCACCACAATTGATTGTCAGACAAATGCAAATTGCATTTTAGATTGTTTGATCACTCAATTTTAAGCAGTGGAAGGCCACACATATCCCACGGCCAAAATTGTATAGGTGCAGGATCCAGCACATCAGTATCCAAAAGAATAAGACACCATCCACACACCAGATAGCTCTCATTCACAGAATCTTGCGTGTGGATCATCTCGTATTATTTTGGATCTCTGAATTTGACTAGGCCATGCACTGAAATGAGAGCTACATTACAGCATAATTGTCTTTCTCCACCCAAAGAGTTCATTTGACATCTGCAAGCAACTTCAGTTCCAGGAGAATTCTTACTGTTACAGTAAAGAGGTTACATCATGCTGTTTGTACCCTTAATGACATATTCATTAACAGAATGTTAATGGATCCTAATGATATTTCTTATACAAATTTGAGAGAATAATCTATTGCCACCCATGTATTAAAAGAAAAGCTAAATATGTTTTTAAATAAACCATAACACAATATTGTATTTTAATTTATTTTAAATTAATTTAATTTAATTTATTATGTATTTTAATATTGTAAACATTGTAACTACATTCCAAAGGTATTGTCAGGAAAGATAAGTCAAGGCATGATTTCCAGTAGTCTTTAACAAGACCCATAGTTTGAGTCAAAACCCCCATAACACACTGATGAGAGATCATTATAATTTCCCTAAATGGATAACTGGTGGATGAGCTGCATTTGCTAGTGCTGTGGTTTTTTAATCATAATACTTGTGATACACACTTTCAGGTTGTCAAAGCCAGTGAGCTGGACTATTATACCGCCCCTCTGTTTGTGATTGAGTGTGACTGCATGAAGAATGGCAGGACCACAGACGGAGCTGAAGACTCAGATAAAGCTGGAGTCTAATTGAATAAGCCACATGATCCACATGCCAACTAAATTACCAACAGTGTACACAACCTTGACAAAGGCCATTTTGATTTTCTGGAGTGATATGATTCCTTTAGGCCAAATTAATCTTTTAGTTCAGAAGTATTGAGTATGAATGGTGCTCTGCTCTCTGTGAGAAGCCACACACTACAGTTTAAAGGTGCAGTCAGCGATTGCGCATGACGTTGCGTTTGTTTATGTTTATATTTACATTTCTTAGCTGACACTTTTGTCCAAAACAATGTACATTATACCAGACAAAACACACCAGAGAGGTAGCTCACCCCTCCCTTCAGTATTTCCAGAGAAACTCCACACAGTGTTTCATTTTTGTTGGGGGACAGGCTGCCCCCACTTTCCAGTTTTCAGAGCCAAGGCTGCAGAGACCAAGTTGTTTGACAGTGCAAGATGGGCGTCTGGCTGATCGTGAGGAGATGTTTGCTGAATGTGACAAAAAATGTAATTGGCATAAAACTGTGTATCGTTGACTGTGCCTTTAATGTATGAAGAAGTTATTCTAATGCAGACACATTTAATAAGGACCAAGTTTAATTTGCCCTAGTTTCAGTTTCTCCTCCAGTAAACTGATTGTTCTCTTAGGTGAACAATCAATGGCACATACTCAATATAGTGGGATGACAGGCCTAATTAAAGTACTTTCTCAAATGGCCAGATGTCTACACCTGTGCTGTGGCAGCTGAATCACAGTCTGAGAATAGAATAGAATAGAATAGAAACTTTAATTGCCACACAACAATGTTGGTGGTATTTTTTGTAGCTCAGTCCTTTTGGGGGGGGGGGGGGGGTGTGTTTAATAGCGGGAGGGGATAAAAAAATAAATATAAATAAATAAGTAGAGTTGCAAATCTTCAGGAGTTCAGGAGTCTAATTGCTGAAGGGTAGAAGCTGTTGTTGAAGCGCGTTGTTCCTGTCTTCAGAGATCTATAGCGTCTTCCAGAGGGCAGAAGTTGGAAGAGATCATGGCTCGGATGTGAGGCGTCCCTGATGATCTTGAATGCTCGGTTCAAGCTGCGTTCAGCATACAGAGAGTGGACTGATGGAAGGTCACAACCAGTGATGTTGGAGGCTTTGGTGACAACTCTCTCTAATTTCCTCTTGGTGCGACTGTCAGAGCTCCCATACCAGACAGTGATTGAAGATGTGATGATGCTTTCAATGATGGCTTTGTCGAAGAGCAGCAAAAGGGTTTTGTTGATATGAAACTTTTTCAGTTGTCTTAGGAAATAAAGTCTCTGATTTGCCTTTTTGATAAGGTGGGTGGTTAATGTCCCATTTCAAATTTGGCTGATATGTGAGCCAAGAAATTTAAAGGAGTCAGTCAAGGTTATAGGCTGTTCACCTATAATAGACGGGGCTTTGGTGTTGGCCACCTTCTAATGTCCACAACCCATATGTCAATCCCACATGAAGCACAATTTAGAGACAAGAAGCTATCGTTTATGCAGCAGTGCAGTATGTTAAAATAATACTTAGCCATTTGTGGTAATGCTTAATACATGCCTCTCACTTTTGAGCACATGTCCATCACTTTACTTATGTCCAAGTTTTCTAAACTTAATCATAATGGAATGGAATGCTGCATACAAACTAACAACACTTGCAAAGACTAAGACCCTCACACAACAAAAGACCCTGTCAAAGCATCAGTAATGAAAACCTTCATGGGAATCAGACAGACAGACTTATTTATCCTAGTATAAAACTTTAAGGATGAGACAGACACAACTCATTATTGTATGCCAGTACTGTATGAGAGGGCAGTCACAACAGACACAGAAACAGACCCACACAATATTGACAAATGAGATAACAACATACATTTAGAATTTAGAATCTTTGCATTGTTCCATATTTCTTGAATTTCCCCTTGGGGATCAATAAAGTATCTATCTATCTATCTATCTATCTATATATCTATTGATAACTGGCTGTGTACTGTGTTGTGTAGGCTAGTTACAGTGTAACAAGCACTGTATTGTATTTGTTGTATAGGTTTACATATTATGGTTTGCTTCATCGTCACCGTAAACTAACCATTATCCTATAACTGTGTCCATATCTGCACATTACTCCAACTCACGTCTTATGTGAACCTTATTAAGTTAGCCTACCATTAATCATGTTGTTGGTCCTTATTTCATATGTGTGTGCACACTGAAACACATTTGAGGGGACTACTTGAATATCTGGAGTGGAGTCCTTGTCTTATGTCACCTGTGGTTAGGGTTCAGGAGTCAACAGAAGTATGAAGAAATACAGGCTTGAGGGAAAAGCCCTTATGGAGATTTGACAGATGCTGCACTTGACTATTTCCCTGAGGAATTAAAACCACAATATACTATGAAGACAAACATTACAAGAATTGAGCGCATTGTTTTCAGTACTATGGACAAGTCCCCTTCAGTATTTGTTTAAAAAATGCACCATACAAGCTTCCAGGCTATTATTTTAACAGTGAAGGTGAATGCTCTCTGCTCCAGGGCTGTATTTATAGCTGTCTCTGCCCTCAAGTAAAGCAGGCCATTTCCTGAGGGTCCTCAACAAGAAGTGAGGCAAAATGAAAGTGTAGAATGAAGATATTCAATTTAGAAAGTTACCTTCAGGACACTCCCCAGGCTGGCAGCAAATTTTGTCACTTCATTCTGAAGTCAGTGGTCTTGCATCCACTGACAGCTGGTTGTAGAAGTGAATGTTAATTTTGAAGTCAATGGTTTTGCATATTGACCTTCGTTCTGGTGATCTGAAGATTTTGGGTAACCTATTGTTCACAAATCTGCCAGTCGGTGCTTTCTTGGTGGAAAGCTCTTTTGGAAAAGTGATTTCTAGTGAACTGAAGTATAGGTAGTGTAGGTAGTCTAGATAGATAGATAGATAGATAGATAGATAGATACTTTATTGATCCCTAAGTTTTGCTACCCATGAGTCTTAAGTGTTGTCATGGTAGTTGCTATAACCTGACTAAATAGGAAAGCAGAAATATTATTTCTTGTTTAAATAATCTAATCTATAAGCCAAAAAATGGGAATACTGATGATAAAGAAGCCTACCACTACCAGTAACATGCCGAGCAGTAGTCTACATTTTTATTTATTTTCTATAATGAAAACCAATGAATCCCCAATCCCACCTCAATACACTGCTAGTGTAACGGAGGCGAACTGAGCTAGCGTGCTAGTTGCCCGTGTAAATCCTCACAGCCCTAACCTTAAGAACGCTTCTAACCGCTGAGTTGGAAGCCTGGGCTTTTAGCTCAGTGGTTAGAGCGTTCGACTCCCATGCCGGTGAGTGTTGAGATGGCGGGCTCGAGGGCTGCGAGCGGCGGACGAATTACGACCTGTGTTACACTCGCAGGGTCGGACTGGCCATCTGTTTTTTTTTGCCGGTGGGCTGACGCACCTTTAGGCCGATAGAATATAAAATTTAAAGGTTCTTTAAGTCTTGTACGCAGTTTCTGAGCTAGAACATTTTTTGTCACATACAGCAAACATTTCCTCATGATACACTAGCTGCCTGTCCCCTGAATACACTATATTAAAAAAAAAATGCAGTCCCTGTGGACAGCCCAGGCTCCAAAAACTGCAACAAAAACAGCCTGGTCCAGCCTGGACCATGAAACAAAACTGGATGTTTGAACTGTGTTCAAAAAGGACAAAAAGGATGGGTTGAGATCAAGCAGAGCTGGAAATGACTAAATGGGCATTGAAAAAACAACTTAGGGCTAATCACAACCACTCAAGCAGCCAGTAGCCTAACAATAAAAGCTAATGATCTTGATAATGCTGCCTGGAAATACTTAATGTATTTTGGCACCGGGAAAACGCCCAGTATGCCAGATTGCCAGTTCGCCCCTAAACTAAGCTAGCCTAGGCTACATAGATAGCCTACTAAAAGACATCAAAGTGAAATGAGTTCATCTAGCTATACTGTACTACAATTTACCAGCAATGAAGGTTTTATAGGGGGGGACATATTTACAGGGTTCCCACGGGTCATGGCATTTCTGAAATATCATTGAATTTTAATCAAGTCTATTTTTGACACTTCACAAATCTAATTAAAAATACATTAATACAAATATATTTCCAGGCAGCATTGGTGTTTATCAGGATAATCATTATCTTTTATCGTTACTGGCTGCTTGAGTGGTTGTGCCCTACCTTGTTTTTTAAATGGCCATTTATTCTTGACAGCTCTAAAACAAGTAATCGATTCTAGAACACTATGTGGCTGATCTGAAAGCTTTGGTCGGTGAAGTACCGGTATTTTCAATGTACCATTCATTATACAGTAGGTCATGGAAATTAAGAGTTTTTCGTCAGGTAAAAGTCATAGAATTTTACATTTGACTTAGAGTGGTGTATTTACAGCAACAGGCAACAATTTGAATAATTTGAAATGAGGCCTAGACTTTGAATTCTAGCAGAGCCCTTTTCACAGTTTGTATTTGTATGCTACAGGAGATTATGTGCTCCCTGGCCACCTCTGATCACCAGTGAGTCAGATAGCTAGTGAGTAGGCCTACTTGTCCACTTTCAGTGCTCCACTGCACTTAGGCTAGTTCAAAAGATACGCATATTTATGTGTAGGCTACTGTCAGGATTGTGTATTAGTGGGTGGCTGACTGATTGGAGGGCCGCTTGGGCCAAATGCCAGTGCCGATTTTTTTGTCCCAGTCCGGCCCCGACTGTTCGAGAAATAAAGATGGAATCATGCACCTGTCGGTTCTCGACTACCTGCAGATCTAAGATATATCCACTAGTCGGCGAAGGTTCAAACTTTTTACCCTTGTTGTCTGTTGTTGCCGTCACCCACCTTTAGATGGACCATTCTTCTGACCAATCAGACATCAGACTCAGAAATGACTCAACGTCCTGTGCTAGCTTACTGTTCTTGTAACTTCAACGTCATGCGGATTAAATAAACTCAAGATCGGAACATTTTCAGGGATGGCAAGGGGAATGTACGTTTGCGTCGTGAATTACATTTACAGTTGTTGGTAGCCTAGTAGCAGATTCCTAGCTTCGTCGTGTTTTTTTGTTCTATGGAAACATATTTCAACGAAAACACAATGCTTTGCCATAACCAGCAGATGAACAATAACGCAAATGACAGTCAAGAGCACGCGGCTAAACAAGTACAGTTCAGCAGTAGCGTCTTCCAATCGGAAGCGTTCACCGACGGAGATAACGGACAACATAACGACACCTTGACATTAAGTAGCGAAGCGCAGTGTCTGATCGGACCACAGTTGAAGCTCCTTCCACTGAATGACCAAATACGAGAACTACAGACCATCATACGAGATAAGTAGGTTCAACCAAGCCCTCAACCATACCATGCATTTCCTTCTAACCTATTGGCCTTGGAACGTATGCAGCTGATGAATTGCCTAACTGTTACTGTTTTTTTAGGGCTAGTGTAGGCCTATCAATAGAAATTTATCTGATCAAGATTAGATTCAAGATGCTCAAAATAGCATCAACGCCAATTAATTGTTTCTAAAGACTAGCTAATGATAACGAAATGTCTTTGGGTAATCGTGTAAACTAGGTCCGCTTCTGTTTTGTTGTGTGAAGAGACCAGTATACCGGTAATTCTTTCACAGTTACGCCACAGACCACCTGGTGGTGCAAACATCGGATTTTGGGTTGATTTGACCATCAGTTAACTTCGAAATAGGCGCTTTGCTTTGGATAGGCAATAGTAATACATCATAGGAGTGATTAACCCAAAAAAAAAAACAGTACAACAAATAAGGAAGGCCTATAGATAGAAATTGTGAAAATAAAATATGTAGATTTTGGTAGTTTGGTCTTTTCATGTAGCCTTGGCAACTAGCCATCTAGTAGTAGGCTATAGGCCTGAATAATATGCACATGAATTGACACTTGTTAAACTCACCTCAACATGTCTTTTGCAATCATTTAACCCGCTATGGGCAATGCTAAAGTCACTGTTTACAAACAGTGCAGCGTGCAAGACTAGGTCCATCATTATGTTTTACTCCTATGAGACAAGGGTAGCCTACACTTTGAAATGGGTCTTACATTTTCCTTTTTTTGAGGCACTGACTCTACCATGACGCTCCTGTTTCTACTGAGCTGATTAATTAAGTTCGGGAGAAAAGACATAAAACCCCTCCTACACTGAAAACTGATTGGTTGATTTAGCGAAACAGGCCAATCAGGATGCTCTCTGTCTTGGATGCGCTCAGACACACACGCACACCACCCCTCTCTCTCTCTCCCCTCGTGTGCGCGCTCTTGATCGCTCACTTTAGATTCCGGGAGATTTTATCTAATTTGCGGGCGTCAGGGAGCCGCTATCAATATGCGGGAGACTCCCGGAACTTCCGGGAGACTTGGGATGTCTGACATTTAGCTTTCCAAAGACGGGAGATTTTTTTTCGGGGGGGGGGGTCAGTGTTTGTACCGGATCTGTGTTTGCATATTTAATACGTTTCATACACGTGTTTTAACTTAATTTCGGTCGTTGCTTTTACCTTACCATTACCTTACGCATGCCAGTATCCACCAGCTGCCTGCCTGCAGCCTACTTCCAAAACTCCAAAGCTGCTTGCTATCAGATTTGGTTCCGAGGGAACAAGTTCAGTGTATAAGTTCACTCAATAACAGTTTATGTGATGTGTTAATCAATTAAATTCCCAACAATTTCACAACAGCTCTGGAGTAGGCCATTCATCTAACTCGCTTGCTTACGACTGCGCAGTTGGCACCCGCTTCCTTATGGGTTTTGAGTTGCCAGGTTTTAGCCCATGACAAAACGGTTGAAATTGAAACTAAGTGATCGTGTATGTGTAGGCTGTATTTCATACACAATCTGGCAACCTCAATGCATCAATGATTTTAAAATGAAGTTTGATGGCCATGCAAATTACGGGAGTTTTCCGGGAGAAATAACAAAACGGGAGGGTGCTGGGAGATGACCTTGAAATACGGGAGAAACCCGGGAAAAACGGGAGTGTTGACAGGTATGATATAGACTGGAGTAATGGTGCATTCATGGCACTTCGGAATGACAAGGACCGGCCCTGTGGCTACTTTGTTTTTCCCACAGCAAGTGTTCATGTGCTTTGCCGTCGGAATGTGTGACAAACACGGATGCCACAACAAAGGTTAAAACATACACTCACTAATCCTAAATAAACAACTGTATTTGCTTAAAATATAGTGTAAGACGCTTGTGAAAGAAAGATATGCAGCTTTCAAGTGACAAAAACGCCAAGGGCCCGTCCACACGGAGACGCTTTTTGGGTAGCCTAAACGCACTGACCGAAACCGCACTTTTTTTAAACCTGAGGGGTATTTCACAAAGGCAAAATTAAGACATCCAAGATAAGTGATAAAACGAGGTTTGACATAATGTTGTCTGGTCATCCTAGCTCAACTCGTTTAATGCCAATCCAGGATGAGTAGGAGCGACTATGTCAAGCCAGGTGTAAGTAAATCAGAATGTGTGCACATTCTCGTTTCTGCTCCAAAGTGCCCGCGGTTGGAATAAAAAAGACGCGAAAATTGCGTCATTCACACAAAGTGAACAACCGCTTTTTGATATAGACTAACAATGAAGTAAAGTTGTCCTTTTTGGAATGGGGAATCATGGCTATTCCTGTAAAACAGCAGGAGTAGGCGTGGTAGACCAACTGAATGCAAATTTATGTATGCACCCAGTGTGAGTGCTTCCTTGTCTCGGCACACAACGTCATTATGAAAGCGCTTGCCACTGCAAATATGCACATAGTATGATATAGCCTACCTTAATATTATAGTTGAAAATACCTTCGAAAACTTTCCCCTCCACTTCCAATCAACTACAGTAGGCTATTCATCAAACGTCTATCAATAAAATAAGCAAACAATGAGTACCTAGGCCTATGTTAATTATAAGGCTACTAAAATAATAACCATATGGTAGTAGGCAGACTATCTGTTTTGTTTTGCGTGCAAATACATTTAGCAAATAGTTTATAAATGGAATAAAGCTCCTTAAAAATTAGCACGGAGGTCTGATGTGAATGACAGCTAGCTGAATCAATAAGACGACATAATTACCATTAGAATTAACTTAGCTTGGCTGTTAGCCTGGTCGGGACCAGGCTAGGTGCAGAGAATAAATCCCCATGGTAATTTATGTGCCATCTCTTTTGTGAAACCAAGTCAAGGCTAAATTCATCCAGGATAACCTAAAAATCCCAGCTTAATCCCTTATCTAGGTTTTGTGAAATACCCCTCAGGTCCCAGAGTGGAAAAATCTGAAACCGTAGCCCTTTTGTAAACCGCACATCCTACTTGCGTATCGATGATGTCATCGCCACACCTCAGCTGCCCTGGACTTGACACTTATAGTATTGCCTAACAATACTAGTTTTCATACATGACATTACCTACGATTTCACTCCGTAGGATAAATATCCCAACTGGTGCTGCTCAGCGCCGATAGCTTATGACTTGGTGGACTGAACACTGTTTTTCCCTGTGGTTTTTTATGCATTCTAGCTACTGTCAGTGATGCGAGAGAACTTAAGTTATTAGGGAAGTGCGGTGTAAGTTTACATTAATTTGTGCGTAGTGCCGGTGTCATTCATTTATTTTACATGTCTTACAACATAAATAAATGCATTCATAGTGAAGTCAGATATGAGCATACAAAGACGCTTAGAACTCATGTTAAGCCTATAAATGCGCACTAAATGCGAATGCACGATTTGATGCAAGCAACAGTATTATCGAGTGTTACTAACAAAGGTATTATAGCAATATTATAAACAGTGTTGCCACAGTTACCTTGAAAAAGTAAACTGATTACTCATTACTCCTTTAAAAAGTAACTTAGTTACTTTACTGATTACTTGATTTTAAAAGTAACTAAGTTAGATTACAAGTTACTTTATTAGTTACTTTCAGCAGCTGCCGACAACACCCCCACCGCCTCAACATGAAAATGATAACCGGTTTTGCCAATACTCACTATACTGGAAGTGCATTTTAACAGTAATGTCAACAATGTATATTATAGCAGACATCCCAACCTAACCTACTTAGATACTGAAATTCAGATGTTTGTTCAGTAATGTCTAGTCAGTACACCAAATAAGGAAGGCCTATTGATAGAAATGGTGATAGTAGTTTGTAGTAGTAGTTTGGCCTTTTCATGTAGCCTTGGCAACTAGCCATCTACTGTAGTATAGGCCTGAGTAATATGCAAATGAAATTAGACTTGTTAAACTCACCTCAACAAGTCTTTTGCAATCATTTAACCCGCCGTGAGCAATGCTAAAGTCACTGTTACAAACAGTGCATTGCAAGACTATCATTATGTTTTACTCTTATGAGAATTGGGTACACTTTTGTGTAGTCCGATGTGAAATGGGTCTTAAATGTTCCTTTTTGAGGGGCACTGACTTCGCCATGACGCTCCTGTTCCTAGATACACTGACTGAACTGATTAATTAAGTTTGGGAGAAAAGAGATATAAGCCCACCTACACTGAAAACTGATTGGTTGATTTAGCAAAACAGACCAGGATGCTCTCTCTCTTGGATGCGCTTCAGGGACACACGCACCAGTCCTCTCTCTCTCCCTCTCCGTTGTGTGCGCGTTAAACTCAGATGCACACGCGATTGGAAGTCCGGTCTGGCTTGCGTGCTCTTGTTCGCTCTAGGTTCCGGGAGATTTTATGTAATTTGCGGGCATCAGAAAGCCACTATCAATATGTGGGAGACTCCAAAACGTCGGGAGACTTGGAATGTCTAGCTAGACAGCACTTTGTCGCCAGCACAGATTGTACAATGTACCTTAATGTTGTCATGTTTAGCTGAAACTCTAATAATCACTGTATAGATAAAATGTGCATCTCTCCCTCCATTGTTGTTTACGTTTGTGTCGTGAATGTTTCAGAAATACTACCCATCCCTGGGAACAGGCAGATTACATCTTTAGTTGGCCATATGATGACATACTTAGGTTAATACTGTATTTCACCAGTTAGGGCACCAAAATGGCCAGTAGCTGCACTGTGTAGCCTATCTTGACATGTCTTTAAGTTTTGGGTTACCATATACAGGTAGTGGGCTCTCTGCTGATTTTAATGAGTAGGCCTAAGCCTAAAGTTAGAGCATTTCTGTCACAATTGACCAGACTTTGACCTTTTGTCTTCTTTAAACAAAATTCTGGCTATGATTGTTCCTTGTATTGCATCATGAGCCATCACTGCACCTATTGCATTCTACTGTAGCCTTAAGCCTAGCTCATTAAGTTGTACCACATCACCCTCCATTAGAAGTGCAATGAGCTGCATTGAGCATAATAAACTTCATTTAGAAGTCCAAATCCATATTTCTAGATATTTTGGTAAAAGTAACTTAAAAGTAATACAGTAGTGTAATGCCTTACAATTCAGAGACAGTAATATTATAATGTAATGAATTACTTTGAAATGACAGTAATAAGTAATACATAATATATTACGATTTTGAAGTAACTTGCCCAACGCTGATTAAACCACATGTCACTGCTTGACTAAAGGAAAAATATAGGCTACTGAACATGCATGGAGATCGTCACAGTTGACAGAAATTACGATTTGTGCCAACATGTTGTAGAAACACAACCACAGCCTTTAGGCCTATTTGGTGCAAATCTTCTACATTGGTTATAGTCAGCGATTCACACAACTCTAGGCTATCAACACAAGTGTATACTAAACGTGTTTGCACAAGTTTGTGTGCCGTCATCACATTTTGCAAAATTAGGCTACCTTCGTTACTAACCTACCAGTTGATACTTTTTAAGTGCATCGACTCGCGATTGATTGTGCATCTAATGTAACACTCGGTGGAGAGACTTCCACTTTCCAAGTTGCACTTTCACTGTCGTTGTGAGCTAAAAGGCTACTATATGGGAAATACTTTGAAGTTCCTTTTGAGTCCAAACATGAATAGGTTTTCTTTAACCTGTGCTACACTTTTCCACCAAGTTGTGCGAAAATTGTAGGTACCCGGAGTTTTTTTTATGTTGACAGACAAACCGCACTACAGTAGCCTACATGGTGCAGTAAATGGAAGCTCTTCGTAGCGCGTGCAACTTACGTCTATAAAAACAATATATTTATGGAATAAAATTGGACACCTCTGATTGCTGTTTACGGTTAAACTGCGATGATGTGAACACCAGTCAGCGGTAAAGGTGTTTGAGTCGTGACTCACTCGGATCTTTCACCCGTGTCTTTAAATTAACCCATGAGTCGCGAGTCTCTAGTATCATTAACTCGGATCAGTTGAGTCCTACTACAATTCAATCTAAAACGATAAACAGCGCCACACACAAACCTCTTGCAATATTAGCTAGCCTCCTAGCCCTAGCCATCGTAGCTGCCAAAAATGTAACAATTTCGTAGACAACCACAACTCCACAAATCAACTCAAGCGACTGAGTGAGCAGGCAGTCCGAGATAACTGAACTTCCCGCAGAGCCGGAAACATTGCAGACTCGCAGACCATGGGACTCAGATTCAGGGGCGTGCAGAGACCTTTGAAGGGGCAGGGGCTCAAATTTAAAAAAAGGGCACATGGAACAAAATTTTCAGAAAACGTGTTAACTTTATTTAAAACTTAATTTTGATTACAACCCAAGAGAGAATACATAGGCTACATGCAAATTATTTCAAAATAAAACGTATTGATTAAATTCAAAGCTAATTTTAATAGCCTAGAAATCTAGACGCACCCTAGCGGCAGCAAATATGTTATTGCCTAGTCTGGCTTGTCAGGCTATAATTTTAATGTTTATCACAGTGAACTACCACCATTAGCAAGCTGGTGTCTTGCAGATTCTGTGCGTGTGGCCACTGAGTGAAATGACGCGTAATGTAGCCTACTGTAAACAGAGAACGACGTGTGGAGTTGGGTTAAACAACAGTAGCCTATGTCGTCGGCTTATAACGATTTAGAAAAGGTTTGCCTACTCTGTTTTATGAACTAGGTCTACTAACCTAAGCTACTATAACATAGTAACCTAAACAGAATATGTTATGAACGTTCAGCCTTAGATTTTCGAAGCTGCCAGGTTATTGAAATGGATGGACGATGACATGGTTAAAACGGGTTTGAGCATGTTCAGATAGGCTAACTGCCAAGTGACCTTACCGTGCTCCCAAACGTCTCCTGCAGCACTGTGCCTGCGTGCACCTTCTGAGAGTTCACTGAATGTATGACGTCACGGATTAATTTTTATTTTTGTAAATTTCCAATTTCACAAACTATTAATGAGACATTTTAGCGAATATTCACGTTGCAACTAGCGGAAGTATTACACATTTTAAAAAGTAAAAAACGGGTCTTGTCAAAAGGGCACTTAGACATCAAAGGGGCAAAAGGGCAGGTGCTAGAGCCCCTGTAGCCCCCCTTCTCTGCACGTGCCTGCTCAGATTGGAGCGGCTGAGTAGCAATCCGGGTTAGTCGGATCAGCCGGCCGGTTAGGCTACGTTGAGTACGAGTCAGTCGAATCAGCCGGCTACGTTGTCATGAGTGGATCTGCGAGAGCGAGTAGCTCCTCCTCGCGGTGAAAAGCAATTCCACAACAAAAGCCATTATTTCACTTCTGAAATAACATATGTTCTGCATGTAGCCTAGACATAATTAGATTTGGTGTATAGATGTAGCATATTAAAATGCAATTAGGTCGTGCAGACAGTCCGAACTGCACGCTCATGGAGCTGCTTGAGTATCTACCCGTACCGGGTCAGTTGAATCAGCCGGGCAGGCCAGTTATGTTGTTATGAGTGAGAGTCAGCCAAATCAGCCGGATACGTTGTCATGAGTGGATCTTTAGAGCAGCGAGTAACTCCTCGTCAAGGTGAAAACCAAATCCACAACAAAAGCCATGCTTTCACTTTTAAAATAACATATGTTCTGCACGCATAGCCTACTATAACATGCAATTAGGTCGCAAAGACAGTCCGAAACATTGCAAGCTCTGTATGGAGTTGCTTGAGTAGGCTACTGGGTCATTTGGATCAGCCGGGCGGACCAGTTACGTTATGTTGTTATGAGTACGAGTCGGTGCGAGTCAGTCTAATCAGCCGGCTACATTGTCATGAGTGGATCTGTAGACGAGCGAGTATAGACTCGTGTCAAGGTGATAATAATAATAGGCCTTATGACAATAGTAGTAGTAGTAATAATAACAATATTAATAATTTATTCACTGCAGGGCATTTCTACGTTCCTGTTTCTATGTCTACATTGAAAGTCAATTGCTTAGGCTAGGTTAAGACAATAAATAAACAGTCTGGCTCAAACTGCTTTCTTTCCCGTGAGTGGGAGTGATGCTATTATATTAGGCTATTTTATATTATATTATATTATATTATATTATATTATATTATATTATATTATATTAGGGTACCTAACAGTATAACTATGATTAATAATAATATTAGTTGCCTAGTATTAGCAGCCTATAATACTTATTAGAATAGATTCCTAGTAGCCTACTATTAGTATATAGTAGTGGTAATAAACATTGTAGCAGAGTAGCATTAGACCTAGGCAAACTTTTCTATTGTTAACAAAACAACAACAAATAATTATTATAATATAGGCTACCCTCTCTGTCAATAAGATCAAAGTTTCTGAACATGAGCACCAAAAAGATGAACAATGTGTGGATGCACTTTGACCAGGAGAGCAAAACTCTAAAGGCTAAATGCAAGTACTGCAAACACCTGGTTTCAAATCATGGAGGATCCACATCCAACATGAGAAGGCACTTAACGAAATGAAGCACCCCACTGCATTGCTTGAACGTAGGACTGAATATCTTTGCGATTTAGCAATACTGACTCAAGTGACTCGTTCAACCCGGATCAGTTTAGTGAGTGACTCAGAATAACCCGGATCCTTAAAAGGAATCGAGTTTGACAGGCCTAGTCAGCGGAGGGCACTTATATAGCCTAGGCTACCATGCATGGACTCGTAGGCTATATTTCCCCACAAACCAAGCGGCTGCTTGGACAAATCCACTTGAGGGGTGGGGCAGGGGTGGGCGATCGTAACACACACTGAACCTGTCATGAAGAGGCCAAAATGATTGACCTGTCCCCCCCCCCCATCCAAATGGATGCAACAGTATTTATAGGCTAAGCCTAGGTCTACATGACAGGCCGCAAATAGGCTAAATAACTAAAAAAAAAAATTCCCGGAGGTCACCGGCCCACATGCCCGGTTGTACAGATTACCAGTCCGAGCCTGCTACCTTCTAACGTTAACGTTATCTCCAGACTGCCAGTGAATTCACCGGGTTGGTCAGTTGCTAAAGAACTTTGTTGGCATTGCATCGGTTGTGAAGACACGTCTCTGTGCGCAGTTTTCACGTGTTTTCACATCATTGCCCTTGGACATTTTTAGCTGGTTTGGAAATTGGACTAATTTTAACATCACTTTTTCCCCTTTTAAAATATATTTTCTTTTTTTTATTTGTTTATTTGTTTTGTTGTCTTTCTTGTGTGTCTTGGTGTCACGGGTACGCTGGCGACTACGCCGCTCCGCCCGGCATTTTTTGTATTTGTTATTTTTTAAATGTATTTGTCTTGTCTTGGTGTCATGGGTACGCTGGCGACTACGCCGCTCCATCTGAGGGGTATTCCAGAAAGGAGGTTTAACAAACACTGAGATAAAACTTAACCTCTGGGTTGTCTGAACCTGTGGCGACTAAACCCGAGCTGTCGGTTCCAAAACACCGGTTACCAGTTAGTTCAATCAACCCTGTGTTAGATAACCTAGAGTTGTGCGCGTTCACGGCGAACTTATAAAGGCATCATCTATTGAGAGTTGAAATCATGAGTGAAACCGGCGAAAGGAATTGAGCACCGTATTTTTTACAGGCGGAGTAGTCGAGGCTTACGAGGAGGAGAGAACTGTAATAACAAAAAAAGAGCAATACTTAAGCGCCTGCGTCCGAGACCTTGCTTGGCAGAGAATAGCCTAACTGACCGTGTAAATGCGTATGTTTAAGATAGCCTATTTAATGTCAAAAGAACAATTAAATAATTCACTGGACATCACGTATTGTATTGACTGCTTTGAATGATGCTTAGCCTAGTGCTAGTTGTCACAGATTGAGTGGGCCATAGAATTCTTTGAGAATCCCAAATGTAATTTTCTATTTTAACGCGGGTCCTGCAGCTGTGGGCCAAGTTAAACTTTTGCGCTCCATCATCGGAAGGGTGAATGTCGGAAGGCATGGGTAGCCTATTGGACACATTTCGGTGCACATTTGGAAAATTTAATAAGTGATGCTGACCTGTCAGTTGGTGAAGCTACACTTTAATGATCCTCGTGGGTTTGTGTCCAGGAAAACGAATGAAGTTGCGCAGGAACTGCTTTAGCGCAAGCCAAACTTTACGCACCGACCGACAGCTTGCCGATAGGCTCTGCGTCTCCAACACTACAAAAACTCCCAGTCGGAGAGCGTGTGTAGCCTATTAAAAAATATTTTATCCCAAATGCCATCAGCATTCTTAACCAAACTTAGTGACAACATGCATACCCGGCTGAGCTGTACAGCTATATTTAAACATACCCAGTTAAGCCAGTAAACCTGCTTTCTGGAATACCCCCCAGGCATCTTTTGTCTTATGTGTCTTGTTTGTGGAGCGCTTTGGATTGCACTGTGTGCATGTTAAATGCGCTTTAAAAATAAATCTGACTTGACTTGACTTTACTTGACAAAATACTTTCAATAACCCTTGAGCCAGCTCCTTACACTTACATGAGTGTTTATCAATGGCGATGCAGTTTGTTTGCACCTCCAGCATGGCATACCTGGTTACCGCCCAAAAACGCCCACAAATGCATGTTTGTGTGAAAGAATATGAAGGATGACAGCTGGAGGTGTTCCATAGGCCCAACACTGGTTACCTCTTCCTCTCTTACTTTCTCCCTCTCAGGTCGACCAGTAGAGGTGATTTCGTGTTTTGTGCAGATAGACTGGTAAGTGAAATACAACATTTTTTAGTGCTTCAGATGTAGTAACTGACGTGTTGAAAGTGGAATTTATAAAAGAAATTCAATTAGGTCTTTTAAGAATGTGGTAGTTTACAGTGGTAATGGTGCGTTCATGCACCTGGGAAGTGGGAGAATTCTATAGTGGGAATTTCGGGCTTTGAAGTGGGAGCTTTGTGAGTTCCCAGGAGAATGTTTTGACGTCATAGTGAAAGATAAAAAATGGACTGACCAAATGCCCAAATAAGTCACTTCATTGTTTGTTTATGTTATACTCATAAGCACAGGCGATTGTGATATTGAACAGTACTTCCCAGAGTACCTTTGAGGAACTAGATGTTAGCCTTCTGGCTAGCTAGCTTATGAACAATAGCAACGTAGCCCGTTTGTTGTTGCCAAGTGAACGCTCTCAGTTCGGAAGTATGGAGTATGTGGGGACCTTCCCACTTCCCAGCCACATGAACGCACTATAAATAAATGGTAGAATGGTACTCAAATGATTGTGTATGGAGATGATAGGCCTACCTTTGTGATTTAATGGAACATCTGCCTTTAGATCAGGTTAGTGGTTGAAGAAGGACTCAATCAGCTTCCATACAGTGAGTGCACCGTCACCACTCCAACAGGTGAGTTTTAAGCACATGTGGAGAGTTCTAACACTAGTCGGCAGTACAGGAGAAGAATGTGTAGTCTACATGCCTCACTTTAGTGTGCTCTTTATCAATGTACACGCCCTCACATATATATGAATGTCCCACATCTGTTGGTTTCCAGGGCACAAATATGATGGCGTCAAGTTTGAGAAGGGTAACTGTGGAGTCAGCATCATGAGGAGTGGTAAGGACACTCGTGGGTGGTCTTTGTGGATGGGAACTGATGATGGATGAGCAGGTGATGCAGTACGGGCTCTTTTCTGCAGGGGAGGCCATGGAACAGGGTCTGAGGGATTGCTGCCGGTCCATCCGCATTGGGAAGATCCTCATCCAGAGCGACGAGGAGACCCAGAAAGCCAAAGTTTACTACTCCAAATTCCCCCCTGACATCAGTCGCCGCAAGGTTTTGCTCATGTACCCTATCCTCAGTACGTATGCCAATCAGATCTCCTGTCTTGAATATATCAGTCAATTAGTCTGTATCCTATGTGTGTGCCCATGAGATGTGCAATCAGCATTTTACAGCTCTGTGTCTGTGTGTGTGTGTGGCGCATATGTGTATTCATGGGTGCATTTTCAGGCACAGGAAACACTGTAATCGAAGCGGTCCGAGTTCTGCGAGAGCACAGACTGCAAGCCAAACACATCATTCTCCTCAGCCTTTTTTCTACACCACATGGTACGTCCTGTCCTGACCCTGTCCAGTGGTTCCCCGGGATAGCACTGCATGTTTTAGGTGTCTCTCTTGATTGAAAAAGCTTGTTTGAGGTGATTGGGGTTCCTAGGAGCAGGATCAAGACTGCTGTGAGACAGAAGCACCAGACAGTAAATAAATATGCCTTATCCTACCAATGAGGCATGTTCGGCACATGTTAACAGTCAGGGGCGCGTTTCCCAAAACCATAGTTGCTAACTAAGTTAGCAACTTTGTTGGTTGCAATGCAATTTCCCTTTGCAAACAAACTACATTGCTAACAGGTTAGCAACTATGGTTTTGGGAAACATACCTCAGTATGTTTACATGCACAGTTAAGCCGAGTTACGGTTATAGTTCGACTAGGCCATTTAATTGGACATGAGCAGTGTACAAGCACGGTAGGGGAATAGATTTATTGAAGTATGTCTGACTCCACTCTGATATGCCTCCGTACAGCTTGGTAGTATTGGGCTTTTAACGGTTGGCTTATCACATCATAGACCAAAACAATTGACAAACAATTTAGCTTGTGGCAAAT
Organism: Alosa sapidissima; assembly: GCF_018492685.1. NCBI lineage: Eukaryota > Metazoa > Chordata > Actinopteri > Clupeiformes > Clupeidae > Alosa > Alosa sapidissima. The sequence continues at coordinate 30,171,031 of NC_055961.1, read as the reverse complement.
TGGTATCATGTCGAGTGGTGAATGAGTAGACAACTTCACAGCTCTATATTTTGTACATGCTGCACACTTTACTTGTTTAACAAATGAGATGCATGCTATGTGCTATGTGAGATGCATGCTATGCACCCTTGTGGTCATGGTGTTATCCAAAGATAGACGACTACACTTCTTCTGTTACTTCAGGGTCAAAGCCCTGGGAGAGAATTGTGGAGCGTGTGCAAAGTGCTCAGGCCAGTTTGGTTGGTGCCTGTAGATAGTGCTAGTCTACCGCCTGGTTTCTAAGAGATGGAATGTTTTTAAGCATGTGTGTCTGTGTCTACAGGTGCAAAATCAATCATTCAGGAGTTTCCTGACATCACCATACTGACAACGGAAGTTCACACAGTGGCTCCAACACACTTTGGCCAGAGATACTTTGGTACCGACTGACCACGTTCCACATCAATATGTTACACACTGACTGCTATCAGTGTCTGTGCTGCTGTGACAGGTCAGCCAGAAAAGTGTCTATGCGTATTCCTTTGTTGTTCCTCTTTTGAGATTTGCTGCCTTAATTAGATCTAGTTCCTGCACAAGTCAATACAACACAGAACTACATATACATTAACAGATGTGTGTTGGAAATCCATGGCAAAAGAAAGAAAAGTGCGAAGAACCACATTCCAGTCTGGTGGCCTGGCATACTTGTTGCATGTGCTACTGCACTACATTCATCTGTCCACTTGCTCATTTGGTGGTGACTGGGAGAGAATAAATAATAACAAATGAATATTTGCATTATTATTTTTTATTAATCAGACTTATATTCACATAAGAAATGGTTTGAAACATATTGCTGACTTCCACGTGAAATCAGCATCTACTAAGCTACAGCCTAAAAGCCTATTGATATCAGTCTGTCAGATGTTTATTTTACTACAGCATCGTATTACAGTATATATATATATATATATATATATATATATATATATATATATATATATATATATATATATATATATATATATATATATATATCCTAAATGCGTAATAAAACAATATTGTATTTTAAAATGATATGTCTGCCTAAAATTGTAACTGCTTTGGCTGCTAGATCATTCATGGGTCTAATGTTTTGAGGGAACATGTTTCAATATACTAACGAGGTTGAGGTTGTACAGGTTGAGGTTGTACTGCCATACAATTCAGCTTCCACATGGAGATCTGGTCTGACCTCTGACTGATGCACGTCCCAAATCCACTCGGAGGAATCGTTAGATGAATGTTTCCCTGAGAAAACAAACAAAAAAAGTACAACACACAAACCCATAGGTCAGGTAACTGGAAAGGAAAAGCTGTTGTGTTGACTGCATGTACTGTGATTAAAATGGATAACTACTTGGTTTTAGATAACTACAAATGTTTTAATGTCATTCTGGAAGAGCACCAACATCTCTGGCTTAAGACACTAAATTAAAATACATTTTCCTTTGGCTAATATGAAATGGTTAATGTTATACAGTGTTGCTTGAAAGTGTGAACCCCTTGAACAGTTTGGAGTTTTCTATTGTTTTATCATTATTTTCTTATTTTTTCATCACCAGTTTTTAACTATGAATTGTCAGGTGTGTAAGGAAACATGGAATTAATGTATGTACAAAAGTAAGTGAAGCCCCAGCTGCATTGGTAAAGTCATGTAGATAATTGATTAATGTAAAACATATGTGGGTGTTGAAATAATCAATTATAGCATATATTATATTAATAAAAAACAGTCTTCCTTTGGAAAGGGTTTGAGCAACTATGATTAAAATAGAGAGGAAATCTACCAAACCACTGTAGTGCCAAGGCATACCCACAGGAATCAACAATACCAAGAGGAAAGGAGATATCCAAGAACATAAGGACGAGGGTAGGGAAAGACCCTCTTTAAAAGATTCCAGCTCCATTTATCCACTGCAAATGGAGGGCATTCAACATCACAGCAACATTTCCTAGAGGTGGATGCCCATCAAAAGTATGACAAGATGCTCCAGAAAGAAAATAAATTGGGTAAAAGCCAGCCCACAGATCACCTCGAGTTACTGACCTCGATGGCAGCATCTGGAAGATAAAGAGAATTCAAACTCTTGATTGGCCTAGTCAAAGTAAAAATAAAAATGTTTTGGCTAGATCTGAAGTGGGCAGTACATGCCAGTTGACCCTCTAACCTCTCAACTGGCTGAGTTCTGCAAGTAGGAGTAGGCAAAAATCCGCAGAACCAGATGTGAGACACTGGTTAATGGGTACAGAAGATGTTTGGTTGAAGTAGTGGTTGCAAAAGGAGGCGCTACAAGAAATTAACTACATGGGTTCACATACTTTCGCAAATGTCATTTTGAGTTTTTGTGAACTAAACCAGATTTTGTTGAATATATAATGAAACTATATAACTTTCTTTTGTTTCTGTCTATTATTTGGAAGGTCAACTTTACAAATTGGGCTTTGGAGGTGCATTAAATAAGGTTATTTAATTTGTTTTGTAAAAAAACAACTGACCATGTCTGAGGGTTCACAAACATTTAAGCAGCACTCACTTTATACACATTTGTAGTTGTCTGCTTGTGTGTTCTTTTTACAGGAGGAATGAGTGTTTGTGTGTGAGAGAGAGGGAAGAAAATGAGATGTGTCTGTAACTCTACTCTTAGCCCTCACACACTCAAGTTAATGACGGGTCTTGGTTGGAGATCACATTAAGACAGCTTGAGAACTTTTGAGTAAATTTAGTCCATCTTTTAAAATAAAAGACCGGTCAAGACTGGCAATGGGTTATTGAAAACATTCTATTTAGATGGTTAAGGTTGTTGAAAATCTGCCATTATATAATATTACTGTTTAACTTTGATTCTGCCTTTTATAAATATACTATTCATTAAAACTCGTTACCTATACGTGTCTCTGCCTCCTCCCAGTATCCATTTAATTGTACGCCATGAGTGTAAGGGAGCAAAAGCTTCCTCCTCAGAGGGAAGACCTGCCCATCGCCATGACTGCATGGAAAAACAACAACAACAAAAATAAATCTTAATTGTTCGGCCATGATATCACATAGTAACAGTCACAGCCAACACAAACTGACCTGCTAAAAACAGGTAACAGCCAAAATCTTCTTTGTGATCCAAACACCTGCAATACATTGGGCTTCAGGCCTACATCAAAAGCTCTTCGGTCAGGTCCATAGGAAAAGAAAGGAGCTGACAACCACTCTGACATAAGAGAGAGAGTTGGAAACATTTTTTCAACATAATTGAAATCACCATAAAATTGGAAATTAATGCTAACAAGTGTGACTGCAAACTAATCAATTTTACGCAGCAGCACTGGCATTTGTCATTTATTTGCATCAGACATGACAAGCTAAACTCCATTAAATTAACAAGGTCCTCTCCTGGTGCTCCTGCTTCTGTCTATGCATCCATTTTGCTTGGTCAAAGGTGCTGTGTTATTACCAACAGTGGTCTTGTTCTTGATGACCAGCCAGCAGTGAAAGCCAAGTAAAAAGGACAGTGTGATGGCAAACATCAGCGACACCACCATGAGGAAGAGCACGTGCACTTTCACTGTCGAGTGGTTCAAAAACGGACCCTACAAGAGACCAACATAGAACACAAGCGGAGAAAGTCAAAAGAAAAAAGGCCTTGGCATATTCAAACAAGTGGCAATAGGGTGTTTGAATTTAACCGAATGGATTTGTTAACTTTATTAAGGATTTACCAATAGCCCCTGTCAACCTAAAAGGCTGCATCCAAAAAGATGCTTGGTTTGTGTACTCTTACAAACACTGCTCCTTCCCGCAACCCACACACAAAGCCCAAACACGCCATGCTCACCAGCCAGAACTTGACGAAGTAGGGCGCGACTGTGGCAACAATAAAAAGGCAGTAGAGCAGAGAGAAAGCCAGAAAGAGGAGGAAGAACTTGTAGTTGGAGAATCCTACACAGTTGTTCAGCCTGAAAAACAGACAGACAGACTTTGATAGGACTATAGTCTGCAGAGCTGCATACAAACTGAAGGACTTAAGTGTTGAACACAGCACACAGACTTATAAACTCACCTACCATGGACAGTGGTGATCCATTTTAAGTACACACCTGAGATGGACAGCAAACAGTGACCACTGTCATTAGTCTAGTATTACACTTTTGGTAATTAACATGTACCACAGAACTTTTCTGAGTACTACACAATGCCATCACGTGGGCATACACATAAGAGGTTGAAAAAACATATGGATATACTGTTCAAGTGAACATGCCAGTTACAGGGTCCATGAAGAGCACCTCCTGCTGCAGTAAATAAAATCTCATTAATGAATAACAATCAGAGCAGTGGCCACAAGGTGTAATCAGACACAACCAAACATGCACATCCACAGCACGCTACGCAACCTGTTAACCACAGGACACTTGACACCTCTGTAGCTGAAATTCAGCAGAGGCATTCCAGCTGACCACTCAAATAAATGTGACCAAACACTTCCTTGGCTAATTATCCTGCACCCAGTAACTCTCCACACACCCCTCCCCCACACACACACAGACAGACAGAGACAGACACACACACACCAACAAACACAGACAAAGTATTTGGTTACTCACTTCTTAATGTGAGCAAAGTAGGAGTTGAGAAGATAGGAAGACATGCATTCTAATTCACACTCCCCTAATCTCACACACGTATACACACAAATAGGCCTAGACACACCACATGCATGTGGAGGTGCACCGCACACTGACACTAACACAGCAGGGCTCTTACATTTGGCAAGCTGAACAGTGGTGGCAGCGGTCTGGTTTAATCAACTGGCAATGACGACAGAACCTGATAGCTGAACACACACACACACACACACAATTCTAGCAAGTCACTGGACAACAAGTAACAGCAAGATCTCACCTCACACACGCAAAAAGACAATTACAAGCATCAATATATTCCCAACTAAGGTCTTCATCTTTAAGGCATAGGGCCCTTAAACCAAAATTTTAATTAGCAAAATGGAAAGAATAGCATCCTGAGTGCTTTATTCATCTCAGAGGGCCACACACACACGCACACAGATGCACACAAACACACAGGCACACACACACGCACACAGTATCTAGACAACCTAGAATATCTTCAGAGTTGAGAACTGACCATTTCAGTTTTGTAAAGCCTAAAGACAGGCAACACAGAGTTTATGATAGTCCCCTTTCAAAGCCCCTTCTTGACTGAACCTCTATTATCGAACCGCTTCAGTGTGGAATTAATGATATTATCAAGGGATGTGACCCTTTTCTAGTGCGCTTAAAAGACTTCAGTGTTAGTGATCACCTCCGGAGGCTGAGCGCGAATGCACCGGCAGCTTCTGTGAGATCTCCAGGAGAACCCGTCTCTGAGCCTCTGGAGTCTCCTGCTCTGCGTAGCGCTGCCTGTCCGACAGAGAGAGCTGGAACTGGACAAACACAATGTTTTTTTGTTTTTTTTTATCTTTGGACAGAAAGGAGTGTAATAGAGTGGGGTCTTAAACTATTTGTCTGTCTCTCCATCACAAGCACATACCACACCACAGAGTGGTACACATTTAAACCCTAGTGTTAGACATTTAGTTTCACTTTCAAATGCAGCATTGGCTATGAGGTATGAAGTGTATGTATGAAGCATTAACTTTGCTGTATGAGTTATCTAACCACTGCCTCATCTACACTCACTGTGCACTCACTGTGATATTATGTACAATAGGTCTTACAGGACAATGTGAGAGGATGGATATCCCCCCAATATTGAAACCACAGTAACACCCTTGATATGAGGTATGAGCTAAATTAACCTTCTAGCAGGCCACGATCAAAGCGGTCCTCAAAACATTCAGGTTCTTATGTACTGTTGTTATAGGTGTATTTTCAATTATGAGTAACACACAAGAGCATTGAACAAACAGCTTGCTGGTTTTACCCCTCGTGACGGTGAGGATGGGGTGGTGAATACAGACCTCCAAAATGCCCAGGAGAACATCCCAAAACAAACATGGAACATCAAGAGATGTATCACTGGTGAACATATTCCCAAGGTGGAAAGAAAAGGAGGAAGTGACAGAATTTAAAACACATGAATGCCTTTAAATTAGTGTTATAATAACAAAACAAAAAATGGGAATGCAAAAGTCAGTCACACAAAACGTTGACAGAAGTCACCCTGTACCCTTTCTTGCTGTGCCTGTCAGGGTGACTGCAAGAGAGAGAATAAACAGTGGTTTAGTAAGTTTGCTTGTCCTCTGAATTCTCTGGGTCTACTCTAAATAACCAATTTCCCCTCACAAATAGGCCTACACAAAATAAGCCTGTAAAAAAATAAAACAAAAATAGCTATTCTTAAACGAGAAAATAAGAATACGTTTTGACAAAATTAGCTAGACTACTTACTGAGGCAGAGCTGAACCACATACGCGTAATATGACCACACGACCACCATTGTGAGGATTATAACAGGGATCCACGACAGCACCGAAACACATCGTCTAAATGTTGCACGTAAGGCCATAACCAGACACGGTTTGGTATAGTATCTGCGACAACACCTGAACGTTTGACACCTGCATCTTTCGGCGTTCTGTTTTATCCACACAGGCAAACAGGTGTTGCTGCATCCGGTGCGACAACCGCCTCCTACCGGCAGATTGAATCGGAGTAGTTGGATGTCACCTGAGAGGTTTCCAGAACCCTTCATCCACAATATGGGCTACATTTAGAAGGACTTTCCTAATATTGGAAACGTTTTAAACATTCAAAAAACACGACAATGTTCATGGTTAAGTACTAAATTAGGCTAATGTGAAAGTCGACCTCGAAGGAATTAAACATTCAATGAAAGCGAAAAACATTAGCATAGGCTCCTATTTTTTTATTAAATCAGTTGGCAATGGTGGGCTATCAGGTGCTATCCCATAGCCATGGGCGCAGTTTGTCGCTTCTGAAATAATCTATATGAAAATCATATCATTAAAAAACCGGTCACTGTTAATAGAAATGTTATGGTCACACTCAACAACCATACAAAGTGTTAGCCACAATTAACACCACACTGCACACAATACCAACTAAGTTGTTTATTGAACTTTCAAAACAGATACTTTGTATGTTTGGTAAATCTGGAAAAAATGCCACCATACCACTCAGGCTTGTGGAAATGTCTATCACTTTATCAAAATCCATCTCAAATCTCAAATCAAGAGTCATACAGCCATTGAGTGTGCATCTTGTCCTCTTTGTTAAGGCAAGCTAATCCCAGTATGCATGAGCTGTGGGCCTCCCTTCTTGATTTCTTTTTTGCACACACAAAAACGTCAACTATAAGAGCTCTGTGGTGAATCATGATCAATCTCATGATTATTCTCAAATTGATCTACTGGCAAGGTGAAACAAAGTAAGGAGAAACTTTCAAGGTTCACACAGATGGTTCCACAACAAAAGCCACAATGGGAAAGAAACATTTCAGAGGACATAACAAAACATTTTATGGCCACCCGCAGGTTCACTGATATTAGCCAAATCTGCAGCAGAGACCTGGAGTTCCATGATTACATGAAATTTACATTAAATATGAATATTTAGGGTATTCATTCCAAAATAAGTTAGAATTAATTTAACACATTGAGAGACAACAAAAACAAGTTTAGGACAAAGTGACCGCAAGCATTGTGAGGGATAATAAACAACAATTCACCCCGAACTCTGAACACAGTCCTAAGCGTCAACCAGGAGTTAGTACTCAAATGAATACTTGTACCTCAAACACTTTGGGGCTCTAGTTTGGCAACAGAAACATGGAACAAAGGGCTTGAAACTGCCCAGTAAGCTTGACTTAATAAATATGAAAAAATGGCACAGTAATGTTCATCCAAGGGACTGAATTAAACCATTCATAATACATTGCAATGCTGTGCTTTTATGACCTGTATGTGACTTACGGTGCAACAGTAAAGGTTGAGAATAAAGGATGGTGAAGATTTTTTTCTTCTGTACATGTAACCCTTAATCCCTGGCAACCTTATACTGTTTATTCTATAGAGGTCCCATTTCCTCACAGAGCTCTCAAGTATATCATTATGTTGCTATAGCCACCATTCATTTTGATCAGAGATTTTTTTAGAATGCATTTTAGACTGTTCGAATTGTGATATACAAGTGATTTCTGAGTGAAAATGTTATTAGGATTTGGCGTCGGCCACTTTTTATGGAGCTGCATAGCTGGCTTTGGTCATTTAAGTTTTTCAATGCTACAACTATATTGACTGTGTCTGCCATTTTCACTTGCCGTTTCCATACACAAACTAGAGGCAACGGAGTTATAATAGGACTATCCCATAATATTTCAACAGACTATGAGAGGCTATCTTTTTTCAGGGTCAATGGAATGAAATGGAAAAGGTCATCCAAAAAAGAAGCTCTCAGTTCTAGCTCTCCACAAATTGGTCAGCCTATACTTATAACAGATACATGTTCAATTCCATTTGTTTCACGTCAGTTGAATTTGTTCCATCCTATTCTTTTTGGGCATAGTAAGTGTGGTTTATGGGCCTTTAAGCGGGCATCTCTGGATTTCTGCTTCCACAGTGCTCTTTAAGGCATCATGGGCCTTCTTAAGGTCTACGAGAATATGAAAGTATGCTTTGAGTTTCATTGTCCTCTCCTCCTCGTCATCAAAGTTGACCTCTTGGAAGCTCTGCATGAATTGCATATAGGACTCATTAAGTGCCGTGGTCATCTCAACGAGACGCTGGTTCCTCTCAGAGAGGTGAACGGAGACAAAGAAATCCTGAGTATGGCCAAATGGACCCTTCTGGACAAAAATGTCGGTTCTTTGAGGGTCCAGACGAGCCCTTTTAGTGCCATAGTTATGAAGGCTCTCTAAGGTAGCGTCACAAGCCAGGACCGGGCCCACTAATGCCTCCGGGTTGCAGACGTAGCAATGCCATTTTTTGCCTGCATACAAGATGGCTGACAGCGCTTTACGTCCAAAGTTGCGTAAAATACACTTTTTACAGAAGGCATTTGTGCAGTAGTCGCAGCAAATAAGGTTCCCCCCTTCAGCACACCACCTAGACATAAGCACAGAAAAGGAGATTGTGTTTAAGTAAACCAAACACTTATTCGAAAATATAAGCTTACAATCTTATGGTTAGCTTACAGGTAAGGATTTGCACTCAACATTGGTCAAGCTTCAAGGATTTGTAGCGGAGCATCTCCAGACTACTATCTATAGAGAGCTAGCAGTGGCACTGCTGGACATAGCTGTTAAAATATATAGCTCTATAGCCAGGTTTCAACTAAAACTATTTCTAATATCTTGAGATCATCATGTAGTTTGCACAACATAAGTGACGTATAGTGACATAAATATATGAATATATGTGAAATATCAACAGTGCATTATAACAGTTTTAAGTCTTAAGCGTTTTACCATACCTGCACTGTTCATCTGTCCCATCCACATCCTTGCTGATGTCATCGCTCATGTAGTAACTGTAACAAGACTAAAATAAAAGACACCCATTCATCATTACCGTTTTTTTTTTTTTGCTAAAAGGTATTGAGCCAGTTCATGTTTTGCCTAGATCTTTCGTTGTTTTCCTGTTTTACACACCCAAACAACTTACCTTGCAGATAAGCACTCCGAGCGCTGGGTGTCTGTACATGGCATCCCACTGAAAGTGATTCATTTGCTGTCCACAAGCTGTGCAGTTGACAGTCTGCAGATAAAAGTCTATGGGCAACAACAAAAAATGTCTCGTCACACTCAATTTTATGTCAGCAGACCATGTAGAGATATGCATACAGTATATACACATTCCTGATAGTCACTATACCTAACTGCTTTTTTTTTTTTTTTTCATGATAGGAATATCGGAGTTGAATTACTTTTCACTAAACCTGAAGACACAGTTAGGAACAGCAGTATCACAACACTGCTTTACTGGTTCATTGTGACAAAGGCTGAAAATCTTAAGTGCAATCGGAACTCACTAGTCAGTGAGGAAACCCCTTTGGTTGTGGTCTGCTGGTCTTTGAAATCACTGTCGCAGCCGCTCTCGGAGGCACACCCCCCTGTCTCACTCGAAGAGCTGTGAGATGAGGGCTCCACTGGTCTCTGTAATTTGGGGGGGTGTTTACGGGGGCGTCCCCTTCCCCTCGGCCTTGGCTTCACTCGCGGGGTCAGTGTGGAAGAGGAGGAGGATGAGGAGTAAGAAGGAGAGGAGGACTGGCCTTGAGGCATGCTCTTCTTCATGCTGGTCATTTCAAGGTCAGGGGATGAGCTCTTGTCCGACTCAAACATGCCACTTCCCTCCATGCTAGCGTCAGTAGATGATGACTGGGGAGGCGTCTGCTGTACCCATAGCGAGCACCTGCTCTCCTCGTCCATTGGTTGAATGTCTCTTTCATTCTCTTGGTCATCTCCCATAGCAGACGTTTGACCATCCTTGACCTTGGATGCAGGCTGCTCTTGCTCGTTGGAAGGGTACAGCGTCCTCAGGTCGTCCTGTCCACTTCTACGAAGCTCCATTTCTACCGCCTGTTGCAAGGCATCATAGGCGTTCTGTAGGTCTATGGGAACATTGGAGTAGTCCCTCAGTTTAAGGGTTCTGTCTTCCTCTTCGTCACTGCTGTCCTCCTCGCAGCCTTCCATAAACTGCACAAATGACTGGTTGAGTGCCATGGTCATCTCAATCAGGCGCTGAGTCCTTTGCAAAAGGCCAGAGGAGAGAGAGAAGGACTGACCATCTTGAGTCTGGTGATGCTGACCCTTTTGATCCAAAATTTTCCCTCTCTGCGGGTCCAGGCGCCCCCTTCTTGTACCACAATTGTGCAGATTCTGAAGGGTAGCGTCACAAGCCATGACCAGCTTCACAAGAGGCTCAGGGCAACACACATAACAGTGCCATTTCTTATCAGCGTCCATGATGACGGACAGCTCTTTACGTCCAAAGTTGCGCAACACACACTTTTTACAGAAGGCGTTGGTGCAGTAGTCACAACAAATCAGATTACCTCCCTCTGCGCACCATCTAAACAAACAGGGGCATATGTGTTACATGCAAAGTTTTAGGAAACATAAGCAATCGTGTTCACCAGCACATTAAGTGACCTTATGTACCTGCATTGGGCATCAGTCCCATCGGCATCCTTGCTGATGTCGTCGCTCATGTAGTATCTGAAACAAGACTGGAACGAGACAACCATACATCATTCTTGCTAACTTCACAATTATTCACTTTTTCTCTGCACATCTCTTGTATGTCACTACGCAAATTACCTTGCAGATGAGCACTTTGAGGGCTGGATGTCTGTAGACAGAGTCCTTCTGGAAGTGATTGACCTGCTGTCCACAAGCCGTACAGCTTACTACCTGGTAATCAAAGTCTAAACAAATGCATACGTTAAGGCCCTTGTTTATTTTTTGCCTGTTTATTTGCTTGTGGTTATGTTTTAGACAAAAACTCACTTTGTTTGATCAATCTATTCTGTTTACTTCGTGTTTTGCTGCCGAATTCTGGACCTCTGAACTCATCCCCATCGTCCTCCACAGGCTGCGGTCTCACCACAACCGTCCCTAAGAAGATTTGCAAGGTTGAACTGAAATGCATGACACTGCCATAGAACATTATTTGCTATAGGTGATCAAACTTCCAACAAGCAGTGTAAGAGAAGTGCCAAACCTTTTGGGAGAAAGTCGAGGTTTAGATCACTGGAGTCGTTGGATGCGATGCTTCTATTGTCCGAGGAACAGTCCGACTCGTCCTGACCAGTGTGTCTGACCACTATCAAGGGCTTCCTATATTCAGATGTCAATTTCCATTAGAACTTAGCAGTAGCAGTGATAGCCTTAGTAGTGCTAGGCAGCATAGGGCTGCTTGCTCACCAAAGTCGATTCATGTTTGAATCTGTGCAGAGAAATACAACAGCATGTAAGGACACCTTCACAGAGTAACCATATATTATATCTTACGTCCTGAAACTATCCAAAGCTGACAATTTTAACTCAGCAAGTTAGCAAAGAAGAGGACATTTTTCCTGTTAACATAAGATATGTCTTAACATGTCCCAAGATGTTCTAGCTTTTGGTGTTGAAGATGACTGAGAATTTTTATGTACTGTGACGACTAAAAATTCTAAATAACATGCTAGACATGCAATCAAATTATGAGCTCTGACGATTTGAAAGCGTGTTTTGTAGTGAAATATCTTCCACTGTCGCTGTAAGAACTGCCCGATCAACTGGGCTTACAACTCCACCAATGGAGTATTTCAAAGGTGTGGCATTCTTTAACTACAACAGAGGTAGCAATATAGCTCAATTAGTTGCTTGAGGATGTGATAGTGAGTGAAAGAGTTGAGAAGTCTGTGCTAGTAGTAGCTAACCAAAACCTAAACCAGAGAGAAAAAAAAGGTTGAAGGAATTTCAGCGCCACTGAGTACAGATCACAAGAATGTAACAATTCTGGTTGCTAGATATGCTTGACTTTATCATTAACAGTATTGTAATTCTCATTAAAGATTTTTCTCCCCAATGTTCCTATACAGTCTATGAATCTTGATTTTATGTTTGCTGCTTTTGAGGCTTTTGTCTACATTCCAGGGACTGGAAGTACAATAACATGTAAAATATAAACAATATGCACAGAATTCATAGGAATGTTTTCTTGCACATGCTGGTGAATTATGCAATTTGTAATTTGTAAAAATGCCCCTGTTCTGACAGCCTGTTAGAGACCCACAATAAATGACCATAGATCAGTAATTACTTAACTCTTGCATACAATGCATAAACATTATTCATATTCAAGTATATGTCTTCTAGTTCATCTATCAAAAGAGTAGCTCACCTCCTGGAACGAGCATTGGGAGGCTGTCTGGTCTCATGAAGTTGCTTCGTCTCATTAGAGCAACTGGGCTGTAGAATACAACAAATAATCTATCTAAAAGATCTTCTGGAGTAAAGATATTCAATTGCACTTAATTTGTTTTTTATTTGAGAAGCCACGGCTCTAATGTTTAATCAATTATTTAAAAAAAAAAAAAAAAAAAAAAGAGTAAATCCAACAGCATAATGCTCTGAAATAAAAGTTCAAAACAATATCTGGACTGTAACACTTATCAGTAGCGATATGAAAGAACTAAATACACATGCTTTCATCTGGTATTCCATAACACATACATTACAATAGAGCTTTGAATATTAATGCTTATAAATGTGCTTATATTATTTGTAAATCCCTAAGAAAAGCAGGTTAAATGGTACATACCAGCGTCTCCTCCTTTAAAGTTTGGTCAGTTTCCTGGGACACTATGGAATTGGCAGCCACCAAACCTTAAATATGGGTGAAAGAAAGATCATTGATATCTTGTCTTTCTCTAAACTGTCTTTTAAACCCCCTAGTCCATACTGAAACTTTTTCGTCCTGATTTTCCATGTGTTATTTTTGTAAATTCAAGGCTGAGACACTGAATTAGTTGGAGCAGGTCACATGGTAGGGGAAGCACTGATTAAGCCACTACCTGTGGCTAATGGGTAAAACCACACCTGTCCTGCAGCCTTGGCTCATAATTAGGTCAATTTAGGCCATATCTGTAGCCTCACTGGAGTAGAGGCCTGCTGTCTCTCTTATTTGTATTTCTGTATGAGTTGGGCAAACATGGATTGCCATCTTTTGCCTGTGTTTTCTGTTTGGATTTTCACCACTACCAACAACAACAAAAAAAGACCTAACAAAAAATTACAATGCTTGATTGAGCGTCTCAAGAGAGAATCACAGAGCATTGGGAGCGAAAGGTAAGTGATCTCTTAAAGGATAATTCCGGTATTTAGCACTTTGAGGGCCAGATGTACTAACGCTTTTGCGCCCATTTCAGGCGTATTTGTTTCGCAATGTGCGTGTAAAATCATTGCGAGGTATGTACAAACAGGCCGCAATGATGTAAAAGCGCAAACTGCCTGTCGCGGGAGCTGAAAGTGGCAGATTGCGATTGTCATGTCATGCATATGCATTCATGGGAGGATCCAGGGGAAAGTGGGAGTTTAGCGTAAAAAGATGGGAGGGGAAGAGTAAAGAGCGTCTAGTTATGTATTCCGCGGTATGTACAAAGACTGCTCCTGAAAGCGCACGTCTATTCTGCGCCTAAATACTTCCGCCTTGTAAAAGCAGGTGTTAATCCACATTGCAGTTCAATGCGTCAATAAGAGAACTTTTCAAAGACAACAGAATCGCTATTTAGAACACCAGTTTTTGTGGTGAAAGTATTTGTACTACCAAAAGCAACCTTAACTTTCGTTGGCCTTTCGCATGTCTTACTTTCACTGACAGCGCTCGCAATCTGCGGTGTGTCCATGGCGCTGATAACGCTACGTTCACAAATGTACGTACATCTGGCCCAGAGTCTCTTTTCTGGTTTGTTTGGGATGAACTAGAGTGGTGGACACCGAAATGTTGACTATTGGTCCTGTCTCAACTTTTCTGACTCGTTTTGAATCACCTTTACTGCTTCAGAGTGGCTGCCTATGGGCATGCACAAACATGTCCTTAAAACAACCCTCATTTTCAAAACTGTGCAACTCTCTAAGTGGTTAGTGGTGTTTGTTGATTATTAAAAATGTATTGTATGATTTATGATTTCCAGCTGTGTTATTTGCTATTGTGGAACTATTTTTTCAGATACCTCACAACCGCGTATAAACTTCCGCTCAATATTTGAGCCTGAAGCATAGACAGTAAAAGAAGGTCTCGCGGAAAGACTACAACTAAATGTAAACAGCCCCTGTTTCCGTTTCCGGTGGCGCAGTAATATCAACATGCAATGAGTCTTCTAACATAAATCAATAAGATTTTACAAAATGCCAAATAAAACACGACAGAAACTGTATTTCGCTATGCTACTTGTTTTGGAACATCAACGAACACCACTAACCACTCGGTGAGTTGCACAGTTTTGAAAACGAACGTTAAGGGTTGTTTTAAGGACATGTTTGTGCATGCCCATAGGCAGCCACTCTGAAGTAGTCAAAGGCGATTCAAAACGAGTCAGAAAAGTCGAGACAGGACCCATCGTCAAAAGTTCGGTGTCAATCACTCTAGTTCACCTAAAAACAAACCAGAAAAGGGACTCCAAGTGCTAAATACCAGAATTGGCCTTTAATGAGCACCCAACCCGTCAGGCTTTAGCTTCAAGCTTTATTTCATGTCATCTTCAGAGAAAGAGATCTCAGTTTCTGCATCAAGGCAGAGACGCAGCCTTTTTTTTACAAAAGGCACTTCAGAGCGTGGTGGTGTTTGTAAGGTTTATGCGTGTTTTTTTGATAGATTTTTTGCTGCTGCTTTTACAATCATCATTTTGAAAGGTCAGTGCCATACATGAGGTGTAAGTGTTCTCATAGCATAACAGGGTGAACCTTACCATTCAGATGTTGTGGTAATGGCACATCTTCATCTTGTTCATCAGCCACATGAGACAGAAACTCCTGAAGTTTTGTGACCAGCACGTTCAATTTTCCATATCTAGGCTCTGGGCTGTAAAACACAGTCGTTTTCATGTCACATCAAAATCACATCTATTTCATGGTCTTTGAAGGTCATTAAAAGGAGCTATTGTGTAACACCCAGGCTACACCGGGTACGCAACTGAAGCATTCTGTTCACAGAACATAGACAGTGTTTCCCAGAGAATTGAATTCCATTCGTGGTGAATGGTTTGCAGAATTAACTTGAATGCAACAGTTTTTAACAAATTAGCACAGCGTGGTTATGATGCTACCCAGATTTTAGCACAATTTAGTACAACCTGGAAAATCACTGTTTGGTGGTCAATGTTGATATTGTGGTGGGCCACCACAAATAAGTCAATGTATGGGAAACACTGATAAAAATAGTTTTAGAAGACTGGTGTAATGGGGGGCGCTGTGGTGCAGCAGGCTACAGTGCCCGTACCATGTATGGGTCCAAATGCCAACGGGGACCCAGGTTGGAATCCGACCTGCGGTCATTTCCCGATTCCCACCCCATCTCTCTCTCCCACTTACTTCCTGTCACTCTTCACTGTCCTGTCCCAATAAAGACAAAAAAAAATATACTAAAAAAAAAAAAGAAGACTGGTGTAATTTTTCTTGATGTATGCATGATTATAGTGGAAGCTAATTGATGTAGCAGACGCTTGCGCGAACAGACCGCTTCAGTTACGCGCCCGGTGTAGCCTTCCTGTAATTCTGTAGGAATCGAGTCACACTCCACTATTATATTGACTAGCATTGTACCATTGCACTGAATACAAAGTGGTAATACAAGAGTGCCGGCCCTGTGCTAGCTGATTTGCATGCTAACTTAGTGGATATCTGTAGGGGGAAAAAACTACATATGGCACCTTGCAATGGATTTTATATTATTCTCCAACACATACCGTATTTTCCGGACTATAAGTCGCATCAGTCAAAAAATGCATCATGAAGAGGAAAAAAAACATATAAGTCGCACCAGACTATAAGTCACATTTATTTAGAAATTTATTTTACAAAAACCAAGAACAGACAGACTATGTAACTGGACACAGAGGCCAAAAAGATTGAGAATTCTACCGGGAATGTTAATGAAGACGAAGGAGTGAATGGCAAGCTGAGGCGAGCTGGGCAATAACGAAGGCGGCCGAGTAGGGCCCGACAGTAATTGTAAAGCAATTTACAAAAGATTAACTGAACAAAAATGCTGATGTGGTACATGCTAGAAATGTGGTTAGCTAGAAATGTGGAGAATGCAATCAAGCACTTTGGACGATGTCGAGGCACAAGCCGGCAGCAGAGCAAATGCTCGGGAGGCTACCTGCAAGAGAACTAGAGAGAAAAAGATGCGCGTTTTAAAATAATGTGACGAAGGACTGAATGGCCGTAAGCTGAGGCGAGACGAAGGCATTCAACGAGGCCTGACGGTAATTGTAAAGCAATTTACAAAAGATTCCCTAAACAAAAATACTGATGTTGTACAGGAAAATTTAGCTAGAAATGTGGAGAATGCAATGCAATCAAGCATTTTGGGCGATGTTGAGGCACACATGCGCACATGTGTCAGTCAATCGTACCAGTCTGCATAATCTTTGCAGCCAATAGTGTTGCACGGGTTAAGGTTTTTTAACATCTGCACCCACCCGACCCGTCAGGAGAGTCGACCCGAACCCGACACGACAAAAAAAACAACAATGTGCCTATAGACCCTTTCAAGAGTTCCATTATCAGCATCATAGTTGGCCCCATAAGACTTCCTTTTTAACATTCCATATGTTATCTTAATGCAGAGGAAGTAGATTGGGACCCAAATAGAACGTTCAAGCATTGTTTTTGTTTTTATTGTTGAAAGGGTCTATAGCCTAGGCTATTCTTTGTAGTTCATATTGAGGTAGAGACAATGCTTTCTTATTAACTAAACACTGAAACAAGAAGAATTTGCACTGTAGGCTATATGCTTCAACAAAGAGTTGTTGCTCTAGGCTTGGCTCGCTAGCATGTTGGATTAATTGAATCTGAATCTAGCAACGGCAGGTTGCAGCGCACCCTCTGTCACGCGCCTGTGTGAGAGGGAGAGGGGAAGAGAAGATGGAAGGTCTTGTAGACTAATCATCATATCGTAACCTGTTTTATGCAGTTAAGCGAGATTGCAAGAAGGTTTGTTGCACTTTATGTTCTGTAGCCTACATTATTAATAACTAAGTGAGAACCAAAGTGAAAAGAAGTGCTTTGTCAATTTTTGACCCGCCGCCCGCACCCGCGATATTTTCCAATCAAGCTTACCCGCACCCGCTCGACCTGGGTGTCAGCGGGTAACGGGTTGACCCACGCAACACTAGCAGCCGACCTTATAGTGTCCCTGTAAACACTGTTGCAATGCCTCGCCTTATCTGCCTCGTTTTAACGGTTATGATAATGCTGAAGAGAAAGTAATCATTCTCAAAATAACCTATGGGTGAGTTTTGTTTTCAAATTATTTCATGCATGTCTGGATAACGGGTGAGAAATGTTTAGGACATAGACCATCATACATCCTAAAATTATGGCCAGGGTCTTTTATTTACTTAGGCTGTGCAAAGCACAGGCCTTGATTTGGGGCAGGCTTGTATTTGAGGCAGGCCTTTATTTCTTACGTGTGTTTTATTGTGAGACATGCGTTTCGTTTGGAGAAGCATACTGGTAGGCTATCAAAAACAGAAGATGTTCCGTTTGGGATTTAATTTACTTTTTGACTGTTTGATTATATTGCTAAACGTTGGGACTGATGGGAACTGAAATCATCTGGGAGGTATTTGATGGTTCACTATTAAGTGATTGACACTCACTATTATTGATTGACAATCAAAAATCCAGTAGAAACTAGATGGCAGAAGTGTGTAGGCCAATCGGCCCACCATTTTTTTTCTACTTCACTACCTACAGATGTTTGACAGTATGATATTTCGAAACGGCATGTTATTTCCCATAGACATTCGATGCCTGGAAGTTGGGTGGACACGGCTGTTTCGGAGGCGGGGACGGAGGACGGAGAGGTCTATGGAGAGGGTCTCCGCAGAAAAACTTAAGTAGCCTACTTGTAATGTCAGCAAAGATTGTTAAGGCGGAGCTCCGCCTTAACAATCTTTTATGTCAGTGCACCTTGCTCTTCTTCCGGTTGCCACCATTTTGTGTAGAGAAAGTCGATTACTGAATGCGGCACAAGCTATATGATGTGCTGCGCACGGGCAACTCTATCTACGTTTGACTCGCATCACATCAGGCAGCGACTATAGGAGAGTTCAGTAATCAACCTCAAAAAAAGAAGAGCTCAGTAATTGACTTTCTACACTTACAAAGGTAAAAATACTTTCGTTTGACTGCAGAGAACCTTTAGTAGAGGTGTAAAGTTTTTTTTAGCCTAGTTAAAGGTACACTGTGCAATATTTCCACCTTTACGAAGGCAATTTGATGGTAGACAAACTTTTAATAGGCAAATCGTTAATCTAGCACAGCATAGATGTAGCAAGTAATAAGCTTTGTTATGTCCTTATGAGTTTTTGTATGTTGAATTTTGATCAATAAAAAGCAAGTCTCTACCTAGAAAACCAGCCACGTTACTTCAAGAACGGTGGCCCGACAAATCTCGTGAGAATCGTAAAAAATTAAACATTACCTTGTCAGTAGATATAGCTCTTTGGAGATAGTTTTTGCCTGTTATTAATCCTTCACCTCCACAACAAAAGCATTTTCATTGCACAAATTTACACTAGTTATCATCCAAAAATAATTCCATGATTTATAGACCTGGACTTTCCCTTTAAGGCATAGAGGGGAAACATGCACACTATAAATGGCTGTAGCCTACACGTTGGCATGCTTGGCCTACTATCCACAAAATCCTGTGGGTGAAACTGAAGACTCTTCACATACCAGAACAAATAGTAGTACTGTTGAAAAGGTCAGAATCTACTCAAATCTATGGAATTTATACTAGGTTATCTGATAGGATATTGAGCGAGCTATATGAAATGGCAGCAAACCGACAAAATGTCCACCTAACAAGAGCCTAGACCAGATTGTGGGAGAATTATTTCGTTACAGCATCATCAGAATCGAACAGCTGTGACCTGATTTGAGATAGCAAATAACCTTTCATTCAATGTTGTTTCAGTACAAAGGCACACAAAACTATTTTAAAGCACCACGTAGTTTGTCGTGATGCTATTCGGAATAATGCTTGGTCCTAATATCATGTTTAATTATCTGTGTAACAGGACCACTGAACTTCATCTTGGCATTAAATAGGATGATGCTGTAATGAATCGATCAGGCGAAATGTAGGCCTACGTCCAAAGAATACAGAATGCTTTACTCGTGAAGTGTCCTACTGCGATCGTGCTGTTCAATATCCCCCCATTAATTTCGTTATTTCCTAACAATTCCATATGGAAAATACCAGAACACCAAGGGATCAAGTTGATCTCTAGCAACAATTTTAAATTGACCATGATGTTGGAATAGTCTGGTTTGAAGTTACGATAGTAAGCTTACTGTAGTTGTCTAACTGAAATAGCATGGCTCAAATTACCCATGACTGAGCTGATGACAGTCGCAATATAACAATACCCAAATCTCTAATGCTAATGTGGTCTCTGTATGTCTCCAAATGAGCACTACCAGGTAACTTATCTTATTAAAATATGAAAACCTATACGTTCCAGTAATGTAGTAACGGTTAACTTGCCTCTTTATTTAGCTACCTAGGAGAGCTACCGTTAGCATCGATAAGTAGCAAGACGGCTATTGATAGTCTTCAGATTCTCAATAGAGCCAGAGCTGGCTACCACACTCCAAAAATCTTAACCAAGTGTCTGACATTGCACAAATAAACCAAATCGTTAGAGGCTGAACTTAATTTAACGAAGACCTGAAAAAGCTTGACATCATAAACTATCCAGACAGAGAGGTAGCTAGGTTTAGCAAGTTAGCTAGCTGGCTAACATTAGGTAAAATATTGTCCATACCTGAGAATATCTGTTGACATTTTCAGCTACTTTCAAACACGTCTCTTAGATGATGTTCATCTGTTTAGGTTGTTTAGGTGCAAATACTTTCATTAGGTGATACGGTGCAGAAAATCCCACCGTTATCAAGCTAGCTAATGCTAACTGCCTTCTTTCAACTCCTGGGCAATTTGGATGAGTGTGGGTACTTGTGTGTCCATTATTTGCCATTCCTCCCCCCCTCCCTTCCTTCGCTACGTCTTAGCCCCTCCCACAAAAACAGGAAGGACTCAAGGAAGGATGCTAGATGCTATGAAGGTGAAGACATGGATGAGAAATAATGGCCTTTTACTAATCACTTACCAGTATTACCTCATATTGATGCTACACTTACATTCAGTGCAAGAGCAGCAAAATGACACTTGGCTCAGTGCAGCGGCAAACCGTTCTTGTGCCATGCAAGCCATTGAAAGTATGGGTTCAGAGTGCTGTGCCAGTGCCGTTGTCGCTTCTATGTGTATAGGGGCCTTAACTGTGTGTTCACACCATATAGTTGGGGGTCTTAAGCACATAGATAGGTAATTTCGCGCAAATTCATTTAAAAGCGCCAAATTTGGCACAAATGTAGCTCGGGTCATAAGGCCTATGGGGCCTTACACCCCATTGTTTGTGCAAATTCATCTTCAAGCACCAAATTTGACACGGATGCAGCTGAGGGCATACTGAAATGATTTAGCCAGGGCGCCCGAGCCAGTGATCCCTGAGACCAAGATGGCTGCCAAATCTAATATGGCCGCCACCTGAAAAGGGATTAAGCTGCATATATTGAACCAGATGAGATACAAATGTAAAGTTGATAAATATTTCACCTTTTCTGGCTATGGGAAACACAAAAAAATATTTATATTTATGATTGGGTATATGTGGACCCTCAAAGTCCCCAAATCCAATCTTGCTACTGTCCGAAAAAGGGTTTTGACTATAACTTTTGAACCAAATAACCTACAGATGAAAACTTACTGTCAATTTTTTTTTACCATGACAAACACACTGGAATGCTTACATTTGTGATTGCCTACGTTTAGACCCCCAGTTAGAAAGCAACAACCTGATAATTCTAAATATTCGCACCAATTTTCTAATTGAGAATGTAGGGAAGGCATATATGAGGGAGAGTCAGAATTCCAGCATAGATTTGGGCAATATTGAGCAAATATTGAGAATACTAGTTGACTTGAACTGTGGTGGAGCAGCTGTTTAGTGCTACTCCATGTGTGTGAGCATTGAGCAAGATGAACAGCAATGGTGAAAGATGAAGATGGATAGATAGACTTTATTCATCCCTAAAGGGAAATTACAGTGTTCCAGCAGCACAGACAAACACAGCATTCACATACATAGGCCTACATACATACATAAATTATTAAAAAAATATTATTTCTCTCTCTCTGCTCAGGGGGAAGTCATTATAAAGTGCTATTGCAGTGGGTAAAAAAACATTATTCTGTATCTGTCCTTCTTACAGCTTAGTTGGCATAGCCTCCAACTGAAAACACTTTTTTTTGTTTGAACAGTAATTTGTATAGTGGATGTGAGGTATTGTCTAATATATTTGACAGTTTGTTCAGCAGTCTTCTCTCCACCACCAACTCCAGGGGCTCTAGAGCTGTCCCCAACACAAAGCCAACCTTCCTTAAAGTTTTTATTCAGTTGCTTAGTGTCCCTGGCTGTAATGCTATACTGCCCCAACAGATGGGGAAAAAAATAAAATTGCACTTGCAACAACACTGATAAATCTGCAACATTTTGCTGCACACATTAAATGACCTAAGCTTTCTCAAGAAATAGTCTGCTCTGACCTTATATACAGCCTCAGTGTTGTATCTCCAATCCAGTTTATTGTCTATAAGAACCCCCAAATATTTGTAGTTCTCAACAACTACTTCCTCACCTAGTATTCAAATGGTATTAGGTCTGGTCCTCCTAAAGTCCACCACTATTTCCCTTGTCTTCATTCAAGACAAGGTGGTTTCTGCACCATGTCACAAAGTGGTCCACCAGTTGCCTGTACTCCGTCTCCTCACCCATCACTGACACACCCCACAACTGCAGAATCGTCTGTGAACTTCTGCTGACATGACTCTGAGTTTTACTGGAAGTCTGAGGTGTACAAAGAAAAGAAAAGAAACGGACACAGCACAGTCCCTTGTGGTGCTCCTATGTTACTGACTACCTGCTCAGACACACACACCCTTTCATTCTCACAACTTGTGGTCTGTCAGTCAGGTAATCAGTAATCCATGAAATTGTGGAGGTGTCTACCTGCATCCTTTGCAGCTTCTCGCGTAGCAGCATAGGCTGTATGGTGTTAAAAGCACTTGAGAAATCATAGAACATGAGCCCTGTCCAGGTGAGAGTGTGTTCTATGAAGCAGGTAGATTAAGGCATCCTCCACACCCACCTCTGGACGGTATGTGAATTGTAATGGGTCGTAGGTGGTCATCTGTGGTCTCATAAGATGACCAACAACAGTGTTTAGCCAACTACTTCCTTTCCTACCAACTTTCTTCCTGACCAGGTGTACTTCTTTTCTACAAGTGTTTTGTTCTTATGACCACAATTATGAGACAGACCATGAGAATGAGAATTCATGAGAGAGACCAAGAGAATTCACTGTTGCTTTTTTATGTTATCGCTGTTTTTTTGTTATGCTAAGAAAACCTTTAAGAGTTTTGGACAAATTGACTATATTATTCTTTTAACAATTTGGCATAATATAAATATTGCTGTGCAATAATAATTGTGCCTTATTCTTTTTTATATGATTACACTTTGAAATGTATTCACTTAAGGAAATTAATCAACATTGAGAATAACCTTCAAAGTTGTGGTAAAAAAAAAGAAAACAGGTTTCAGACTTACACTATACATATAAATATACCAATGGACTTCATGTGGTCAATAAACATAAAATAAACATAACATTCGCATTTGGTTCAAAATTTGTAGCCAAAACCCTTTTTCGGGCAGCAGCCATATTGAATTTAGGGAATTTGGGGGGGTCCTAATAAACCCAATCATAAATGTAAGTATTTCTATGGGTTTCATGGTCAAAAAAGATTAAATAGACATCGAGTTTGTATCTCATCTGGCTCAAAAACTATAGCTCTATACCAAGTTTGGACCTCAGCCTTGCTGAGATATGAGGTCACTTCCTGTTTGGCTGCTTTGCCACCAAATTTGATTGGCTGTATTGAGCTGATTGTCTTTTGAATATTGAAACGCCAATAGGTATATTTTGTGAGGCTTGGTCTGAAGATAATCTGTGCCAAGTTTCGTGAAAATCGGACCACATTTGTGACCTGTGAAATCTTTTTAGTGTTTTTGATCAAATCCAATATAGCGGCCAGATCAATTATGTTGACGTCACAAATTGGCATGTGCTGGCCTTAGGACCTCCCCCAGTATTAACAGACACCACTACTTACCTGCTAGCAACAATATTAAAAACTTATCATGAAATATAATTTGGTAGAGTATTTCTAGGTTGTGGGAAAGTCAGTACTTACATATCCAGATCCGTAGTTTTCTTTTAGAAAAGGGAAGCTGAACAGGACATATTTTTTAAGAGCTCCACATATTGTACGTGAGATGGATAGGCCTACCTGTAAGATGTAAAGGAACAAAGTAAGGCATCATAAAATGTGTCACTGTCTTATTTATAATTCAATGCAATTTCCCATCAAAAGCGCACACTTTAAGGCATGTGACATGAACACACTGATTTGCATCAGAGTTATATCAGATAGGAATCCACTACTGGCTCCAGCTT
Source organism: Alosa sapidissima (assembly GCF_018492685.1). NCBI lineage: Eukaryota > Metazoa > Chordata > Actinopteri > Clupeiformes > Clupeidae > Alosa > Alosa sapidissima. The sequence goes on along the minus strand of NC_055961.1, from coordinate 30,146,679 downwards.
TGTTTCCTCTTAACAGTTTAACTTAAAATGTATTAATTTATTTAAGCTTTTTTATGCTATGCAAAAAATAATTAATTAAGTATGTGACTGGGTTCCCTGACAGAGCAAGCAACTCTATATCTTGTCAGAATCCAAGCGTTTCAGTAAAATTTTCCTTTCAAAAAACTGACCATGTATTAACCAAAGACAAATCTCTACCTTGTCTACATACATTGTGTTGTCACTCAAGTAATCAAACAGTGCTTGAATAAGCATGTTTTTTAGTCTGTTCCTTGAATGCGACTTCAGAGCCGGGTCCTCGTTATTTAGTGCTGTTAAGACTGCTGGAGGAAATTGGACTTCAGCTGAAGAGTCTGTCTGCTTCTCAGGGGTTTCAGTTCCACTGCAAATGGGTAAGAAATATTAAACAAAAGTCCTACTTATGCACATTGTCAAGGCATCCATTTAAAATCATGAATTTACTGCATAATACTCACGCTTTCAACTGTATACAGCCGAATCCCTTTCTGGCGACGACCATATTGGATTTGGCCGCCATCTTGGTCTCAGGGACCATTGGCTAGGGTGCCCTGGCTAAATCATTTCAGTATGCCCTCAGCTGCATCTGTGCCAAATTTGGTGCTTGTAGATGAATTTGCACAAACAATGGGGTGTAAGGCCCCCAACTAATACAGTATCTGCTTTTGTCTAAATTCGTCATGATGAATAGAAGTCAGTCATTTTAGTAATTTACTATGAGAGCCAGCCTGCAAGATTGTTAGCGTTGCACTTTGGCGGCCGAGAGTGTCAAGAGTCTGATCAACTTTATATATAGCCACAGCCCTTTTAGGCAAGTCCCCCACTTGCCGGCCATCTTGCAACGCACTTTGGTCAGTTATTGGGCAGCTATTTTGGGCACACTGTGTGTGTGCAAGGCTTCACGACACCAAGCTGCGAGATCACATGATTGGCATGGTGTAATCACATGACAACTTTTGGCAGGGGAAGGGGCGGGATCATACCTGTCAACACTCCCGTTTTTCCCCGGGTTCTCCCGTATTTCAAGGTCATCTCCCAGCACCCTCCCGTTTTGTTATTTCCTATGGTTATTTCTCCCAGAATACTCCCGTAATTTGCATGGCCATTAAACTTCATTTTAAAATCATTGATCCATTCATTTTTTCTATTGTCTGACATCTCCCAGGTTGCCAGATTGTGTATGAAATACACCCTACACATACACGATCACTTAGTTTCAATTTCAACCGTTTTGTCATAGGCTAAAACCAGGTAATCCAAAACCCAAATAAGGAAGCGGGTGCCGAGTCTCGTCGTGCAAGCGGGCTGCGAATGTTTTTTTTTTTTGTAGGGTGGTAGCGGAAGACTGTCTGTGATTGGCCAATACCACCCTACTCTGTCTGTGATTGGCTGGGATATGTATGAGAATACGCCCTACTCTGTCTGTGATTGGCTGGGGTTATGCATGAACGACAGTTGCTGCCTCTCTTGCTATTCCTGCTATCTAGCACTACAGGTTGCTATGCTAGTTGTCAGTTTGGTTCTGGCTCACGAAGGATCCACTAGCTAGTAGCTAGCACTACCTATCAGTAGGGAAACCCCCCAAATCCCCTTAAATACCGTAAAATCAAAAATGCTTGCATATGATTGAATAAGCCACTTGTCCGTCATCTATTGACGTGCTACTTCAACCACTCACATCGAAGCCAACCCGTGACGCTGATAGCGTAGAAGCGACTGTGAGACTGCTGTCACATCTATGAAACTCCTGCCCTGCGTCCTGATTGGCTGTATCATAAAATCTGGTGCAGAAATCACTCTCAATGGAAGAGGTCCCAGATGGATGTGAGTTAAGCTAGGCGGAGCTAAACAGGACGAAATTCATCTGGCGAGAGTCAGGTTAGCAGACAGGCAGCTGGTGGATACATAACTGGCATGCGTAAGGTAATAGACCTCTCCAGAATAAGTCCCGCCTCCGTAACTTCCGTATCCTTCCAACTTCCGGTCGTCAAATGTCTATGAGAAATAACATGGCGTTTTGAAAGATCGTACCTGTCAAACTCTGTAGGTGACAAAGTAGAAAAAGCTGGTGGGCCGATTGGCCTACACACTTCTGCCATCTAGTTTCCACTGGATTTTTTGATTGTCGGTGCCGTTTAAGTAGTAAACGATTATTAATGCTAACCAGGAGCTAGTTCCGATGTACGCGGGCGGAGGAGGGCGTTAGATCTTGCCAGAGGATGTCTAATAAGGGGAGAACTGCCACTCTCGGAAAACTTCCGGTTTCTGAACTGGTTGCAGTTCCTTCTGTGGTTCCACATGAGGGCGCTCGTCCACGAGTGCAGAATGCATGGAGGTCTATGGAGCTGTACCCCTCAAAATCCACTTTTCTCGGGATATAATTTTTTTTCAAGTCATTTGAATATTGTATTCGAAAGGGGAGGCAAAGAAAATACACTTGGTTGAGTATTATATTTTTTAAAGTCACTTAATTGTTCTAAAAAGCCTTTCAAACGTATCAATAAAGTCATTTATTAGCACAATGCTAGCGTGTTATGGGCAACAACGACCCAACCTATAAGACATCCAAAGGACATAAATACTCGTTCATTTAACTTTTGACCTATAACAGATGTTGAAGTTTTATACAAACTACAATCAAATCTGAGATTTGTCAACGACAATCAGGTGAAAGAGACAAATTTAGCCGTCTAGCTTCATTGACTCCCATTCATTCTGCACTCATGGCGATTGCCCCCAGTGGAAATCTGGAACTGCAACCAAAATTCGGTACAATGGGACCTAATACGGAGTGGCCAGGCTCTCCGTAGACGGGCTCTGATCTTGCTCACAACCAACCAGTCACAACCTAACGTGATGGTCATTTTCATGTGTGATAATTAATGCGTGGTTTCAGTGGTCTACAAATGTAAATCGTTTGCAAGGTTCAGCCTCTTTTCAACATGACTTAACTTTGGTTTGACTGTGCGAGTTTGTTGGCTGTTATTGAGATGTTTGAAAAAGAAAGAAATTGCCGACGAAGACACTAAAGACATGACGAGATGAGAGTTTTTTTTCACGAATAACAGATAATGATAAGCAGACAATGATAATCAGAGGCTGAATCGTATTGAGTCGATAGCTTTATTTTGCATGAGCTTGATCAGAACAGTAACGTTTTCAGAATGTATTAACCAGGCGCACGTCCGTACGCACTGTGCGTACCATCAGGCTACTCAACAGCGAGAGAAAATTTCCCGTGTGTGTGTGTGTGTGTGTGTGTGTGTGTGTGTATTCACACCAAATTGGCCTACCATACCTTCCCAACTATGCACAGTATCCCATTAGCTGCATGCCATCAGGCTATTTACCATTTTCTATTACGTAAAGTTAGTGAACACGTTATCAAAATTAACCTGCACACATTTTGTTTGAGCAGGAGGGAGAATAGGCACGCAATAGGCTACTTGTTTTCTTTTACTCGGCTATCAGCACACAATGTTGAGCTAATTCACTAACTCAATACTCATCATGGATATCACAAGTTTTAGACAACGAAAACAGAAAGGATGGAGGCAGCAAAGCTAGGAGTTATTCCAGATGGACAAGAACAAGGTAGGCAATTGGTGTGCTTGTCAGAACGAGACTGCACTAAAGCCAGACGTCACGTTACGCTAGAACAAAACTAAAGGTAACTTTAGCCTGTATAGGGCTGTATCAAGTTGTCCAAATGAACAGGTCATTGTAGACGTTGTCGTTGTATTATTGCATGTGGATGTTGTTATGCTATGTAGGCTACTTTTTTGCTGACTGACCAATGCACGGACCTAAAACGGACAAATAAAACGGACAAATATTGTTTTTTTTTTTGCGGGGGGGGGGGGGGGTGATGGGTGTGCGTACCATAGCATTAATTCCTGCAGGCGCCCCTGGTATTAACAACCTATCAAACATGATGATTTCACGCAGGGTTAGTGCCACCTCCGTAGACAGGCTCTGGTGTCACAAACTCCATTTCGGTGAAGACAAACTATGAAACATTGCCGTTGCTATGCAACCTTGACTGGGGGAGTCGCGGCGTCTGAAGCGTGCGTTAGCTTAGTGCTTCTTACTGATATATTTCTACTTTAACGGCACCGACAATCAAAAAACCCAGTGGAAACTAGATGGCAGAAGTGTGTAGGCCAATCGGCCCACCATTTTTTTCTACTTCGCTACCTACAGATGTTTTACCGGTATGATATTTCGAAACGCCATGTTATTTCCCATAGACAATCGACGCCCGGAAGTTGGATGGATACGGAAGTTACGGAGGCGGGACTTATTCTGGAGAGGTCTATGGTAAGGCAGAGCCCGTTTACGGAGAGCCGGATCACCCTATTAACTCTATTGTACCTGCAATCTGTTGCAGTTCCACTAGGGGCGATCACGAATAAGTGCAGAAACAATGGGGGTCTATGGAGCTAGACAGCTAAATTTGTCTGTTTCACCTGGTTGTTGTTGTAAAATCGAAGATTTGATTGTGGTTTCTGCAAGCTCACTATGGATTATAGGTCAAAAGTTGATTGAACGAGTATACGTCCTTTCGATTTCTTACAGGTTGGGTCGTTGTTGCCCACAACACACTAGCTTTCTGCTAATGAATGACGCCATTGACACATTTGAAAGGCTTTTTAGAACAAATAAGTGACTCAAAAAATATAGTATAGTACTCAGCGGTGTGTATTTTCTCTGTCCCCTCTTTCGCATGCAACATTCACATCTCTGGGCAAAAAAATTATATCCCGAGAAAAGTGGATTTTAGGGGTACAGCTCTGATTGCAGTTCCTTTTCTGGTTCCACATGAGGGCGCTCACGAATAAGTGCAGAATGAATGGAGGCCTATGGAGCTGTACCCCTCAAATCCACTTTTCTCGGGATATCATTTTTTGCCCAGAAATTTGAATGTTGCAGTCAAAAGAGGGGGCATAGAAAATACAAACCGCTGAGTATTATATTTTTTGAGTCACTTTTTTGTTCTAAAAAGCCTTTCAAATGTGTCAATGACATCATTCATTAGCAGAAAGCTAGTGTGTTGTGGGCAACAATGACCCAACCTGTAAAAAATCGAAAGGACGTGACTACTCGTTCATTCAACTTTTGACCTATAATCCATATTGAGCTTGCAGAAACCACAATCAAATCTTCAATTTCTCAACGACAACCAGGTGAAAGAGACAAATTTAGCCGTCTAGCTCCATAGACCCCCATTGTTTTTGCACTTATTCGTGATCGCCCCTAGCGGAACTGCAACATATTGCAGGTACAATGGAGTTAATAGGGAGTGATCCGGCTCTCCGTAAACGGGCTCTGGTAAGGTAAAAGCAACGACCGAAATGCAGTGTTGAAACACGTGTATGAAACGTATTAAATATGCAAACACAGATCTGGTATAAACACTGACCCCCCCCCCCCCCCCCCCCCCAAAAAAAAAATTGTCCGTTACAAACTAACCTCTTCTATGGAGGATTCTTTGAGCCCTATTTTGGCGATCTAAAATGCATGGTCACTGGCGAATAGCTTAAATACATTTAGGGGTTTGTCCTGTCCACATTCAGGGTGGTTTTATTATCAAATGTCGTGTGCATGGCGCAAAAAGGTGGTTCTTATTTTTCTTAATCAGTCATGGGTGTGTTTTGGGAGCAATATCCTTTAAACCATTGAAAATGACATTTGTCATTCCCTTTAACAGCAAGCAGCACAACTTCAAACAGCGCATCGGTATATTGATAGTCAGCGGTGAATTTGAAGGAATCTGCTTGCATGCGAGACCATATGGAACAGGTATTCCACTAAACCATGCTTTACTAAAACCTAGCAGAGTATAGCCTACACACATCTGCATTCGTCTATTATTTGAACTCATAGGCAAAGTGAAACTAACTTCACGGTGGTGTCCTAGTCAATGACAAAACAGTTATACATAGTTAATTACTTTGACTATTGACTGACAATGGGTTACCATCGAAAACATAGCCTGAAAAAAGCAACCCAATAATGTTCGAATGACTGAATAAAAAACCTAAGGACATTTATCCTGCAGAGGAGTTGGTGCTTACATCTCGTGACGATGCGTCTTCAGCTGTGCTTCATATGCGCCTTTCACTAGACCAGGTTTTTCTTGGTCAGTGGCATAATGCTTTTTAGATAGTGTAAGATAGCGATTTTTAGATAATGCGCCAGACCACACCTTAGGTTGTTAATTGCCACACCCCTGGCGCATTGTATAAGTGTAAGTGCGAGTGTAAGATAGGAATAAGCTTTGCATTGTAATAAGAATACGCTTTGCGCTGTGTTTCTGATCGTTAAACTAGGGCCCTTAGAGTGCTGTGTCTCCTCATTATAAAGTCTCTGATCGAGCCTGACATAACCATACTATTCAGAATTTGAGTCTGACATGGCACCATTAGGACGTAATTATGGGGTTTGATTATGGGGCATGTTTCAACCGAAGGGAAAATGCACCTGCACACTATTGGATAGACCTAACCAATCAGAGCAACAAAATAGCCTACCATGAATCCTGTAGGGAGAACAGCCAAAACATCCTTATTCTCAGCAAATGCCTTGGCTGTTTTCTGTTTGTTTTTTTTTATTTGAAAGTTATTGTGCTGTCAATGTCTTGTACAACAGATGCAATAGTGACATCTAAACAACTAGCTTCTCGAGTGACAGGCTTTTTGTTGTAAACAAAATCAACCGAAGCACACTCAGGTGACCTGAATGGTACCTTTGCTCACAATGGGTTGCTGATATTCATCATCGTATGATGATGCCCAGGCAACTTGATTGGTCTGCACAGTTCTCAAGTTTTCATAGAGGCTTCTCAATTGAAGTCTTTTCAGTTCCCCGGAAACATTTATTCTGTTTAGTGTTTGCAATAATGGGGATGGGAAGTGTAGTAAGTGTTTGCACATATTTAGCTTCTAGGATTAATACTTTTTCTAGGAGTGATATCGAAAATCCTAAAACTAACATTGTGCCCTGAAATGTTTGTGGTTACGGCTAAATAAGTTACATGGATATCGAAAGCAACATGCAAGCTATACTCTCCGAGGTATAATTGCATGCTGCCAGTGATCATAATTCAAGATTAAGGCAAACCCAATTTTACATTTTTGTCACTTCTTGACAAAGCAAATCATAATGTCAAATGAAGTTAATTTATGTAGGGAGGTGTGACCCTAACAGTTGCTTTAACAATGTTTTCATGTACTGTTTTCAAACACTTCTTTGCTTGTGTAAGAATCACAATATAATTAGAAATATGTATAAATATGTCTTTACTGTAAAGTATGGTACATGATATCTTATATGAGCCACCTCCTCCCACCCGGGATTGGGCAAGAGAGCATTAGATTGAGTCCAACATTGTGGTATTCTGTGATTTGTTTATCAGGTAATGATTGCACAACCTGAAAACTGTACAATGAATAGTTAGTGAGTTGAGTGAACTGAGATGGTGAGCTGGTGAACTGATCAACTGGCCTCAGATGACCTCTGTTGTTACATGGTAGACATTATTTCATAATAATTGAATCATGTATTATTTCTGGCTATTATATCGATTAAACTTATGTCACAGATATCAAACTTAAGCACATCACAAATGATGAAACAATTTGAGAGAGAGTAATTAACAGCATGGGAAATGTGATGTGATTTTGAATCCAATTGAACCCTTTGGAAAAATCACCACGAGAGTCTAGAGCATGTATCATCACCAGCCGTACTGGTAAACACACACACATCGAGTCACATAGCAACACTTGGGTGCTCAGGGTGCTTGTCCCCGTGGACCGCAAAAGTCATGGCACTGTGCTGTGGCACAAAGGCTTCTGTCAAGAGATTCCATTCCCTCTCTACCTCTCTGTTTTCTCCGCTTTCAGGAGCAGTCTGTCATTTCTCCAATACACAATGTCATGAAGTACCAACTCAGATTGGGTCTGTCTTTAGGCTGTCCTGAGGAATTTGCCAATAACACAGCGTAGGTAACCATGAGGGTCATTTTCTATGCTGTCTTCTAACTCATGTTTCATTCTTTGGCTCAGTAGGAGCTTCATTTGTTACCTGGTTGCAGTTTTCAGCAGGTATATCTGTTAATGACCTGTGGACCTCATTTGTGTCCATGTCCATGTGTGATTCTGTCAATGCGTTTGATTGTTCATGAGTCTCTGAGTGTGATTGTGCGTGAACACCTGCACTTGTGTTTGCGTCCATATCCACGTCGGCCTCGTGGTCCGACATATACCCGAGGCCTGTGTGACAGAGTTGGCGCTCCAGAGTGGTGATCCGCTGTTTGAGGTGTTGCTGTGTGAATGAGAACTCTCCGAGCAAGCGGGCGAAACGTGTTTGCAGAACGTCCAGAGATGACTCCAGCTTCTCCACCTTCTCATCAGTATCTATGACGCTCAGAGCTCCAGCAGCCAGGCTTTCGTCAAGAAGCCCCTCCTTCATCAGAATCTCCCTGCCTCGTTCTTCTAGAACTTTCTTTGCATCAGGATACTCCATCACAGCCTCCATCAAGTCGTCTTTTGACAGACAGAACAGGTCAGAGTAGCCGATGCTGCGGATGTTGGCAGTTCGCCTGTTGCCCATTTTGCTGCCTTGAATGTTAAGGATGCTGATTTCTCCAAAGCATCCGCCAGCAATCAGAAGAGCGTACTGAGTCACTCCGTCATCGGCCACAACAGCCAGTTTGCCCTCCTTGATGATGTACATTTCTTTACCAATGTCCCCTTTGCGGCATATGTAATCTCCTGGGCTATACACCTGAGGACGAAGCTTCAGAACCAGCTCCACTAACAGTCCAGCTTCACAGTCCTGGAAGATGCGCACCTTCTTCAGTGTGTCCAGGTGCACGTTGATGGCAATTTCTGCCCGCAGCTTGTCCGGAAGGTTCTTCAGCACTTCCTGCTCATCGACAGCTTTCTGATTGGTCCAGAGATAGTCGAACCACTTAATGACTCGTGTCTCCAGCTCCCGGCTTACCTTGCGGAAATGCATGTAGTGCTTGATGGCGTCTATACGAGCCTGGAATTCAGCTCGCGTGGCGTTCATGTTTGAGATCATGGAGCCCACGTTTCCCACAATGGTGGCGAAGATCAGCACACCCACCAGGAAGTCAAACACCACAAACACGTACTCCTCATCCCTGACCGGGGCAGGCATCTCCCCGATGGTAGTGAGCGTGAGGGTTGACCAGTATAAGCAGAAGACGTAGCTACGTGTCAGGGACCCATACTCGGGGTTTGTGATGTTCGGATAAACCCACTGGTCGGAGCCAAACCCCAGGGATTTCGAGATGGCATAATAGATGCAGGCATTCCAGTGGATGATGATAAGGATGTAGAGCACTAGGTTGCAGATGCGAAAGATGTTGGGGTAGTTGGTGCGCGTCTCGGTACGGTCGAAGAACTCAAACATGCGTGGAAAGCGGACCAGGCGGTTGAAGCGCAGTTGAGGAGTGTGGATTCCTGTGCTGATGTATGCCAGGTCAGTGGGCAACATGGACAGAACGTCCATTTTGAACTGAAGGGTGTGGATGTAGGCGTCCCTCAGCCTGCGCAGATCTTTCACCAGCAGGCCCTGCTCCAAGAAACCTACATGGGGCGTGGAGAGACAGAAACAGGGTTAAGACCTCCAGCCAATTGATTAACTCCTAAAAACTCACATTAGTACCTCATGACATACATTACAACAGTTACATACATTAGCCATATTTTTTTTCATGAAAAACCCCTTCATGGCTTTAAAGACCCCCTATGCAATTTCTTTGCTATTTTCTCACTTTTGCTCGCAGTTTTCTCTGCAGAGATCCCCCTACAGCTTTAGAGTATATATTTTACGACACTCCTCGCTCGGTCAATCTGCCGTTTCCTCTTTCCCTGTTCCTCCAACAACGGTTTACTCGCTTTCTACTTTTCGCTGGCTCTGCCATGATGAGTGTCTGAGAAACTCCATCGCTACCTTGTTCTAGCCGGTGCCTGGCGTGTATGCGTGTAGTGCAGTAAAGCAATTTGTTACATCGCAGGACCGCAAGACTTTCTGACTCTGAGGCCGACAGCCTGCCGGCCCAAAGTTGCAAGGCTGGTTTTGCTGCTCACAGACACTAGGGAGAAGCAAGATGGCCACCATTCACCCCAGAAAAAGTCATATAACCATTCCAATGAATCTGAAGTCGTTATATTAAGGTAAATTAAGCACAAAAAAAAAACCCTGCATAGTTCCCCTTTTTAAAACAGCTTGTATCTACATGATTCATCTCTGAAGTGGGGAGACTGGAATGGGGGTAAGTTGCATACAGAGATCTAAACACAAAACACAACAGAATGCTCTCTTCTCTTTGATACTGATTTTCAATGATATTGTACCAGGGTTATGTATAATTTAAGTTTGGTATTCTTTGAATTTTACCTGTACGTAAGCGTACAATGGTGTCCAGGATATAGATGGAGTCACAAAGGTAGTCCAGAACTAGCCACATAATAAAGTTTTGAGTCTGCAGCTGGTCAAAACATGCTCTGTAAAAAAAATAGAGGAAACAAATTTGGTTGCTAACTGCCTCATGGCCTTTTATGTTGGTGAAAATACTAATATGGTAATGGAGGTGCTCCTTTTGGCTTGATTTGGGAAGAAACTATTGAGATTTATACAAACCTGGCCACCAATAAGACCCAGTTATAGAGCACAGCACCGCCAATGACAAACAGCCAGCGGTAGTGCATGTCATCAGATGGTGATATCACAAATGTTTCCCTCTTCTTCCTGTAAGAGATCCATCCGCAACAAGAACACGGTTTGCTTAGTACAGGAACAATTTACATATATGCCTACTACAGCAGGAAACAAAAATGTGGTCTATGGAAGAAGTAATTCCACTGTACTTGATGGCCTTGTCCATGTTGCCGTTGGCATCGGTCTGAGTGTTGCTGAAGCGGCTGGGTGGGGGTCGGAGCTCAGGCCCCCTGAAACGCTCCAGGAAGGAATCTGGCCTCTCTTCCTCCTCTATCAAACTCCGATGAGCCCAGTCTCTTAAAGTAACCACCAAAGTAACCAGCCTTGGGGGAGGAAGAGAAGGTTGAGTACATAAGAGAGAAAGAGATTGAGAGGAGAAGGAAGAGTGAACTGACATAGACACACATATAAGATGAGGTGTACTGTGTAAGCTTCCATACCGTGACAGGGCACCTCTCCCTCTGAAGGAGTTTCTAGATGCTGCTTGAGGATCCAAGGCTGCAACCCTCTCGAGTTCAGATGACGTGTCATCACATACCGACTGAGACCTGAAATTCACATGGCAGGTCATGTAGAACAGCTAGGATTACTTACACAAGTGTAAAATCACCAAAAAAGGCATGCAAATCCTCATAACTCACCGGCTAATTGTGCTGTCTGCTCCATCCAGGTCATCTTCCAGGGTGCTCCTCACAGACAAGCGGTGGGCAGACAAGGATCTAGTCGCAACCCCCTGCCCTGTCATGATGGCTTCTGTAGAAGATGGTTAAAGAAAGAGCTTCTTCACTAATTTCTTGTAGAGGGTTTATGTAATATGTTTCTGTTTTGCTCATGCATTGTGTATACACACACGTGTGTGTATGTGTATATATATGTGTATTCAGTACCCTCCAGAATTATTGGCACCTCTGCTAAAGTTGACTAAAAACCGGTATAGATAAATAATCTGTTGGTGATTTTTTTTTTTATTTTTTTTTTTTTGTAGTCTCACAATGAATAAAAAATTAGGAAAAATCCAACCTTGAAGGGAAGCAAATTTATTTTGAGAACAAGGAAAATCTCATAAAGAAATAAATATTTTTTACAAAAACACGTTGCTCACAATTATTGCCACCCCTGCTTGTAATACCTTCTTAAGTATCCCTTTGCCAATAAAACAGCTTGTAACATTCTCCTGACACCCCATAAAGTTGGAAAATACAAAGCAAGGGATTTAAGACCGTTCGTCTTTACAAAATCTCCCCAGATTGTCCAGATTCCTAGGTCCACACTTGTGCGTTCTCCTCTTTGACTCACCCCACTGTTTTCCTATGGAGTTTAGACCAGGGGCCTGTACTACAAAGGGAGCTTAACCTACCCAGATGTAACCCAGGGTTACTTTGTTAAACCGGGGTTGACAAAACCTGGTTATCTTAAGTGGTGTTAATCGGTACTACGACGCTGATTATGAAGTTGATTTGTTGAGCCGGGGTTAACCTAATTGGAGTTTGTGTGCGTTCATATAAAAGGGGCGGGTTGCAACGCAAGTCACCACTTTCAATGATGACGCGATCACCTTATTTTACGGATGAGGAATGCACAATTATTATGCCAAGTTACGAGGAATTAAAACCCACTCTACGACAAAAATCAAATACGTCTGCATGAACAAAGCAAGGCAAGGCTGTTGGCAACGTATTGCAGATCGGGTAGCCTAAATGCCTAAAAGTAAAGTTTTATTTCCACATGTTCTTCAAATATGTGTTACGGAGGATTAATAGCTTGCAGAATGTCTGAAATGAGTTGAAATAATTAAATTGCCTATTTTGAGTTCATAGAAATGCCTACAGATGCAACACAATTTAGAAGTGGGCATATAGATTACAGTAATAGGATAATTGAATGTTTAAGTAGCCCCCATTGACTGATTTAGTGTATGCCTAATCCTGTGAACATTTCAGATGCAACACCATTGCCAAACGCACATGGCAGCAGGTGAAAATGAAACACAAACACATTATTCAGAATAGTAGGTTTATATAGTTATAGCTTGCATTAATATTTCTTAATTATGAAAACATGTAGGCCTAGTATGCTTATAGCCTTCACTTGGCCTCTGTTTTACAGCTAACAAGAAAAAGGTGTCTTTGAACACTACTGTAAGGAGTGTTTTACAGTAGCAGAGGAGTTGGCCATCGCAAATAATAGTGGAAGGCCGATTGTGGAAGGGGTTGAGGGAGGCATTCGGTCGGATTCTGGTGCTGTGGAAATGTGTAGCCTTTATGCGCAGGGTACAGTAATGTGACCTTCAATTCAACAAGTTTGTTAAAATGGTGATTTTAATTTATTAGGCCTAGGCTATGTCCGATTTATTTTAGGCTATTCTTGCTCAGATGTTCAGCATACTGTAGGCTAGGCTAGGCCTATGTCCGATTTATTTTCGGACATACAGTATTCTTGCTCAGATGTTCAGCATCACCGATTAGATGATGAATGTCCACGAATGAATGAATGTCCACGTAAGGGCATTGCTATGACGGGTGACATTAGAGACTTCTGCCTAGATCATCTGACAAAGATAACGAATTCCCTCAACTGACAATCTATATCTTCATAGAGAATATATATATATCTAAAACCCCTCGAAGAGAGCACCTCACGATTTGCGCTCCGATGTCGTATGGATCATCCAGGTACGCCGACATATCTCAAATTGTTAGTGGAGGGGTGGTACTTATAAAGGGTGTGGTTAACGGAAACCTCGGGTTAACCAAGAACATAACCTGCTTGGAGCAGGTTTGAGATGCAGCGTAAATTTCCATGGCAGCATACCTCGGTTAAAACCTATCCACCTTTCGTAGTACGGGTTAATCGGGAATTTACGCCACACGTGATCAAGTTACTCTCGAAGTTACCCAGATAAGCCAGTAACCCCGCTTCGTAGTACAGGCCCCAGGGAACTGAGATGGCAATGTCTGAAGCATGATTTTGTGTTCAGCAAACAATATTTGTTTTGATCTGGATGTTTGTTTTGGTTCATTGACCTGTGGGGTATTCCAGAAAGCAGGTTTACTGGCTTAACTGGGTATGTTAACCCAGAGTTAGCGGTAAATCTGGGATTTCAGTTCCAGAAAGCTCAAAAATGATCAGGCTATGTAAGTAACTATGGTAACATAGGCTCTGAACTTAACCTGAACAAAACCTACCCCCTACCAGGTTATGTTCGGTTATTTCAGTGCATGTTCAACCAGGCCGCTATTTTTACACTTGTCACACAATGCCGTTTCATTTTGACAAAGGTCCGTGTGACCAGACGGCCCTCAAGTCGGTGTCATGCCGGGCTCACACCACCAAGAGTCGCTTCAGCACCCTCTGGTGGGCATGCACGGCTAAAAACACGGGGTTTGTCAACAGAAGCACATGGCCAACGCAAACGGCTTCAACGAGGCACGGCTGGCAGCCAATCATCGCCACCCACACCTGCGTCACATTCGACCTCGTTTGTCCAAGTACAAAAGGAGCAGCGCCGTCGAGGAGAAGGGAGTCTGGATTTTCTAACACTCACTCCCATATCAGTTTTCCACAGAAGGCACCTAAGAAAAAGATGACCCACAGACGACTGGAGCCCCGACTGGCCGAAGCTTGCATACAGTGGTGACCTCCAGCCTCCCTTCCTCTCCACAGTGGTGAGCCCCTCATCTGCCCCTTGCCTGCCTGATTTCCCCAAGAACCTTCTACCCATGCACCGGACCACGACGAGGGGTCTTCACTTGCACCCACTAAGCTACCACAGTGTTGAACCAAAAATAAACACACCCGCGTTGTCGGGTTTTCACTTCATCCCTGCCTTCGGTTCATTCTTGCCCTGCTACACTGATGGAGAATGCGGGCATATTAAGAATGGACCCATCACAGCAACAATCCCCAAGGCCGGCGTCCCGACCAACTGCTGCTGCATCCACTGGAGACCCGATGAATACGCTGCTCCAGACACTTGCTCAAAGCCAACGAGACTCCCAGCAGATAGCTACTGCAATTGGAACCTTAACCCAGCAGCTGCTGCGCATGCGAGACCCCGGAGGACCCCTGGCTCCTCCGACCGCCCGTGAGGCTGCAAGGACCCTCCTTACCAAGCTCACTGCTGATGACGACGTGGAGGCATATCTCTACACCTTTGAACAGCTCGGCACCCGTGAGCAATGGCCTCGAGCCGGCTGGGCAGACATCCTTGCTCCCTACCTTACAGGGGAGGCCCAGCGAGCCTACCAAACCCTACCCTGGCCCAATGCCAGGAACTATGATACCCTGAAACAGGAGATTCTGCTTTGGCTGGGTCTTTCTCCAGTGGCCACTGCCCAGCACTACCATTTCTGGACTTACTCCGCAGACACGCCAGTTCCAGTGCAGATGACCCACCTCATCCGTATCAGCCAGAGATGGCTACAACCTGACCGACTGACTGCGCAACAAGTCACCGAGAGAGTTGCCATGGACCGCTTCCTGAGGGCTCTCCCCAAGCCTGAACGTCGCATTGTGAGTCAGTCTACTGCTGAAACCACTGCTGAGATGGCCAATGCCACCGAGAGCGACCAACTCCCTGAGCGAGGATAAAGTATATGGTAGGAGCAGGCTTCACTCAGTCTCTTATGTTACTTTTTTTGAGAGTGCTTGGCCAAACTTAAATGTTAACTCAGGAAAAAAAGGCCGCACTTTGCATATATGTGTTTTATTGCACAGACGCGTTTCAGCTTAGCGCCTTCCTCAGTGTGCTCAAGTGGATACATATACAACCTCACTTATTTATACCCACACCCACATACACTCCCACGTAATCAACCAATGGTGATGCAGTGTCATCCCATACAATAATTCAATTAAAATGGTCCATTGCTTCTTCTGTTAATAGAATCACATCATGCACAGGCCATTTACACCAATAGCACTTTTACAAAAAACATTTTTACAACAGACATTTTTACAAGAAACAAGTCAAAGATAAGTCTTCATTCATTCCATTAGGTGTGCATGTATTCAAGTTAACCTGAGCGAGGAGCCACCTCAACAAGGTCGGTGAACCGGGACCTGGGAACACTACCTCCACGGCCACCTCCTAGGAATCACCTTCCCACTCCACGTGGCCCTCCACAACCTCGAGATGAGCCCATGCCCACCGATCCAGGAGTCCAATCCCCTGTAAGAGGATGGCTGGCGGGCTGCTCCATTCACACCTCCCCGCCAGGGCAGGCACCCACCCACCTCGTGCACATCCAAGGCCAGCCGGTTCAAGCCTTGCTTGACTCGGGAAGCACCGTTTCTCTGGTACATCCTGACATCCTACCCAGCTCTCCCGAATTGAACACCACGCTTCCCATCTCTTGTGTCCATGGGGATGTGCGAGAGGTGTCGGCCACTCAGGTATGGGTCAAAGATGCGTCAGGGACCTGGCCGTTAACCGTTGGAGTGCTACCCGAGCTTCCTGTGCCAGCTCTCCTTGGACGTGACTGGCCCGGTTTCCCTGGTGCCTGAAACCGACCCCGAGGCAAGCGCGCCGGGCGACGTCAATGACTACCTCCACGGGCCCAGCTCCTACATCCTGACCACCACGTCCTCCTGGCACAAGACGCCGCTTCAGACGCAGATGAAGGGGAGCGGGGACAGGGGGGTGCTTACCTTTTTTCTGAGCTGTTCCATCAGATCACAAGAACAGACCAGTTCTCTAGGGACCAGAAGGAGGATGACCGACTCAAGCATGCCTGGAAGCAGGTCCTGGAGATTGAGGGGGAAAAACGGATTAGGGGTCCCCTCCCAGATGAGTACTTCAAGGGGCTCCTGTACTACAGGTCCATCCGCCGAGGGGTCCACCGTGATCTACTGGTCGTACCCAGGACAAAGATCAATGTTGTCATGTCTCTGGCCCATACCCATCCGATGGCTGGACATCTCGGCGTCCAGAATACAGAAGCCAGGATCCGGTAACGCTTCCACTGGCCAGGGCTGACTGCGGAGGTGAGGAATTTCTGCCAACGTTGCTCCACCTGTCAACACACCTCGCCTCGCTTCACCACCCACCTCCAAGCCCACTCATCCCTCTTCCCATCATTGATGTGCCCTTTGAACGGATTGGCATGGATCTGGTCGGCCCACTCCCAAGGTCAGGACGAGGACACGAGCACATCCTGGTCGTCGTCGACTACGCCACCCAGAAGCCATACCCCTGCGGAAGGCCAATGCAAAGGGCATCGCACGAGAGCTGTTCCTGTTGTTCATTAGGGTGGGCATTCCGAAGGACATCCTGACTGACAATGGTACTCCCTTCATGTCCAAGATAATGCAAGCTCTCTGTGGTCTACTCAAGGTTCATCACTTCCACACCTCAGTTTATCATCCCCAAACAGATGGGCTTGTGGAACGATTTAACCAGACTTTGAGGAGAATGCTCCGAAGGGTGGTGGATGAAGATGGACGCAACTGGGACCTTCTCATCCCATACGTTCTTTTTGCCATACGTGAAGTTCCCCAGGCATCGACGGGATTCAGCCCCTTTGAGTTGCTGTTCGGCAGACAGCCTAGAGGTCTCCTGGATGTAGCTCGGGAAGCCTGGGAGCAATGACCATCACCGTTCAGAACCACCATTGAACATGTCCAGCAGATGCAAGAACGTATTGAGAAGGTGATGCCACTGGTGCGTGCCCATATGGAGGAAGCCCAACGTGGCCAACAGCAAACCTACAATCGCCCAGCACAGCCCCAGGAGTTCAAGACTGGTGACCGAGTACTGGTGCTGATACCCTCTGCAAACTGTAAATTTCTTGCAACCTGGCAGGGACCATATACAGTAGTTGAACGAGTGGGGCAAGTCAACTACAAAGTTCAACAACCAGGTCGACGACAGCCGGTAAAGACTTACCATGTCAACCTCCTCAAGCAATGGATCGAGCCTGTTCCCCTGCTGTCAGCCTGTGCCCGTATGGAGGAATCCCCAGTCCACCTAGGTGAGGAGCTCACCCCAGCCCAGCTTCAGGAGCTTCGGGAGCTGATTTCCCAACACCGTGATGTCTTCTCCTCCACCCCTGGCCGGACGAATACCATCCAACATGAGATCTGCACACCCCCTGGAGTCATTGTCCGACAACGGTCTTACAGGATCCCTGAAGCTGACTGCAGTTGGTGGAGGAAGAGGTCAAGAAAATGCTACAGCTGGGGGTAATCGAGCCATCTCACAGCCCTTGGTCAAATCCCATTGTGTTGGTACCAAAGCCTGATGGGTCCTGGAGGTTCTGTAATGATTTCCGCAGCCTGAACGAAGTGTCCAAGTTTGACAGTTACCCACTTCCTCGTGTGGACGAGCTAGTGGAACGTCTTGGGAAAGCAAGGTTCATCTCCACCCTAGACCTCACTAAGGGGTATTGGCAAGTCCCCTTAAGCCCTGATGCCAAACCAAAAACAGCCTTCAGCACACCTAGTGGGCACTGGCAGTACAGAATCTTCCCTCTCTGGGTGCATGGGGCCCCTGCCTCGTTCCAGAGGATGATGGACCAGATCCTGGCACCACACCGTGAGTATGCCACCGCCTACATAGATGATGTGGTGATACATGCAGAGAGCTGGCCAGATCATGTCCTGCGGCTCAGGAAAGTTCTAGCTGCCCTCCGCCTGGCCGGTCTGACGGCTAACCCTTCCAAATGCCACCTGGGGCTCACAGAGGCTCGCTATCTTGGTTACAAGATTGGCCGCGGACTCATCAAACCCCAAGAAGCAAAGATTGCAGCAGTGCAGAACTTCCCTCGCCCAACCACTAAACGGCAGGTACGAACCTTTTTAGGGTTGGCAGGGTACTACCTGACTAAGAAGGGGCAGCCAGAGAAGATCTGGAGCCCGGCTGCGGAAGCTGCTTTTGGTGAACTTAAAGACGCTCTGACACGTGAGCCGGTCCTCTGGGCCCCAGACTTCTCTAAACCTTTTCGCCTTTACACAGATGCTTCAGATGTCGGCCTGGGCGCAGTCCTGTCGCAAGACCAGGAGGGTGAAGAACATCCGGTCCTTTACCTTTCCCGCAAACTGAACTCAGCTGAAAGAAGGTATGCTACTGTTGAAAGAGAGGCCTTGGCCGTAAAGTGGGCCATACTTGAACTCTGGTACTATCTGTTGGGCCGGAAGTTCACGCTGCTGACAGACCATGCGCCTCTTAAAATGATGGCTCGTGCCAAGGACACCAATGCCCGTGTCACCAGATGGTTTTTGGCACTTCAAGATTTTCAGTTTACTGTCGAGCATCGCCCGGGTACTGCCAATGCCAATGCTGATGGGTTATCTCGGTGCTGGTCAGGGTGGGCTACCTCTGCTTGCCGGGCGTGTTACTTTTTACTCTCACCTGCTGCCTCTTC